>NC_046622.1:3685683-4004433 GCF_900324465.2 Anabas testudineus | reverse complement strand
AAATACATAAACACACAATTCTCTACCCATAAAATGATCAGCATAATTAAAACCAAAATGATGACCTCATTGCTTAATGAGAAAGTCTATGGCAACATGTGACTTGTTACTTCCTCTCTTTATCCTCCTTCCTCTCTTCATCACTGCCTTTCCTGCTCCAGATGTTCAGTGTCGATAAAAACCTCATTGTAGAAATTGGGGTTCGTTTTTGTGAGTGGACGTTAGTGTGTGTTGGAGTGTGTGTCTGGCAGAGACCCAGCCAGCTGCTGTCTGAGAAAATATTACATTCATATTGTTTTTATTGCTCAAATAAATCTGTTACATGTGGGGAATGAGGGAGATCGTCTATTGATAATTATCTCAGCAGACGGTGAGGAAAACTGCAATGAGATGCTTGATGGTGAAGAAGATTCAAACAGGGTGTGGAGGTCGTTTTGAGGGTGTGAGACAAGGTAATAACTCTGAACACACCTTGATGTGACATTAGATTTCGTGTCATCTTGAGTGGGAGAATTGTAACGCACTTGTAATTTGCTTGTAATGGTTTCCCCCTCAGGATTCCTGACTCCACATCGGATTTGACTGGTGGCTCGATCTTGTCTCTACTTACATGAAATTTGATTTGGGGTTTTCCCAAAAGTTTCAAAAGTCTCCACCGACCACATCGGCTGCACTCTGGCTTTTGTTTTAAGAAACGTGGGCCCAAACCAGCTCACTAACCTTCTCTTCACAGCCCTGCTTGCCTACAGTTCTGTCTCAGCCCACACTTACCGACCCGTGCTCTCTCATAGACGAGGAATTTTGACCCGTTCCATCTGTAAATTCACCATAGATGTTGGACTTTTTCCTCCCTCCACCACCTCTCCACCCCACCTCCTCTTGTCACTCTTCATTGGGGCTGGTGCACATTTTCTCAGTCCCCAAAGCTCTCAGCGCTACAACACACTCTTTCCCTGTCCGATTAAGCACACTAACAAGCTTAGCCAGTGTGTGAACGCCAGATCCACCGCCGTTCCTCTACGCTGGTAATTATTGGCAGAGCGCACTGTAACAATTCTGGTTATAAAACCTCTTACTGTTCTGTCACGGTCCACCACCCCACTGACCCCTGAACCTCCATTCTTCCTTTCCACCATCTATCTCACTCTCCCTTACTCCACCTGGCCATCAGACTCAATCTCCTGTTCCCTCTCTTCCAGTTTAACTCCAGCTCCATGATTATGAGCAGAGCCAAAGAGCTAAGAGAGCCATAGAGAGAGCCCTCTCTTCATGGAGGGAGGGAAAATGCTGAGAACAAGTCAGAGTGAGAAAGGAGGCCATTGTAGGGGGCTGGCCTGGGGACAAGTCACCCATTCAGATGCAGCCAGCCATGTACAATGGCTAAACTAACATCATTGACATTTGGAGTTGTCCAAGCTTTAGAGTGAGAGGAAAGGGGAGGAGTGGCAGGGGGGGATGCCATCAGGGGCAGGGTGGCTGGCGAGAAGAGCGGTGTTGGAAAAGGTCCTTCAGAGGCACCAGTCATTCATCAAAAATTCATGTCAGCGCCTGGGATCAGACCAGCGTGCCCTCTGTTTGCTTTCATGTGCAGGAGAAGCAGGGTGGGGGTTGGTGGGGGGGATGGTGTGGAGAAAGGGAGGACATCTGAGATAGCCACCTTTTCAAAACTCTGTCCCCATGGACCAGGCTATGAGTACCACACGGGGCCACCCAGGGCCACATGGGGCCAACAGAGACAGACAGAGAACAGGCAAACACATGATCAAAGCACTCAGATAGTGCTGCTTGTTGCCATTACAGGACGCGGCACTTTGATTAATGATAAAGTCAGCAGCCGAGTGCCCTTCATGGCAGCTACTAATGAGTCATTCAACTATTCCTGACTGATATGGATGTGGTGTGGTGTCAGTGACAGTGGTCTGCCAGAAGGAGATTTTCTGTAGTTTAAATTCCTCAGTAAAGAGGTTTAGTCTGACTAGATAGCAGCATCCATTACACATGCAGAACATTATCCTCAGCTACCTGTAAAAGGCCTTTTGGTTCTTTTCTGCGTGTTTCCCATTCAAAACATGTACTGTAATAATTAATGCATACAAATCTTAATACAAAGACTTATTGCTGCTTACTCTTTTTAAATGTAGAAGTTGAAAAGTCTGTGTTTGAACTTTTTCAGGCTTGCATCTGAAAAGGTTAAAGGACCAACACGCTGTTGGGACCTTTGATTGATTGGCATCTCCTGCACCTTCCTGTCAGTTTTCTTGCACCTGGGACACTCCAGAGGCCTCGAGGTTTAAGCTCCATCCATGTGACACAACATTTCTGCTTTGCATCTGGCTGATGCATCATTATTGGGCTCCTTTTCTATCTCTCTCCACCCTTACGTCATAGCATTCTTCTTCCATCTGTCTAAAAACAACTCAGCTTCATAGTTCTTAATAGTTTCTGTTGAATTCCAACATGAACCTAGATTAGCCAACCTTTCAATGCACAACATTTCATCCATCCCCAAATCATTGTCATGAAATCCATAAAGTATTTGTCATGAAACTTTTCGAGCATGGTTTCAGTAAGGATCACCTGTAAGGTGCAGGCAACAGGTGATGGATCGAGTATACAGTGATTGCAGAAGGAGCTGTACTGTTGAGTGGAAGAATGTTGAATTGCTGGCTGGAGGGTTTGACTTTAGGGTCCAAATGTTAATCGGGGCTGCAAGAGGGCCAAGATTTTGATGCTGTTCCACCATCTCTTTGGCCCACAGTTATCTGGTCAAACAACTGGGACGAGGGGAGTCCTGCAGCTGGCAACATCTGTCTGTTTCTCTCTCACTGTACACAGTTCAGGGTGCTCAAGGAAAAGGCCACATCAACGTACGCCTGCCTGATGACGTCCACGGGCTGAGGGAAAGCTTATGAAAGCGCCCACTTTGTTTAAACAAGCCTGTGCATGCGGCTGAAGGGGTAAACAAGGCCGGACCACCTAGCCTGCACTGCCCTGCCTGCCAGCCTGGAGACAGCCTGGCATGAGTCGGTGTTACCGTATCCCTGCCAGGGTCAGGCCATAGCACCACAGCATCAACATGAAAGTCCCACCTCCTGCTCGGCCTGCATGATCATGCCCTTGAGGGCAAAGTCCTCCCTCCCGTTAATGCCTCTGATTTAGCGGGGGCAGTTCAGTCTCTTAAATGCAATAACAGCTGCTAAAAGCAACAAGCTGAGAACCTGATATATACTCTGAAGGACTGACCCTTGCCCATGAATCCACCCCTGGACAGGAGGTACTTGAGTGTGGGTCATAAAGAGAATTCTTTGCGATGGCCTATAGATCCCCCTGCCTGAGCACCAAGCTATTTCTGAGTCACCCATGCATCACAAGGCATCCAAATGTCTCCTCAGTAAAGAGAGAATGTTTAATTTGATATAAAGCAGATGTTGTTTTCTTCTTTTTTGGGGGTTCTGAAATTATATTGTTTCATGTTGTTATGTTTATTTTTGAATCCAGTCATTTACTGTGGTTCACTGTTTGTTCAACGATACATCACAATGATGCTCAGAATGCTTTGACTCAGCGGCCGAGACAGAGCCCGGGTGAAGCTGTTGACACGCTGCCATAACCGTTGGTGTGTTTAGACAAGAAATGTGTCCACCCATATTACCAGTGCAGAGATGAATAGACATATGTATGCTGTGTGTGTACAGAGATTAGCACATATTGCAACCCACAAGCCCTGCGCCAACAGTTCCTTCGTCATGCATTCCCAGAGTGCAAGGTTTTCTAACAGCTGTGGAGGCCTGGTAGCACCCCAATCACCCATGTGATTATGACTCTCTTAAGATATTGAACCACACGCAACTTGCTGGACAAAGACAGACTTGTCCCCACTACCCGGGAGATCCTGACACAACCCCAGCTGGAACAGACAGCACGTTTATCTGGGCCAGTGTCCAGCTCACCTTCTGTGTCCTGGAAGGTGAGAGGCACAGGGAGTTATGTTCCCCTTGACGAAGAGAGGAGGGGTAGTTACAATTGATACTCACACTGTACACAATCAACACTCATAGTGTGCCATGCTGGGCCACCCCCCAAGCAAAGGCCACCCAATGAATTTGAGTTTTGGAGACAGAGATTTGTGCTGTTGAATATTTTTTCCATTTGTTGATGTTTTGGAATTTTTTGCAATCTGCATGTACGTCCTGGGATTTCAAGGTGTATTTTCAATTTAATATAGGTGAGTGTACAAACTGTGGGTAACACATCCCTGTCCTTCAAAGACAAGGAATGTGCTGCCAACACCTCGGTGCATCTGGCACATACATTTCTGCAGCAGTGATTAAAAAGCGGTTTAATAGGAATCACAAAGAATGCTGTCACAGAGCCCAGGGAGCACTGTAATGAGCATCATTTGTGGTTTATTTCACCTGAGACATGAGTAAGATCCTCAAATCCTCAGGTTTTACAGAGCAGCAGCACGGTGTGACTGAGGGTAAGGAAGCAGAGCATCCAAGATACAATTTAATTGCTGGGTGTGGCACTGATGTTCGAGCTGTCAGACCTGGCAGCTTTCTTAATTAAGTAAAAACAGATAAGACATAATTGAGTCATATTGTTGTTCAGAAAAAAATATCTCAGTCCATACTGGACACTCAGCAGATGTTATTTCATGTTGTCCATCTTATTGTAGACTGAAATCTGCCATAATTATAATCTCGAGACACAGATCTTGACCTTTGACCATAAGGTTTTTGGTTGCTGTCATGGAGAATATCAGAACTCCCATCTCTGTTTTTCACTGGCACACCAAACTGATCAGAGAAACAGGAAGTCGCCTCGAGCAATCACATAATCAGAACGATCACACATCACTTTCTGTCTGTATTTTTCTCTTGTCTCTCAGTCGCAGTTCATGCAGCTCGTCTGTCCTGAACTGCTCTGCCCCAGCCTTGGATGTTCCAACAACATAATTCAATTGTCTTTTTATCCACAGGCGATGAATAACCTCTGAATAGTAAATCAGAGTTGTGGCGTCTCATCTCTGGACTGGAGAGCGGCTTTGATGGGTCCACGGGGGCTCGGATGGAGAGAGACCAAGCAGGCTCCATTCCATCCCCTTCTAGTGCAAATCAAAATAAAAGCCCGTCTGAAAGGCTCAGCATGTGCTCAAGTCATTTAAAGACCCGTAGAGTAAAACTCAGGAGAATTCTCATGCACTTATTGACAGACAGACAAATCTAAAATGTCTTCCTGTCTCAAGCGCAGTCTTTCAGTCAATGTCGAGGTGTGATGATACAAAACAGAGCAGCAGGATGAAGAGCGACCTGGTAAACATATTTTACATTCATCTAACCTTGTTGTGAAGTCAACCACTCATAGCTGGAGTTGTGAAATGAGGCTTCATCTTTGTCTAAGTATTCAAATGCATTATTCCAATATTATTGGATATTAGCTGCACACCTGACTATTGACTTTAATTAGTTTTTAATGTGTTCACCAGTTTTAGAGCCACTAAAACTCTGTTGTGCTTTATCAAGGAGTGCAGAAAGGTCTCTAGGCCACAGTAGGTATGTAAAC
Organism: Anabas testudineus; assembly: GCF_900324465.2. Classification (NCBI taxonomy): domain Eukaryota; kingdom Metazoa; phylum Chordata; class Actinopteri; order Anabantiformes; family Anabantidae; genus Anabas; species Anabas testudineus. The sequence continues at coordinate 3,998,868 of NC_046622.1, read as the reverse complement.
GTGTACATGCACCAATAACTCTTGGCACGGTCGACCTTCTCTATGTAAATTCTTTTTGGGTATGCATGTGTGTATAATGAAGGTAGTGTGTCCCAGCAGCAGATGTTGATGTTTTTTCAGAATAATTTGGTGGGAATTTTCATGAGCTGTACAAAACCACAGCTGAGTTACAGGTGCAGAGAGAAAGCAGAGAGGAAGACGGGTTTCGTAAGAGTGGAACCCCGGATCCCAGGAGGACAAAACCTTGTTCTGGTCCAAAAGCATCCTGAGAGACAGACATAGAGGCATACAGTATATAAGGGAGGTTTGAACACAGCTATGCACTCAACACATAGTGTATGGTATGTGATGTACAGTACTGTGCACTTCCGTATTTTCGGTTTCCAGCACTCACTAACCACATTTAACACATACGCAGAGAAATTCCTTTTCTTTCTTGGAAAAATGAGCTCCGGTCAACTTTGTTTGAAAGTAAATGAAGCAACAAAAAAGAGAAAGGACATTTTGAAAAAAACAGCGAAACATACAGAGTGGCAATTACCTCAGCTTTTGGCAGGGGCTCTAATCAAAACCAAACTTGTTTCCTTCAGTGAACAAACATGACAGGCGCTGAGCAGAGGAGCTTTTTTTCCACTCCTGCCAAAATATTAAGTGAGTGCAGGTGCTTCAGGAATGTCTACTAGGGTGGGGGCAAGGCAGAGCTGACCTTTCTCTCTCTCCATTGTGTATGTGAGTGTTTATTTATGTATTTGTGCATGTCTTTTCTCCACCTTTCAGGCATGCTTAGTTTGCACAGTAGAGGAGCACACACAGCAGTTTGTCTCAACACCTCTTTGCTTATTTGCTACGAAAAGCTGAGCAAATGCAAATAATTGTTACTGTATTCATGAGAGACTTGGGGCTGCCCTAAGCAAGACCAGATGCAAGGATCCTGACGGCTCCCGAGTCTGATTGAAAAAGGCTCGTTAGCCCCAGTGGAGCCCCTGGCAGGATCCAAAGGGGCTCCGTAGACTGGACAATAATCTTCTCCATACACAATGCAACACAACGAACAGCCCCTGATCACTGTCCCGTCAAAACTACACTTGCAGTAATATTTCCATTTTGCTCATCTCCTCAGCACCACATCAGTGAACGATAGTACCCCTGGAGACCTTACTGTGAAACATGATTGAATTAAGGGCATTCTGCTTGCTCTCTAATCCCTGTGCCAACCCACTGCCCTAATAATTGTTCATAATTCATCACTGATGTCAATCCAAGCCAATAACTCACACTCATTAGCAAAGTTTCACATTTAGGCAGTTTCATTCCTGGACGTTCACAGTCACTGTAGCGTAACCTCCAGCCGAGGAATCCCAGGCCTCCAGTGCAGGTGGGGTGAGATATTTTGGCAACTTCCTGTAGGTCAGACATGCCTCACCGGAGGGGTGATGGGTAAAAAGGGACACCTGGTCCAGATTGACACCTTGAGGCCATGCAACCAGGTGAAATGCCTGAGGACAGCTGACCTAAATTGAGGCTGCAATGAAAGGGAAAGAGAAGCTCTGGAGGTTTTGAGCTGTTTGATTGAGCAGTCAAAAATAGTGTTTTGTGAAGCAGTTTGACAATTACCACACTGAATGAAATTGTATTGAACTGAACACATCCCACATCAATCCATTCTCTTTGGCCACAGTTAAACTTTATTACTACAATCTACAACGGAACAATTTTAAAGTACGAAAAGGAAGATTTTGCTCTGAGACAGCGAATGCCAACGAGATTGGTGGATGCATGTCACACAATTAAATATATAACATCACACCTTCTTTCATTACAAGATAATCTGTGACTTTAAAGGACGTGCCCCCTGCGCCCTCGCTGGCCTTGGTTAAATGTTGCCACTCCTGGTCACGTCTGCCTCTCACATTCCTCCTGCCTTGCAGGGCCAGGCAGCTTGGCACAGGACTGATGGGGAATTTTCCACAGGTTGTCAGTGGAAGCAGCACACAGGCCTACCTTTGTCTGTGCCCACGGTCTCCTTCTCAGCAGACCCTGCTCTCTCTCAAGCACACATACTCACTGTATCTACCATCACGCACATGTGCAAGCCCCATCATTTCAGGTCTTCATCATATTTTCTGGTATTTCACATCCATGATGTGCAAAAAATATTCTTTAAAAATATTTACCTCTGAGTTATATACAAGAAACGATCACCCCGTCCAACAACAAAAATGCATGAAGTGAAATCACTGCTGTTTATGACCTTGACATCACTGCCGCGTGCAACAACATTATTTTCTCCAAGTTCATGTTTAGTCTGTCAGTCATTAGCAGGTGAAGCAGTTCTGCTCTGGACACCACAGGGACCCGAGAAAAAACGAACTTAGCTCAAGCAAACAAAGACACGTTCCCCTCCTTAGTAATTATCACAGCCTTGATCCTGTCACTTAGACAACAGATAAACAAACAGCCGGTGACACTGTTGCCATGTTACAGACATACACAAACAATCATAGACCCGCTCAAATTGTAAATGAGAAAATGATTATTATCTGGATAATACGATCTGATCCAGTAAAATGGATGGCGATGCCATTTAGTTTATCAGTTGTGTGTTAGGAGCCACATGGGAGCAACTGTCTGGACTTCTTGGCTCTGTAATAAATGTTAAAAGTCAAAACTGAACATACAGTGTTAGGTTTTAAATTTTCTTATTGATCATCAGTTACAACTTGTGTTATCAAGGGTTAATACCAACATACAGTCGACACCACAGCCTCACAGTCAGGCTTACGAATGGTTGTCAGTGCTAAGTGCAAGCTGACCTGATGAGAGCAGCCCGGGGATTATTCCCATGTAAAGACAGAAGCTTTTCCCCTGCTCCCAGCTTGTTACCCGCAGGGCTGCTCTGAAGCCCCCTGGTGGAGGGGTAATTAAAGTACCATAGCCCAGCCAAGCTGCAGTAACACTCCCAAATCCACAGAGAATGACCGGAGTCGGGGGTTCTCCTAATCCTGTTTGCAGCCATCGGGAACAACTCCAGTCCCAGCCGGAAGATGGGGAGGTAGGGGGACAGTGGACAATGGCCCAGCAGAGGGAGAGGGAACAAGGGAGGGTGGGAAGGAATGAGAGGGACAGTGAACCTGTATTCACCCTCGCTCCACGTCTTCCTCTGTTTCACTGCTTTTGTTGGGAAAAAAATCTTTAGAACCTCCTTCTTCTCTTTACCATTGTCAGGGCGTATCTGAGACGCTCCCCGTCCATTTTTTATTCAGTCCGTTTATGGAACAGGACGAGGGCGAAAGCTGTAAACAGCTCAGCAAATGAACTACTCAAGGTCAATTCTCCTGTGTAGGGGACTTTAGTCACACTTACAAGTGTTTCATAAGTTTCATGTCACGAAAGTCTAATTTTATGAGAACTCTCTTGCAGCATGTTAAAATGTATCTTTGAGAATAACTTTGCACAAGTTCATGAACACAATAGATGTTGGTGTTTAAACAGCAACAGATGACCTACACTAGATTATCCATTTAACATTCACATTGAAAACAGAATTTGTATAGCCTTGCACGACCTGCCTTTTATCTTAACAAGCTGAACTCATGAAATGCTCTCCCTCACCAGCCTCCCTGCCCATACGGACAATAATCCCCTACCTTGTGAAGACAGAACATGAGAGTAAAGGGCACAGTAATCCAGCCCGCAGGTTTGTCCCCCTCATCTCCCCTCTCTTCAGGAGGTTTGGACAGCCCCGCCCTCTCCTGCACGCCCCAGCACCAACTCAAAAATCCAATTAGACTCCTTCATTAACAAACCCAGCAGGAGTGGCACAAACAGGGCCTTGTGCACAGCCATATGCTCAAAACACACATGTATGCGCACAAACTGTGATCTGCACCTGTGCATTCTCCCACATTGTCTGAGGGTACGACACGTTCAGGAGTTTGTGGAGTCATTTCCGACAAGGCTGTTGAAAACTTTAATGTCCGGCTCTGCACACACTGGCCTCTGTGTTTGCTTTTCCATGATGTGATGTCCCCAGTGGACAGAGAACACTATGCCTCACTGTGACACCCTATTACAGCATGAGCACTACCTCACTGCTCAGGCTCTCAACACCGTCAGACTGATCCAAGAGTGACCAGCAGAGGTTTGGTTGGCGCAAGCAATGCCAGGCAAAAATGTCCACACAAATGCAGATACATTAAATGTTTAATTATATTATTTTATGCCTGAAAAACAAGTCATGAACTTATGGCTGCAAGGTGGTGAGGCATCCAATCCGCTTGGAGAAAACCTAACCCAAAATAAAAATGTCTAAAATGTCTTTAAAAAGTTGTTTTAGTCTGAAATCTTGATGAACGATCATGATGGCCCGCCAAGAATAACTGTCATCATTGTAAGAGTCTCAGCAAGAGTAATAAAAATAGCTTTAGAGCATTCATGTGACAAACAATGATTGATATAACTGCATGGTTATTAGAGTTTTTACTTCATTGTGATTGTGTCCTGTTGCTGCAAGGCTTTCAGATGCTGAGAAAAATAAAAAGAGAAAATTAAGTCAGTAAGTTCCACCAAAATGCCCTCACCCTTCACTCCTAATTCCAGCCTGCACGCTCTGGTTCCTCTGGTCCAGATAAATAATTACAAGCGTCACTTATTCCAACACAATTGTGCTATAACAGGAAGTTTGTGTAATTAGGAATAACTGTAGCTGTCTTTTTGTCACTGAACCGTAATGAACTATACGTCTCATTTGAATTGTTTTTATTGTTTTATGTTTTATTTGAGATGACTCACTTGAAGGGAAAACAAGCCTGAACCTTGATGCATATATTCTCATGGTTGCGAGTCTGCTTTGTCAGCATCTTGGCTGTTTGTCTGGTCCAAGAAAGCCTGCCGTCACAGCTTATGAGCACAGACTCCAGCGCAGTCACATAAGCAGGCAGATGCCATGAAGTGGCTTCATTAGCAGGTACAGAAAGTGGTTAGGGTTCATGCAAGGAAGGGCAGCAAGAACACAAGTTCGCAGCAAAGACAACAATGGGGACAATCTGGCAGCGATAAAACAAAGCTGGCAAGTACAAGTACTAATTGGGCTGATGGGCAAACTAGGAACAGGTGTGTTAGTGAGCGCAGAAGATCAGGACACTGGCATTGGAGAGAAAGTACAAGAGCATATGGTGTCTGAATGAAGAATGCCAGTACGTATGCTTGAAGGGGCCTGAGAAAGCGTGCGTGTGGCTGAGGAGGATAGTATGTGGGTGAATGAGCAGGGTGGAGGTGTAATGCAGGGAGGGAAGCTGCCGGTGAGCTGGCAGGTTGGCAGGGTATCCACAGCTTGTGCCGGCCAGAGTAAACAGTGCAGCCCATCTCCACACATACATCCACCCGAGACACCCTGCTCTCGCCTTGTGTCACACATTTTGCTGATGCTCCAAACAGAAATGGAAAACATGCTCACATTAGGAGTCAAAAGGGAGAGGAGCATACATAGGGCTGTGTTGTTCCCACAGTGAGGAATACATGAAGCTTCCTGGCTTTTCTTCAGACTCAGCCCTTTCATCCAAACTGACTCACCCCCGCAAAAACACCACAGAACATTTAGCTGACGTTCCCTAGTTAATTGTCGCATAATTGGTCAAGCATGTAGTGTAACCTCTCCTCCCATGTGTGTCTAAAAACACACACTGCATTACATTACAGCTCTGCAGTAGTGTGGAATGGCAGTAACTAATTAACTAAACTGGCACAGTAACTAATTTAATAACAATAAAGATTAAAAAGGGTTGAAAATAATTATTTAAAACACTTATAAAGTTAATTAGCTCAAAAAAAATGCAGGTAAAAATGCACTTCTAAACTTCTGATTAACAGGGGACATTGAAGGAGGAGATTAAAGCACAACTTCTTCCACATGATGAGTCCTTGTTTACACGCTTTTGCTCTCGATGTGTCAGAGCACAAAGAGTCACTTTACTCCTCTGTCTGAGTAAATCTCTCTCTCTCTCTGCAGCGAACTCTCACATTCCAGGAGAAATCACAGAATCAACAGGCATGAAATTCGTTTCTCACATGATCGCATCTGCACCTCCTAATCATAACCTGGACTGACAATTCAATCCTGCACTCCATCGCTCGCTCCCTCTGCCCACTCTGGCTTCCCCACTCACCCTATCTCACCCAAAACTCCCTTAACTTCAACTGCCTCCCTCACTCTCTAATTGCACGGTACTATCCCCTCACCTCATTAGGCCCAACAAAAAACAATTAACAACGCCAACTATAATTACTGTAATGGCCGTAAGGAAGCTAGTGACCTGGTTCCTCGCCACAACTCCATCCAGACAACCTCCCAGCAGTATACCCGCCTTCAAGCCTGTGTGCTGGGGAGCAAGGTGGGGGTTGAGGTATCAGATGTGGTGTCAGGGTGTCTGGCTGGCTGGTCTAATGGCTGGTCAGGGCTGGTGATTAGTCTGTAAGAGGCTGGAGTCCAGTTTGGTCCCCTGGCGAGACATGTGTTCTGTGCTGTTACAGCAGGGTGGTGGGGGTGAGCACAAACACTCCAATTCATCATCTGTGTGCCTAGAATTATACGAAAGTGATGAATGTGTAAAGTCAGGTAAATGGCCGTATTAGAGTAATGGCTGATTACAGCAATTTACCCTGAGCGCTGCCAGGAATATACTGTACATTCCAGGCCACTGCACACGATGCCTGCTATTCCCAGATGCCTGAACCTGCATGTGAAGGAGCAAGGGGGATGGGAGAGGTGCAGTTTCTGGTCAGTGTGATTCCTGCACAGAGGCTAAGTGCACGACCAGCCTTAAAACCCTTAGCTTGATGCAAAGTACCAAAATAGAGCTATAGGAATAGAAAAAGACAAATAATGAGCAGATACTAGAGCACCTGCAAAGATTGGAGATGTTGAGTGGATTAAAAATGAAGACAAATTAACCAAAGAACCTTTTTTGGAGATGAAATGACCCTTTAGTGACCCCGAACTAATCCACAACTATAACAATTACGATTGACCAGCCAAGATATCAAGACTTGAACTTTGGACTTTGTACTAGCCAAAATAATCAGAGATTTTCATCTTGACTTGCAATTTAGCTTAAGCACCAAAACTCAAAAACAAAATAAAATAGCTTGATGAATTTGAGTTTGGATCAACATTCATTAAACAAAGTTCTGTTTAAGGACAATTTTCAAGTTAGAGCAAGAGATTAGGCAAGATGTCAGGTTACATGAGGTGAGAGGCACATCACAGATAGGCTGCTGGCAGGCAGATTAACCAAGACTTTCACAGGTGAGTTTGTATTTACAGGTTTGGCAGACAGGATAACTGGCAGCATAGCTAAGAGACTCAGAGGCAAATAGCTGTTGCAGCGAACAGCAGACAACAGAGTGTCAGGCAACAAGAGTCTTTTATGAAACATGAGCACTTGGTTGTGGGGGAACGAATGGGCTGTTACCACTAGGCTGTGTTTCAGAAGACAAAGGCCAGATCCAGGGAAGTACAATGTATATACATAGAACAACTGTCCTTACAAGGCGCAGAGGGAGTTCGAGACAGAAACAAGTGGACAACAAGCAGGTGGTAAAGGCAAGAAGAAGAACAAAGGTCTGCTGGTGGCAGAGGCCGCCCTGCAAACAGAATGCCCATGGTTTAGGTTTGATAATTACTAATAAACCACTTCTTCATACCAGCTCAGTGTCAGAGCATCTGCTGTACCATATCGTACAACACAACCCACTGTAGAGCCTGATTAAAGGCCTCATGAGTCTATTAGTGTGTGTTTCTATGTGTGTGCAGTGGGTGTAGTTTAGCATGCGTCAGTACAGGCCAGGGCGAGGGTGCTCTGGCAGTCTGGCAGCACTGATCTCCAGGCCTCCAGCTCTCTGGATTAATGCCGATTGTTTGAGAATGACTCTGAGCTCCAGACCACACAAGGAGAGCGAAGCGGAACGCCGACCTGCGTGGAGCTGCAGAGGAGGGAAGCGGAGGGGAGTCCACAGAGAGAAATAGCAAGTGGTTCCCTTCTATATCTCGTTGTTACCGTCATTCTCCTTCTTCCTGCAACATACTCACACAAATGCTTTTTCTCTCTTTGTCTATCAGCCTCAGTCTGCTTCCTTTTTCATTCTCTGTTTGAAAACCAAAGATCTGCAGTCATGCCTGAGCTTTCCTGAGGACAGGATGAAATGACATTTCCCTGACTGTGGACCCTACCTGTCCTGCTGATGATTGTGTGCATCTGTTAGTGCATGGGAAAGTATGATTGTAGTGTTCTGTGGGAGGTCTGATGAAAGCGAGTGAGGACATTTAGGCAAGTTGAAGAGGATAACAATTCATCAAAAACAATGCATGCTGGCTTCAATTAGATGAACTCTCACTGCCACAGTCATTTAGAGATAGCCAAGATTTTGCAGCAGTGCATGTTGTTAGCGACAATTGCTTTGTAAACACGACAAGCATCACAAATATATTTCTTTGCTGTGTAATCAGTTCAGTCAGCAAGCAAACACAACCCCCCCACATCCACAAAAAAACAGAGGAGGAGGCTCTTTGCCTGCTCAGCCCTACAGCTCAATTTAAGTGAATGAGGAGAGAATAAAACACGGGAGCTGGCAATGACAGAGACACGAGACTGACAGCTGTGTTTGCAGAGTGGGGTGTGGAAGGCTGGAGCCCTGCAGATTCCCTCCATCCAGAAAATGGCTCCCATGACCTGTCCAGATGCTCAGTGCGACTTGATAGTGTTCATGTGGGAGTGCCTTGTAAATCAAGCAGGTGCTTGATATCACATGCATTTTATTCACTGTCTGGACCAAGTGCAGTGTGTGTGTGTGTGTGTGTGTGTGTGTGTGTGTGTGTGTGTGTGTGTGTGTGTGTGTGTGTAATGATGGTGCTGGAGGGGTAATCTGTGCGATCATAAAAGAAAAAAACAGGAAACTCTCAAGTGTGTGAGACAATGGTGTTTGGGATTGGGAGGGGGGTCCAGACATGGCAGTGTGTAGTGTCCGTGTCTCCTCTCTTCGTGCAGACCAGACCCCCTCAGATCTTCTGATCAGTCACTTCTCTGTTTCTACTCAAATTTGACCCTGGAGAGAGGACACAGTTGGGCGTGTTCACGCTCCAGCTCCTTGTTAATCATTAAACTACCTGTGGTTCTCTGTAGAAACAGCTTTCATTGAGATATTGTCCTATTGATTGCAAACATAAGACGATTTTTAGCATAAAATGACTGATGAGACAATTATAAAAAGTGACAGTGAAAAAACAGCTGTGATTTGTTGTTGTCGCTGCTCTGTTTGCTGCTTTCAGCATCACTGTCTATTTGTGTTAGTATTGGATACATCCCAAAATACAAAACATCACTTTTGAGCAGCAATTTGAGATTAAGCATGTGGTGTTCCTGGCAGGAAGTTTGTTCATGGCTGACAGACTGACACACTGTCTTATTTTCACACTCTGACTCAGACAGGGAATCTGACGGAAGACAAATTCCACCAAGTCTCTTCAAAACCTCAGGAAAAAATTAGCCAGTTTTCTTCGACTGCTGGTCTTGATTTTCATCCCACAGCTGCACAGCAACAAACACCAGCCCCCAGTTTTCTTTTGCCCACATCCCTCATTGCTCACTCCTTCCAACTTTCCCTACCATCCACCTCCCGCCTCCTATTTAGGTGACTCCCCCTTGTACACTGACCCAAACATACCCGATCCACCCCATAGGCTGCCTCTCTCCACTGCAGCTGCCAAGAATAAGACAAGCTGATGTGGGGGCCCCATGGGGGAGGCCCCGTGCTGGTGAAGTAGTGCTTCTACAGTCTGAACACTCACTCTGCTGAATTCAGCCACTTGGCTCTGTTTATTTAATATTCAGTCAGCTGTGGGGAGTGGGGTTAGCCACAGCTTATAAAACTCAGTCAGCATGACCAAGATATAACCCCCCCTCCACCCCACCCCCCATATTCTTTAACAACCACACATAGCCATTAATATACAGTATATTCTTCCATAGGTTTTACCTTCCAGAAGACAAGACGTGACAATACAAACCAGGACATCTTACATCGGCCTCCTTGCACATCGTAGGTGAGTTTAGGGATGAAATGAGCTGAACTGTTCAAATTAACATGACTAAACAGAAACAATAAAGTAAGTGAGAGAAAGAGCGGAGGATGAACTCCAGCACGGCTTCAAGAAAGGAGTTCAGGAGCGTATGAAGTGGATGTATATGAATTTGTGTATAAGAGGGGAGGTGGCGGTGGGAGGGGGCATCTTCATAATTCTCACAGCAGCCCATATTGACTCTACCCTGCTGGGAGCAATCCCAGCATGCTCCATCTATGCATCGACTGGAAGGCTCCATGGCAACCTCCAGGGTCAGGGGTCACAGGGAAAGGTTGCTTTTATCTGCTAATGAGGTCGGTACCTGGGGCTCCATGTCTCTCTGCCTCTGTCTCCCTGCATCTCCCCTGCGCAGTCGAAGGCGGGGGCGAGTAGCGGCTCTGAATGCCTGCCAAGTGACACCAATGCCATCTTCACTCATCTGCGCCCCAGCCTCCAAGTTGCACTCTTTGAGAGTGGGATAGATTGCAAGGATGCAGGGCGGGAGTGGTAACTCCTACTAAGTTCTGCCCTGTAGGGAAGATAACACATGGCTCCAAAATTGCTTTCCCCCAGTCTGCCTCTTCATTGTGAAATAAGTGTTCACATGCAAATTGACAATCGCCCCAACAAGCCCTTTGGATGGTGTTCTCCGCACCTTCACTTTGGGAGTTTGATTGATTGCCTGTGCACCAACATGGTTTGTGTAGCATTGTACTTACGGTTAAAACGGCCTGTGATTGATGTTATGTTGTTTCTCTTCTTACACACAAATTAGCGTTGCTGAAAGAATAGTGACAGAAGAGTCAAACAAACCATACGACTAATGTTCGCCTTTAAATCACTAACAATTTAGAGTCCGTATATCCTCTGAATTATGGCCGCTTAAAACAAAACAAGTAAGTGTTGAATGAGACGTGGAGCTTTTCATTGGCTGAGCTGTTAATGCTGCAGGAAAACACACCTCCCTTGCCTATCTGCTAACACTATATCACACAAGACTCATTGGCCCATGTGCCCCTTCAATGGGGCAAACAGGCACCCTCACCAGCCCTCGTCCCACTCCCACACCCCCTTACTCTCACACACACACGCCCCCTGTCATGTTCGCAGGACTGAGAAAGGAGTCCATTAACTCTGATTTAGTGGCAGTGTCATGCTGTCCCTTTTGTGAGGTGGTGACATTCAGTGAATAGGAATCAGAATTCGCTCCCCCCTCCTCCTCCAACTTTCTTCTCTTGGCTCCACGCTCAGGGTATGTGGAAGGTTTCTGTGGCTCCGATGGGTGTGTGAGGGGTTCAGAGTTGTCGCTGGGGAGGGGTGGAGACGTGGATTGAGAGGGTTTTGCTGCCACATGTCTCTGAGTGGCGGACTCTTTGTGCATGGGCCAGCCTGTTTGTTTAGCCTTTCCTCAGAGAAATGCCTCACACAGAAAGAGCACCAGAGACACAAGCTGCAGCTTGGAGAGGTGAGAGAAGAGACGAGATGAGTAACCAGTCTTCAGATTGTGCAGTTACACAGTTTGTATAGAAAGATGTAAATACAACCACTGATTCTTTAAGCAAACTTTATTGTTGAACGTTCCCATGTTCCCACATATTTGAATAGTTTAAGGGTCAACAAGAAACCCAGAGTTAGGAGCCAATCCATTGCAGATTCCCTGCGCTGTTTTCCAAAAATTAATATTTCTTCAGGAGGAATACTGAGAAATCACACTGTCAACTCTTTGGCAACACAGATAAAACATAAATGAAAGATGAAAGAAGCATACTGAGATTTTAAGGGTATCATTCCAAACTGCTAAGAAAACGATTGGACTGAAAGATTTATGCTGTAATATTTCAAAGAACTGGAAGAATCCCACAAGTTAGTCAGATTTGAACTTCACTGTGAGTTTGATTTTTGAAAGTTATTGTACAGCCACAGCTCAACAAAACACAGAATGAAGATTGTTAATCAGAGATGGTATGTTTAATACGTATAGTCTGAATTAATATGTAGGTTTGTGTGTTTTGTCCCAACGTGGAGTTTAAAAGATGAGTGTGCTGAGTTTAAACTGTTATCAAGAGGTTGGAGAATCCGTCCGTTTGTAACCTTCTCTGCTGTCAGTGACGGGTCAGGACAGGCTCCTGCCTCTGGTCTCAGCAGTGTTGGTGCAGAAGGTGAGCCTCGTCCAAGTGATGGAAAGGAAACAGGAGGGCAGGGAGGTCAGGCTTGATTATTCTACCCCACTCTCTCGGAAAACAAAATGGGAAAATATTTACACAAACAGGAAGCTTAGCATTTCCTAATGACTGGAAACATGTTGAGCGTGGCGATCACCCCCTCGACCCCTCCGGCGTATTTGTGTCAGCACACATAAACACACACGCACGTGCACATGTAGTGAGCATATTTAGCATCAGATTAGAAAACTGACTTTATAAATCTGAGAGAGAATCTAAGAAGAGCTAAGCCAACGCTGACATTAACGTCTGGATGGTGGAAAGTTTCAGCTGAAACTAAAACCCCATTAATGTTGCTGAGTGGAGCTTTGCCTCCGGCCACGTTAGATCAACCATAATAAGTTGCGAGTTTATGGACCTTTGCTCCCCAAATGTCTACCATGTTGCTAATTGCGTACATCTGTGGCCGGTGTTTTGATGTTTTGTCTCAACGTGCAGCTGTCCGTTCCATTTCCAACAACCTCTGGTTAGAAGTGGCGTGGCCCTCCGTTATCTGTGTCCAGCCCTTTAATAGCAGCCATGCATGTGGTTTGTGATTCAGCAGCGGGGTTTTTCTCTTTCTACAAAGCTTTAAATTTGACTAACGGCTCAGCTAAAAAAGAAAATACACATCAAGCCTCTGGCCGTTTGAAGGTTTTCTGTGGACTATAATGTCGATTCGACACTTGCCAGCAAAGATGTTTGTTTGGTTTTGGCACAAACATGTTTAGGGAAGGAAAAGTTGTCTTAAGACAACCATCTCACTCGCTGATAAAGTAAGCACTGCTTTGCTGAATAAAATCTTGCACACAGGCCTTGTGAGTTTTGTCTGACACATCAGTCTCAGTGGAAAACAGATTTTAAATCTGAAGAGGAAGTGGAATTTAAACAGTTTATTTATCTACTTTGTTTATATCAGATAGCAGCCTTCTCGACTACTGAGTGGTGTCCTGCAGCGCCATCAGAGGCGGGATCGGCACAAATGTGTGCTATGTGTATCCCAGTGAAACCTGAGCTTGAGTAATTGTCAGGACGAGGCGAGGGATTGACCTCTGCCATGAACTGTATTCTCTGAAACAACACACACTTCAGTCGGCTTTGAAACAGCCTCTCATGCACAACTCGAGCGGCTTCGTGAGGAAGCTGGTCGTCAGATTTTTAGTGTAACTGAACAAAATAATAATTTCATTTGCTCCCTCTTTTATTCTTAGCGAGCAGATAGACGCCATACCTCTGCAGGCCATGACATTACACACAAACAAAGCAAACCATCAGCTCATCTGGACAGCACTGCGATGTTCCCACTGGCTCGGAGAGCAGGGCTTGTTTTGTATTTGAAGCACTGTTTCTCATTCACATCTAATAAAATCGCCTCCCCCTCATATTCGTTTATTAAAGTACTTAATAAATCAATTCCAAACGTTTGTTGTCTTTTGAATCTTGGACCTCAAAGTAAATGTGGTAATTGTTATTTTAAGCAAGCTTCCAAGCCTGATCTGCTCTGAGTATTTGTGATTGATTCCTGGAAAATGTTGCATATTCAAGTGGCATGTCATAACAGATTCTACTTTATTCAGAGCTCTTGTCACTAACTTCAAATAACCAAATGCACACGATTTCTCCGCCCACTGTCTTCAGATCCCTCTGTCCACCCTGACATGATGTGTTTCCGTCTTTGGTGTTGTGACAGCTCAGATCCTGCAGGGTTCAGCTCACATTCCTTTCATCCCAGATCCCCCAGGGGTCGGCCCCACCTTTCCCAATCACTGAACCAGTGTGAGGGAATCAGACAGATGCAGGATGTGGCAGATGGTAGACAAGTCCACATGCAAAAGACATCCACATCACGCGTACTGTACAGACTCCCAGTGATGAGACTTTAATGTCAGTCATGAATTAAGTACATCTGATCAGAAATCCTGTTTGTTCGGAGCTGTAAAGGAATCTGGATCAGAAAACTGTGCCTTCAGTGTCGAGGTTCAGGGTAATTGAATTTGGATCAAAGACATTCGGGTCTTTCAAAAAGGTTAAGGGGCTGCTCCAGTTTTAGTAATAACAAAAATGCTTCCGGCTTTGACCTCCACTGCTCCCATCTGCCCTCAACCTGAAATCTGTGCTTTGAAGGGCTCAAGTCGTCACAGTCACTCAGTGTGATAGAGGAAGACAGAACGAAAAATAGTTTGGGGAGTTATTAGTGTGGCCTGCAACATATTCCTCCCAGAATGCAATTCCTATTTTTATTTAACATCACTGGTTAAAAGTGTGGTAACTAAATGATCAAAGAGAGTAGAACAATAATAAAAAACGCACCTGTAGTTACCTGAAACATGTGGCCAATTTCTGATCTTACAGAAACACGTTTGTGACGATATGTCTGACGAGTCTGAACAACACGTTCTTCTTATAAAGCTAATAGAAGCAAAAAGGTTTTAAGGGATGGTCAGATAGATCTCAGTGGAACTGAGGTATGATTGTGATTTGATCGTATGTCTGCAGTCTGTATTAACTGGTGATAGTGTGCCCCCTAGTGTGTAAAATGACAAATGAAAGGAACTTATTATGAAAGGATTTTATTAAAAACAACAATTTCAATTGTGACGCACTGCAAATTAAAAGTAAACAATAAATACACAGTTTTGTAGCAACCAGCAAATGATCAACATTTGAACATATGTTCCCAAACGAACAATGTGAAATCTCACTTCCTTCTCCCTGATTTACGCAGGCGTCCGATAGTGGAGGAGAACTGCAGAGCAGACCGTTCACAAAGTGACAGAGGAGTCTCTGCTTCTGTGTCCGTGTCTGCATCCACTGAGGAGGAGCACGTGGACGTAGACGTTGAGTTACAGGGCACCGGTGGCACAACACTTGTGCTTTCATGGAGTTGTGAGGCAGTTTGTGGAGAGACTGAGCATGAATGGGACCTGTTACTATAAGCTCGGGGCCCTGTCTGTCCCTCCTGATTCCCCAGTCCCTCCAGGTGAGCACGAAATGTACAGGTCTGTTGTTCCAGGGAGAGGAAACTCTCCTGCACATTGTCAAACTGCAGGGAGAGAGACAGTTTTTATTCCTGGTGGGTTTCTAAACCAATGAACAACATTCAGCTGTTTGTCTAACAGGAGCATTTAGCGTACCTGCTCAATGTTGGACTGAAGCAACAGCTCTGGCCAAACTGACTCACCGCTGCTGCTCACACTGTTGCTTATGTGAGTGTGACTCCAGATTAAGTCCTGTGAAACAAGGCAGATGGGATTCCTGCATGAAGGTCGCAGGAAATATCTGCACTGGGTTTTTACAGCTTAAGGAAAACGTACCTGCAAAAGTTGTGTGCTGTCCCTCAGATTATCCTGGCAGGACTGAAGCTTGTTCTTGTAGTGACCCAAGACCCTGAACAAAGTCTTTGCCAAACACAGAAAAGCATTTTAAACAATGCTAAAATGTTAAATGTAAAAGTAATCAGCAATAAAGAAAAACAAACTTTCCTTTGAAACAAGCAAACTAAATCTATTCTTACCACAGAACTAAATAACAGACCTTCAAACCTTCTTACCTCTGCATCTGTCAAGACCAAGGCCAGGTCTCTGTGGCCCTGGTTCCCCTCTTTGGTTAACGTGACCCCAGTATGCAGCTCCTCCAGCTGAGCCCAGAGGCCATCTAGGCCCCGTAGTATGTCCTTCACACTGGCCTCGAAATCCTTCTGCACCTGGATGAGAGTACGCAGTGACCTGATCCTATCGGACAGGAGTGTGTGATTTTAATCGAACTGGAGTCCGTTTCCAAGAAAGCAGGTGGTGCAGTGTGTACATTATGTCAAAACTCACCTCTGCTGAAGGTAGGTGTGGATGAGCGTCACTTTATCTGTCAGTATCGAGTCCTGGTCCACCCCCTTCTGTGTCATTTCTGATCCAGCATCAGCTTTTTCAAGTGTGTTAGACACTGACTACAGTAAAAAGAGGGCTCAATTTAGCTCTGTGGGATTGTTTCTAAAAATGTATGCATCATGTGTCTGTGCGACACAATATGATCAGTTCATTTATTAACAGCCTAAAAATAAATGAAACTCGAAAATACGTGAACTTGCACCAGAAAAAACTAAATAAAAAAAGAAGTTTGGCCATGAAAGGAAAGGTCGAGCACGTCAGCACGATTTTGCACATTCAGTTCACAGTAATTAGATTTTGGCAACTAGTTTTTGAGATATGTGTCCTGACATATAGTGTATGGTGCTACTGGTGGAAGTAACCGGTGGGAGACATTTCTTGGCAATTCACTCAACACATGGCTCCCGACTTAAAGACAGAGGGAGTTAAAATATTACAATTCCTCCAGTCTAGTTAATTCAGAGTGCAGACAACAGCATCTCAGGGAAGGTGTGTGTTGCCTGGAGGCTAGAATGTCTGAGTGCCTGGTCTGATCTCTGTAATATTACCAACAAAGACTTTACACTGATCTACATGCAAAGAGCGACTAAAAGCACAGGAGATGAGGGGAAATAGCTGGAGGCTACTGTGAATGTGAGAAAGAGAGCAATTTGCTTCCTTTTCTCCACCTTACCTCCAGCCTCGAGAGGAGAGTCTGAATGTGGGGTGCACTGGGGTCTGGCAGGGGCTCCTGGAGCACACACAGAAGCAGGCCGTCGGCCAAGGCAAGGGCCAGAGGAACAAGGTGGCCTGGGCCCCCTGACCGGGACCCCCTTCAGAAATAAGCAAGCCTCAGTGTGTTTTTATTTTTATTTTGGTTCTTATATTTGCATCATTTTGAGAAGTGTACAACTGCAAAAGAAATATCAAACAGACAAGTTGTAATGATAAAAATAACCATGTCTCACCATAAATACAGGTTATTCCTGTTTTCAGCAACAACTTCCTGCTGTATCCTCTGTGGAGGCTCTGCCTTGAATTGAAGCAAAGTCACTGAATAAACATATCACATTTAAACACACACACAGGGTCAAGTGATATCCGCTTCATGCGGCTGCACTGACCTGGTTCTGTCCTGGCCGCAGGCAGCACTTCAGGGCATGGACACAGCCTCCCACAACCACCCACAGCAAACATACCAACAAGAGCCTCCCGCACACGTCCTCCGCAAAGAGAGAAGGGTGCAGCAGCACATCCACGTGGCAGATTGACCACAGCACACTCACTGGAGCAAAACTGTACCAGCTTTTCCAAGGTCGCAGAGTCTTCAGAAACTGGGGCCAAGTAGTTTGTTGAGGCCGAACATCATCTGCTGTTTGATTTGAACTGCAGAAACGATAGAACGATAGAGAAAAGGACACTGTGAGGTGATGAATGGAGAGAAATGTCATGAAATGAACTGTAATTGTAATAAAAAGCAGTTGACAGCAGTCATCAGACATGTTGGCAGACATGGATGGAGCAGTAAAAAAGTTTTAACAATCTCAACAGAGAAATTCAAGTTGGACGATTCACTTATTCAAACCAGTTGTTGACTGACACACAGGTCGACCTACCGCTGTGGTTCCTGACTTCTGTCGGCAGGTTCCCCCTCCTTGTCCTCTTTTACCTCCTCCATCCATTTACAGGCACAGTCCCAGCCTTCTCTTTTCCCCTGACCTGTACCACCCTGACCTTTAAGGTAGGCGACTGTCAGCTGAGGCATGACATGTCAGCTCACACGGCAGCAGATCAATTTGTTGAACAACACAGATACACTCACTAAATATGTCATTAGTTCGACGTGACAAGCGTGTTGTTCTGGTTTTGCTGGAATATTTGTTTTATAAAGGTTATGGCTTTTTCCTTTTACCACATTCCTTCCACGTAGCCATGTGTTAACATACCAATCACAATTGTTTGAAGGACAAACCTTGCTCCACCCAGCTACACTAGGAGCCAACAACTCCTCATTTTTATCATCTGAATCACCGTCTCACTCAGACAATAAACCATTAATAGGTGACTTAATGTAAACATGTCACCTGATTAACTTTAAATGTATTCATGATAGAGGTTTGTAAAAGGAATAAAGTTTGTTTCTACTCATTAATACTTGCATTTAATAAAGGTTAACACAGTTTCTATTTAAATGTATAAGGACGCTGTAGAATTAGTTTGTTTTTTCTGAGGCCACGCTGCCATCTAGCAGCTGGGACACTAATTACATCCACATCAAAAAAATCTCTGTCAACGTAAAGACACTGTGAAATCATTTCACTCATGACAATCATGATAAAGTGGAGCCAAAAATACAGTGTACACATATAAAACCATTTAATTTCTCAACACATGGAGCAAAGGACAAAATTAACAGCAACAATAATGTGAAATGCTGTACACGATCTTAGAATAGTCCTTTTATATTTAACATTGTACAAGTCTGCTGTCATAGAGCAATATAAATAATGGGGGCATTAACAGCATTTTAAAACAGCCTTATTTCAGTGCACTCTCGTGGCGTCATAATGAGCAACCGATTGTTCTTAACAAAGATGTTCGACATGATCTGCTTCTTAGAGCAACAAGCAACAAGTCAACTCAACACTGTTCTTCATCACTTTACCTTGAAACTAGTTACTAGTTTCTACCCTAAAATAGTACCAACCTCAAATTAAGTATTTGCACAATTTCTGTAGATTAGCATTCACCCTGTTGAGTTCCTAAGCTGTTCAGCTGGAAACTGATGTTTCCCTTCAAAAGTGTGCTTCGCTGGGGAAGACGTGGAGTGTATTTGGATTCAAGAATCTAAAGACCTGTGTATTTGCTGGTTGTTGTGTTGTTCTGGTTTCAAAAGTAACCTTATATATAAAGAAACTAAATAATGCACATTTTCCTTTTTAAAAAAAACTCAACTTCTCCAGTGGCTTCACACCCTGCTGCAGCGTTATATAGTACATCACTGTGGAGTGTGGTTACAGGTGTAACGACATCAAAGGTGAAACAGTCTGATTTTAGATATGTCAAAAACTAAATGGTTCTAACATTTGGGATTAATTGTGTCCATAAGAACTGTGCATGACCACTGAAAGCATTGTAGCATTCAGAGTGCTGGAAGAGTGGGACCGAGTGTGTTGTTTCCAAATTTTACTATAAAAAACATATTGTTGTGTTGTAGTTGAGACAGTGACAATGAAAAATAACTCAATACAATCCAGCATGAAATAAAACAGCTGTCTGAGACATTTCAAAGATGAAATTAATAGAGAAAGGTCACATGACAATATGGCAACATACTACAGAAGATGCACAAAAACATAATGCAAGATTTTTTTGTACAGTATCTTCCCAGATTTTTCCATTAGCATTTTCTTGCCAGATTTTCATTTACAAATACTACACAGTACTTCAAGAATATTCTTTAGAAATATCTAAAACGGGAAACCAAAATCTGCAAAGAGACTGAGCATCAAAACCTTTCCTTCTTTTTTTCAGAACATAAAATTATGTTTAATTTAATTTTCCATCCTCACAAACTTGCACAGTTGCCCTGAATTTGATATCATGGTCTTTACAGTTTTATCAGTTCTACTGGAAATGTTTCTGAAAAACTGTACATTTTTCAATGATGTGCATCCGTTCACGTGTCCTGCTTGGTTTATGTGTTGTGTTCAAGGCTTTTCTTTCTACTAACTTACAGACACCGACACATAAAACTGTGCTGGTCATCTCCTCGTCCCCGTTATAGCTCTTCACCATCTGTGAATGAGTTCACTGGGGTCTACATGCAGGATCAGTCTGTGGTTCTGCGCTGAACAGTTCAAGGTTTTGTGATATGAACTTCACTAGTGCCGCTTCCATTGGTGGTTGTGGTGATGATGTATTGTGTGGTGGCTTGCTGATTGGCTGGTTGCTGCTCCAGATGTTCAGTGTGGGTCTGGGTCGTGGTCTGAGGAACAGGTTTCGTCTCCTGCTCGGTCTGACCCTCTGAGATAACGTAGTGTGTCTGTGGGACAGGGATGAGCCAAGTTTATACCATGATCCACCATGTTTGACAAGGAGCTACGAGCATTAGGGTTATATAACAGTTTAGATTATCATACAAACACAGACAAAATACCCTGGACATTATGATCTACTCACCGTTTTGACCTGGTTGTTGTTCACTCCAGATACAGGTGTGCTGGTCTCAGCTATAACATACTGTGCGTGAGGTAGAGCCATCATCTGGATCTCAGATGCTGTAAGATTTAAGTAAGATGTTAACATATTAAGCCTTGAGGAAATTAACAGCATAGAACCAGAACAGTCTGGAGACATGCATAGGACTCACGGTAACCTCTGTAGTTCCAGTTCCCAGGTAGATAAGCATGCTGCACAGCCCCCTGCTGCTGGGTGCTGCTGGTCTGCAGAGTGTGGCTCTGAGATAAGGTCACGGGGGTTAGCTGGGCAGGGCTCAGCTCCTGACTAGTCTGCTGGGAGGTAGGGCTTAAAGGCTGACCAGTAACCTAAAGGATGGAGAATATTCTGGTGTCAATCCTTGACACATAATACTTATAAAATCTAAATCAGTATTTTAACATTCAAAAAATAATTAATATTTAAACCAAAATGTTTCGACAGAGGATACAAAAAGTTC
This sequence comes from Anabas testudineus, assembly GCF_900324465.2. Classification (NCBI taxonomy): domain Eukaryota; kingdom Metazoa; phylum Chordata; class Actinopteri; order Anabantiformes; family Anabantidae; genus Anabas; species Anabas testudineus. The sequence goes on along the minus strand of NC_046622.1, from coordinate 3,978,015 downwards.
AATAAGTACCATAACTGATAATAAGGACAGGCTGAAAGAACTGGTAACAGGTCCGTAAAATGACTTCACAGGAGTCAATGCAAAGAGGATTTACCTGGGTGGCACCCTGTCCTGTACTTGAGGGCTCGGTGACCTGGATGTGTTGTATCTGGATGGAGTGCTGGCTGTAGCCGTGAGGGTCATGCAGCTGGCTCACATCTACTGTCGGGTGCTGGGAATGTGGGGATGACGCCTGTGAAACACAGAGAAAATGTCTTAATTCTACCCACACCTACAACTTGTTTTCGACTAACAGACTAATAAACAAAGTGTGTGAAAGTCTATAACTGTGATTGTAAAAAACACTTCTATGTCCTAGTTTAGATCCTAGATCTTACCGGAGCCACCTGCACCACCTGTAGCTGTATGTGCTGCGCCTGAGACAGGTTGGCTGCTGCCTGAGAGACGGGGATGTACTGGATCCTCTGGTAGTCTCCCTGTGCCGTTCGGTAGTCTGTGGTCAATGTTTGAGAAAGCTCTGTCATGGCCTGTGTCAGTAGATCTGTGGTCTGTGGAGATAGTAAACCATACTGTTTTAATATCTGATTTGAATTAGGTAACCCTCTTTGTTATGTAAATCTAGTTATCATGGTGGGAATTGTCTTTCTCACCACTACAGCCTCAGCTGGGGTACCATCTGCATTGATGACTGCAGGAGTGCTACTGATGACAGCTGCTGTTAAAGGAGCCTGGATGGTGTTGGCGAGCTGGGCGAACTCTGGATGCTTCTTCCTAATGTGCTGAACCATCTTAGTCTGTGACACAAGCACAAAGTAAGTTATCAGATAGGCGTGCCACTATCCAAGGCACAGTATAACACAAATTTCCAGTGAATATTTTCAAATGATAAAACTTATACTGACCTTGCTGCTGTACTGTTTGGCACAGTGTGGGCAGCAGACTGGCGCAGTGGCAATCGTGCCAGTCAGCTGTGTGTGTGTACTCAACATGGGGTCTGGTTCACCAGGAGCTGCCGGGCGCAACTTACGAATGCTGGGAGGCAACTCTGCACCAGGATGGTTCTTCAGTATATGGGCTTTTCTCTTGCTGGCACTTTTGTACACCTGAACAGAGAATAGCTCATTAGTGGGATTCATTAATGCTAAGAGCCGGTCTGTTTTGATCAGACTCAAGATGGGGAAAAACAAACCTTGTCACAGTACTGGCAGAAGTAATCCCTATTGGGCTTGATAATTGGCAGCGTTAGCTCAGGGACATCATCAATACGCATCTCTGGATGACGCTTAGACAAATGATTAACCTGTAACCAGAAAAATAAAAAGTAAGTACAGTGGAGTTCAATATCAAAACATATTAAGTTTCTGTGAGTTGCTGCTCACCAGCATTCCTCTGCGTCTGAATCCCATCATACACACTCTGCATTTGAACATGAAGCTCTCGAAGTCAGTGGTGGGCACCTTCAGTTTGAGGGTTTTGGAGCGCTGGATCCGGTCAGCCTTCTTGGCCTCTCTATCCGGATTGTGCATTCGCTGCATGTGTTCCCGCAGCTTATCTTTTCTCTTAACATCACAGGAAAAGAACTGTCACATAAGAACTCCCAAACCGATAAACCAAAACACCAACAACGATCTTCACTCAGTTCATCTCACCTTGAATTGTTTGCCACATGTTGAGCACAGGAAATCCTTGCGGTCAGAATGGCGTAACTTGTGCAAACGCAGCTTGTCCGGTCGGCAGAAGGCCTTATCACAGTCTGAGCACTGGAAGATCTTCTCTGAATGGAAGCAGCGGATATGCTTCTTCATCTAGGGAAGACAACGTTTTGTAGTCTGACATCTGAGCAAATGTGTTAATTTACTACTTTTAAGTTCTATGATCTGTGGCTGCAGTTTTCTAGAACAGAAGGGCGTTTTGGCCTCGCTGTGATTTGAAGAACTCTTCCATATGCTGTTTACTACCCCAATTGTTTTTGGCTACATGACTACAGGAGGATAAATATATACACAGGAAATGTGCAACTGGGTACACTGTCAGATTCTGTTCCAGGTAGGAGACAATTTACCTCCTGTCATGACAAAACATGCTTAGCTTTAAGACATGATTCTTACTAACCTGGATGAAGTCAGTAAACGTCTTCTTGCAGGAGGGACAGGTAAAGAAGCCATCCACAGCATGCACTCCTACGTGATCTTTAAGCAAGTCCAACCTTTCAAAGGCTTCTGAACATAAAAGACAAGAGTAAGAGCGATTCTCTGTGTGCACCAAGATATGGTCCTCCAGGGCCGAGTCACTCATGAAGCTCTTGCTGCAAATGTGGCAGGAAAATGTGTAGGCATCCCGGCCGTGGACCCGCAGATGTTGATCCAGCTTTTCTTTGTCCCGGAAGGCCTTGCCACAGTGGGTGCATTTAAAAGGACGGAAACTCTTTCTGATAAAAAGATGCTGCAGGGCTGCATTCTGAGATGGAAAAGACAGAAGAGATGAACAGAAAAACAGATCAGTGTTTTCCGACTTATACCTGCTAAGAAAAGAAGAAGCTGATAGATGAGTGTGCAGGAGGGGATGTGTCCTAAAAACACAACACAAACGTGGACACCATGTAAAATGACAAAAAAGGTTGTTTGAACCTGTTTTTCTACCATCCACCAGCTCACACATACCTGCACATCCACCTTTGAGGGAAGCACGCATTGAGGAAGAGAGACACATGGCTGTAAAGCATAAATAAATCTAAAACACTGTTCCATTTCAGTGAACACAGAGAGTTGTCCATCTTACCCGTATCCTCTTGGCACGACGCATGTCCTGGGAAGTAAGGTGAGCGTCTGACTGGTTGCTCTGTGCCGGATCCTCCTTCAATGGAACAGACAAGTCTGTGCTGGAGGGAGGGGTGATAGACTCTGCCACTGGCTCCCCTGTAGTAGGTGTAAGCTGACCCTCTGCCTCCGTCCCCGTTTCTGCCTCTGGCTCCATCTCTACTACCTTCAACCCATTCTGAGCTCCTTCTACTCTCTCCTCCAACAGCTGCTTCTCTGTCAGTTCAAGCATCTCCTGATTTAAAAAAGTGATTGAAAATATAAAATTAAAATGGAGCAATGTTCACAATGTTTGTAGCTGCATCTAAAAAAAACTGTAGATCTGTTTCTAAAACAAGGATTAAATTGTCCCTCACTGTTGTCTTGTCCCCACTCATGTCTACTGGTGGATCCAAACGTATAAATTTTGGTGGACGCCCGGGTCTTCTTCCTGTCCCAAATCTCTTTCTGCCTCTTCCTCGACCACGGCCTCTGGACCTGAGAGAGTAACAAACCGTGAACAGGTGAAACAGGTCATATTGTGGTAGAAATGGAAGAGAAAATCTAAAATGATGCCATGAAAGATGAGATTTTACCGGGAAACAGAGTTTAACTTGTCATCATGCATGTTCAGATGTTGCTGCAGTTGTTCAGAGCTCACAAAACGGCGGTTACACTCATAACAAGGCCAGTTCTTCTCTTGCTCCCGCAGCACTGAAGCAAAAACAGAAAGTGAGCAGCAGGTAGAACACTGAGTACTGTTGCAATGGGACAGATCTCTTCAGGGCTTTGACATGATGCTGATATTACACTGAGTGCAGAAACTCACCTTTTCTCTCTTCTTCCGTAACATCGTGGATCTTTTGATTTACAAACTCTGCATATGACGCAGCATACCACACCTGTGGATGGAAATATATTTTTCTTAAATTGCAGTATTCAGTACATATTTGGGCCTGACCGCTGCCTACTGATAATGTTACAGTAGTGATGGGATAAAACACCTATATAGCATATAAAGCAGGAAAATTAAGCAAATTGCTTACACAGCACTCTGACCTTGAGCTCTTGTTTGGGTTGGATGTTCTTGATGGTTGTGTAAAATATCTCTGAGCCATACTGATAGGCCACCAGGTTCTGCTCCAGGTGGTTCTGAGCAGGTCTCACAAACATCATCCAGTTACAGCTGTCCTCGTCAGAAAGGTCCAACCACGCGTCATTGGACTTATCTCCATCTTTCTCTGCATCCAGCATGCACAGCTAAGGCAGGAAGCAAACAGACCAGTTATGAGTGCAACCTAAGATTTCACATGCTGACAGTTTTCGACAGTTCTTAACTCCCTTACACTTTCCCATTTGTTTTTTGTTAGGACACCATAAAACAAATGTTGCCCTTGTTGCCCCTGGTGGTTTGAAGCAATAATTTCTCTGATTACTTTATTTCAAACCTTTACCAAAATGATAGGTAAGATAAAGATAGTTTTGAAGTCTGCAGTGGTTAAATATGCCAAACTTACTTTTAGATGAATGTAATGATCTTGCAGTTCACTCTGAGAAACCAGGGGTGCCTCCACAGGGCCAAACTGTGTGCGTTTTGGGATGCGTCTCTTGGAGAACACCCCACCCAGGAAGCGATCAATGTAGAGGACAAGAGGCAGACTGGCCCGTGCCTTTGACATCACTGGTCTATTGGGGATAGGGTGCAGAGGGCCATGTTTGAGACACACGGAGGGGTTGGCATTATTACACTCCTCACACCCTGAAGGCCCACAGAAAGAAAATGAGAAAGACATTATGACAACAATATATTTAGAATATAATGTAGGTTATTTGCTAAACTTGTATAACCCATGAAGAATAAACCAGGAGAATCTACGATACACTAACAATGCGCAGCTTTTCATCCAAATTACCACAAAACTGCTTTTGTGGTTATTTTAGAGCTGTATGCTATACAGGAGGAGAGTCTGGACAGAACAGTCATGTTATTGTCATGAGTGTTGGAGAACATCACTCACAGAGACTGTGAGGATTGAATGCTTGAGGCTGACGAGGCTCCCAGTCATCCATCTCAGAGTCTTCTTCCTCTTCTTCATCAGAATCGTCTGTGGAGTCTGTGGCTCCAAGGGGGCTGTTGGGAGCGTCCGTGATGTCCGCCATGGAGGTGAGCGAATTAGACACTGACAGTTGTTCCTGTGTTTTTTAACATGTAATAGAATTAATACTCACTCAATCTTACTATCATTACCATTATACCTTTGAAAACTTCTATCATTGTGTAAATACACTCACTGTACATGCTGCTTTTATAAATTATTAAGTTTGCTTATATTTCCCTATTAAACACTGAAGAGGAGGAAAAGGGAGAGTGGACAAATGCTGCACATAAACGATGTCCTCACCTGGGACACTGGCTCCAGGATTGCTTGTGGTGCCTCTGCTACATTACTGAGAACATGCAGATTGGCAGCATTCATGTTCTGTCCACCGGGCAGCAAAACTGTGACCTACAAATCAGATTCAGTTGCTCTTTAGTTTTGTAAAAACAATGTGGCTCGGTAATGAAATGACATCATGTGACACGCTCACCTGTTGAGTTGTACCATCCTGCTGAATGTAAGCCACTTGTGGCTGATCAGCAAATACAGTCTGAAAGAAATAAATGTAATACAATAAAAACAACAACTTCAACAAAGATGAGAGAAACTGATGCAAGGTTTGATGCTGATCTAATGCATAAAATGGTAGCTTAAGTATAGACATACATCTAAAATATAAGCTCCAAATAAGACTCCTTTCTTACCTGAGTGCCATCGGCAGGGTGTATGTAGACCAGTGTGTGCTCTGCAGACTCGACTGAGGTATAGGAGTTCCCATCTGCTGTATAAACCACCTGCTGCTGTCCCCGGTCCGCCTGATCTCCACTGTACACTATCTGGGCCACTGTGCCGCCTTCAAAATGCACCTACATTCACACAGAGCATAAAGCAATAAACAACCTGTGCCATTATTACACTCACTTAACTGCAGGTCACCCCATATTTATTCTTCATTAACTTCAACAAAACTAATGTGCAGTACTGTTTTATTCTTCTTGAATATGGTTCTGTATGACTCGCTGATGGAATTAGGGGGATGATAAAAATGTGACGGATAAACACATAATGGTGAGGAGCATAGAGGATCCACTACTTTGAGAATCCCACTCTAGTCTATTAACCAAAACTACAGTAGATGATGACTTTTGGAATTCAGCAGCAAATTGCATCAGTGGACTCAGGTAAGAATTTGTTGCATCATGTATGAAATGATGCATCAACATCAATCGTGATTCTACTATGACCATTCAGCGGGGGCAGCAGACCTGTGTGGTGTTGCCTGAATCACTGTTATCAGTCTGACTCCACACATCAGAGGGTTCCTGCTTGGTCTCCATAGCAGCACATTGGCAGGCCTGTGGCCAACCACGTCACCCAACACTTCACTCCTGAGACAACCAGGGATGCCTGTAATGCACGAAGAAGAAGATTTGGGTGATGTGATTAATAATAATAATAATAATAATAATAATGAAACAAAGTGACAATGGCTTATTATAAAACACATTATTGGACTTGGATTTTCATTGTTGTTTACATGTGACATTAGGAGATTCTCTGCACAGGTGCATGTGTAGGTGTACAATCATCTCTGGGAATGGATGGTGGCTCTTTTCCTATTTCACATTTTAATGGTTATAATATAAACTGAGCGTGTGTGCAGTGAAAATGTTGAGCTGCAGTACTGAGACACTGCAGCAGACATCTCGGAGCAGCGTGACATTTGAGAGAGGGAGAGAGAGAGGGAGAGGGCTGTTTCTGAGTGTGCAGAGCCGGTTTCTCTCGGCTGTCAGGGGCTTCACGCCAAAATAAAGCAGCGTGTCCGCCTGCGTTCAGAGCGGCCACACAGCAGCCTCAGCGGGGGTACGAGCAAAAACGCGGGCATCGTTTGCTCCCGAGGCCGCCAGGGTTAACGGCGACTGAACGGGACCGCACGTCGGCACAGGAGCCCCGGTGGAAAATCACGACAGCGTGCACTCACTGACAAACACGGATGGTTCGATCATTATTCAATTCAATTCCCCCCCATTTTAACCCCGCAGGTTCTCGGTCCCAACCGGACCATACCACGAACACCAGCGCTGTAGAAACTCGGGCATTTTCCGCACCGTCAAATTAGCGTTACGACCACACAGTCGCGATGTAAGGCCGACCTTGGAGACAAACATGACTTGTCAGGCTCCGGGACGTGGACTATATGTGTGCGCTTTTGAACAAAAGTGGGTTTCAAGGCGGTAAAGGCCTGAATTATTTGGGTAGATCCACCCGTCCTCCCATTCTAGTTGAGTCCAGCCCTTCAAGTCTACCGTGAACAAGGAAGGACAGACTCCATTTTGGGTGGGACTAACAACAACAACCACATCCGAAGAGAGCCCTCGAAAAAAATAGATTTTCTATCCATACTAATGCGCTAAAACAACGGGCGTATTTAATTTATATGAACAGAAACTATACCGAACAGTCGAGCTACAGAACTGGTCGTGAAGTAATCCTGGTTTTTCTTACATTTTATGGAAAACGTACAAGCCGTTCTTACCTCAGAATGGTAGCTGCAGAGATGGCTGTATTGCATATATTAACATAATCTGCCTAGCGACACGCAGCAGCGCGGCTTCCGATTGGTTGTTGGTTACTCGGCGCAAACACAACGTAGGATAGTTTTAAAATATCTTCACTCAACAGTTTGTGTAGTCGTGAATTTTATAGTTGTATGATTAAATAATTAGTTTTCATCACGTCGACATTTCATTAATCGAGGGTATAAATAGTGATCAATTTAAGTCGCAGCAATTCTAGCCAATCAGAAAAAATGATACGCCGGTGTTGTCCAATCGAATTAAACCTTCTTCTGTGGTGGCTTGTTTCTTCTTCGTTGACATTTTCCGGTGTAGACTTTCAAAATACTCTGATGAACAGAAACAATTATAAGTAGTATAAATCATAAATGGTGTTACATTTCTATACAATTAAATCCCAGTTTACAACATAGTCTTCAATGAGATTAAAACAAGGTTTCAAAACAACCTGATTTTTTTTTTTCTTTATGCAAAACAAAAATCTTTATAAGTCTTTGCCTGGTCATTATTTCTCTCTCTGGTTAAGGATTGATCATCTGTTTATATAGTTATGGCCAAAAGTTTTGACAGACGCGGCTGCTTCAGTTTTTTTTAGATGTTCTGTGTTTTTGTGCTATATTAATTTACTTATATTTATATATAAGAGATGATGTTAGTGCTGACCCTACTTCTTCATCACTGCTGCCATTTGCTCTGACATGCTGTATATTTGCCTCTGGGCCAGATTCTCGACTGATGGTGAACTATTCTTGCCTTACTAGTGCTTAAAGTTAATGAGAACTTCTTGGCTTCTGCTTGAAATTCATGTCACTGCTAAAACCCTTAGCCATGACTTCCAACTTTTATCTGAGCCCACGCAGACACTCTGGCCCAGGGGGCCCCTGACCTCTAGGGCCCCGAGACCTGTGCCCTGTACGCCTGTTCAGTAATTTATATATTGTTATATTAACTGATTCGTTGTAATACCACTTACAGTATATTATGCTGGGAAGAACTGACAATATCCTAATAAAATTTCAATAAACCCATGTAGTTTGTTGTTTCTGTCACTCTTTGACCACTATGAACATGTAAAATAATTTTACATTGGTGAACACTGCAGAAAGTCTGTATATAACACAATTTTTCAGTTTTACTAAACTGCCAGACATGCTGTACATCCAGTAAATACACTCAAGAGCAAGGCAGGTCCTCATCTTGGTACAGGCTAAAGTGTGGGGGAGAACTGCTGGCTCAGTCTAGGACAGTGTTAGACAAGAGAAAGGGGACTTTGAGGAACCTCTGAACCAACATGTCCACTGTGGAGGAAGCAGAGTTAGGGGAAGCCTTGTCTGTTTTTCTGGTGGAGGTCACTGAGGTAAAAGCTCTGCAGTGGCGCTTGGTACTAGGTTAGAATAAGAATTGCCCCAAGATGCCCAAGGCAAAAGAAATCTTAACACAAAATCCACTTTCTTCTATTTTGTGTAGATTCAGTATTTTTTTGTGCTGACTTGGTTGACATACGTTATTAATGTTTCATGAATGTCTGCATGGGTTATGGCACAGCCTGGGAGGAAAAGAGGAGTCAAGTGACTGACAAAACTCAGATTCAAGAACAGAAATGTTGTTTGAGTCAGATTATCAGAGACAAAGAAAGCAGAAAAACAAACAGAAAGTTAGAGATGATTACTGTAGGTATTGAGCTTATATACTTCTCATTTCTTTTTTGTGTGTCTTTGTGTGCACGGGATGATAATTAATTTTAGTTTAGCTTTTGTAATTAAATATTTTAATAACCTTATGAGTTTTTTCACCTTTCTGTTAAATTTTATTTTGTGTTTGCCAACTTGATATATAGTGCATTTTTTGTATATGCATAAAGTCTGAAAAGCTCGAACAACTGCAGCGAAGCAGGAAGTTGACTCCCACATGTATCTGCAAGGCTTTTATGAATGTTTGATAACAATAAATTAAAGAGGAACTGAATAAAGCGTTGTTTTTGTGTTGTACACATAATCCCATGGACTTTTTGTCGACATTTTGCATGTAAACATCTACATGACAACAAAGTAAAAATGTGTAGGCTACATAAGAAACATGCTAAATGCTTTCTACAAAATCATTAAATTATTTTTGTTTTCTAAATTCATTTTCTAATTTTAAAAATAGTATAGTGCTAGTAGGAGAAGTTTCAACTTTAACCTTCAGTGAACACTGTATGGGCTACAGTATTCATACAGTCTCTATATTCCACTGTACCAGTAGACAGGATTTCTCACAATATGTTTAATTAGTTTTCAGCTCCTTGAGGCTCTGTTATGAAGAAAAGAGGTATTCACATTAATTAAGTAGCTAATATCACAGTAGCATAGTATATTAGTATGGTATAGTACAAAAGCCATCACACCTGTTTCAAAAAGCCTGAGAAAATCAGGACTAAGCTTTACAATTCTCAGTGGAAGATGAAAAATTGAATCCGTTTGTTTTTCCAGAGGTGTTTTACTGAATGGGATCAAACTGACAGGTTTCCAGATTATATTTAACATGTGCAAATCCAGCTTGTTAATTACTCTAATATGTGCTGCAGTACTGATCCAGAGCAGGTGAAGCACCACTGGCATCCAGTCAGAGATGAAACTTAAGATAATTAATGATAATGGTTCGTGCTTAAATACCATTATTCAGGAAACAATACTGTGGTATGTGTAAAAACACAAAAGAATATATTAAGATTGTGTCCTATACCTCAGCAGCCTATCAATCAGTGCACTTTAAGGGCAGATTAAGCATTACATTCAGTCCTATCCTTCAGAATCTTTCCCTGTAGCTGTGGTTCTCATGCTTCCCTCAGGCCTCAACTGTGCAGGACACTGACAGATGAGATGATGAACATTATCCACTAGAGGGTGCTTTATTTTTACATCTAAAAGTTGTCATTTCAACAATTAATAATCACGCTTAATGCCCCATGTCAAGGTAGAATATAATTTATCTTATGTTTTTCAATAAATCAGAAACATAAATAACAATGTGGGAAGAAAAAATAAGTTGGAGACAACATACATGTTCTTAGATCGCAAATCTTGGATCTCAGTAAGATTCCTTGATTAAATTAAGTTGTTAAAAGGTGAATGTAAAGTCTTGACCTGCAAAATATTAAGCTTCCCTGCAGGAGTCCCTTGTTACAACCTGCTCCATTACCAGAGTAAGTTGTACCACAGCTGTAAGATATAACTCTAAGATAAGATGTCTTTTCTTGAAGCCTGAGAACTAGTCAGGATCTGTCTTAAAACTGACTATCGTTCTATACCTTACTTCTTCTGATGCAGATTTAAGTATATGTGCCACCTTTTAGTTTCCCTCCTCCACAGGATAAAGAAAATAGACTAAGTTGTCATTGCAGTTGATTGTATGACCTTATAAACATGTGTTGTAATCATCCACGACTCTGTCAGTCATTGTTCAGCTGACATGATTGTTTAAAATCAGCAAAGATGACCTTCTGCCCCTTGACACTAGTTTATAGCATGATTTTCTCTTCAACAGTATCAACACTGATCCAACATCTAGATTGCTCTCTTATTTGTAAGATCAGTGTTTAGCTGTATCTGCATCTCTTTTACACAGCTCTGTAATTCAACATGATCAGGAAGGAAATTATCACACATGAATCATCTGTCCCAGGTGAAGCTGACACGACCACCCCCCTCTCTGCCTTCTACACCCTGCAGGTGACCGCATGGTGGCGCAGCGCGCTGCTCCGTGGCTCAGATGGACCCGGGCAGGGAGGAGGCAGCAGAGACTGAGCAGTCGCGCCACAGACACGCAGTCCACATTTCCAGAGGAGACCGACTCTCAGTCTCCCTCCAACATTTTCCGCGGAGCTCGGTAACGAAACAAGCGGAGCTGGAATCGTCCCGCTGTCCGGGACAGATCATCCGATTATTCCCAGGACTTGGTCGCTCTTCAGGTCGTGCTTGTCTGTTTTCCAGGACTCCACCTTACACCTATAGCTCACAGGATATAAGTTATTTACAGTAGCGTATCCGGAGATCCTGTAAGATGGGTTCAGTCCCGGCGTTATCTGTCCTGATTTTGGGCATTGTGGTTCCAGCGCTGTCCGGCTACATTGAGGCAAGTATCTGAACTGGTCTCTCATTTATTATGTTCGTGTATTTATTATTTATCAGTTTAATCTGAACTGGATCTGAACCCCTCTGTGAGCTTGTGGGAAATCATTCCGGCCTGTTTGTCCTCTGATCATCTGCGCGCTGCGTCTCTGACGAACACACGTTTCATGTGGTTTGAGGTGTTTGTTAAAATATTCAGGAGGTTTTATTATTTCTAACACAACACAACTATCGGATTGATCATCTCAGTGCACAGTATGGGATTCACATATCCCGTGCTATTGCTTCCTATCTAGTTTGAGAGGCTTTAAATGTGTTGGTGGAGGCTGGTTAAATATTAATGAGTTTGCTTTCAGGTCATTTTTTGATTCTTCAGCAGTGATTGCAGTTTGTTGCTTTCCTCTGTTGGACAATGTGGAAACGGAAGGTGCAGTAACAGGAATCGCAGCAGGGTTTGCTGCAGAGATCAAATGAAAGACAACTGGCGCTTTGTCGGGGCCTTTGGGGGCCACACGGGGCCTCAGCAGGTGATCAGGGACAGCGTCCTGCTGTGGGGACAGTGTGGTTGTTCCTTTATATGTGTGTCAGAGAATTAAATCCTCAAGCCAGGTCCAACTTCAGCTTGTCCTGTGTCAACAGGATGACTCCCTCTCATGTCTTTCAGTGTTTTGAGTCTGTTAGTTAGATCCAAACCGGACAGATTTGGTCCTGATGGACAAACACACCACAGACACAGGAACACACACTCCTTCTCTACCTGATGCCCTATTTTCCTGCTTTCAGCCGTTATTGTCCCCGGACACTGATGCCTGCAGTGTGAGGCGTGTGTGTGTATCATCTGATAACAATGTACCAATTTTCAGAGCAAACAGCTCCGCCACCCACACCCCCACCCCACAGAAGGTAAACACTGTTGGAGCAACTATGACGGAACGTTTTAACAAGACATCTCCTGAATGCACTGCTGTGAGTCGAGGGGTGTTTCTCTCTCTCTCTCTTCTGTGACACACAAAAAAATGTATCTCGGCCATTTTGAGCAAGTATTGGCTGGCATTGTGTGGTGGGAAATAATAGTTGTTATGTCCCCAACAGAATCTATTCTGCTGCGCTCGGCTCTACAAAGACGTGTCCTCTTTGCAGTGATTGCCTCCTCAGTCAGCCTTCCTAACCACACAGACGTGCTGATCAATATAGAGTGTTCTGAGATGATGAATGGATGAAATCAATCGATTTTCCCGATCAGTCACCCAGATTAAATTGAGGAATTAATGGTGGCTGCTGTGCGCCTTGACAGAGGACATGTGTGGAGTAAGACCTCCAAATGGACCGGGGAGTTATAATAAAGCATGTGAAGAGGTCTTAAGTGAATTAAAACGCTGCAGATTTACAAAGTGTCAGTCATCCAAAGCTGTGTTGGCTTTTCCTGTGTTTTTCTCAGTTGTTTGAACGATGTCATGGCTGCACAGCCAAAATCCAAATTCCTGGCGTTGACTGTTGCTGTTGTTTGTCAGTGAAGCTGCTGGTGTGTGCAGACTGGGCCTTGTTGATGAGACTGTGGATACACAGCTGAGGCAGATATTGCTGTGCTGACATGCTGACTGCGCTCGCTCCCCCCTGGACCTTGAGCTGTAATTTACAAGCCGTTGAGAGCTGCTCAGAGACTCCCTCACAGTTGGTCAGGGATGGTCTATTCCCACTTGTCCACTTCTCACCTTTTCTTTGTTCCTTCTTTCTTTCTGAATTGGGATTGTTGAGGTGTCAGCCCTCTGTTGTTTTGCACCTCTTCCTCTCTGTTTGGGGATTAGTCAGCTTCTTTAGTTGTGCAAACAGGGTTTTTTTTTTTGTCAGATACCTGTAAGAGTGCCAGTTTTTGAGCTTTTGTTTCTTCAGCTGTGCTTCCCCCTCCTCATCTGGACATCACTGTGTTGCAGTTTTTACAGCCTTACAGTCTGCAGAGGGTTTTGCCCCAGTGATTTTCACCCCTTCAGTATCCAAAAAAACAACAAGCAGGGCTTTATTTTACTCGATTGTGGAAAATCCGCGATGAGCTGCTGTTTCTTATTTTGGAGCTCATTTAGAAATGGGGTGCAGGCTAGAACCACATAGCAGATTTACACAGAGAATTGTATCATACTGAGGCATTTGCTGATATGGTTCCCACTGGATTAATGTAATACAGAATATCTGTAGCAGTTAGTGCATTCAGAACATTTCATTCTCTGCTGACTTAAGCAAGCAGAGATTATCAAAACCATAATACACGCTGTAAAATGACAGGATCTTATGCAACACATCAGATTTTTGTGCCTGTAGAAAAAAAAAAGTAAATTGAAAAATGCTGGTGTTTCCACATGTGTAGCATTGGCTAAATTAACATTAATTTAAGGTGTCTACATTCAAGGCAAGGTTGACCTTGTGTAGAGGAGAAAACCAGCATTAACTAGTGGAGTGACTGATTTTACGGAGTATATTTGAGAACCAGTAATAATCATAGTGATCCGAAAAGAGTAGACAAACGCAGAAAATGTAGAATTGCTTACTAAATAGGAACTAACACTCTGTACTGCAAAAGCCACAGAACAACTGTGATGTTGTGCTGTGTTATTGCTCTCTCTTGTTGCAGCAGCATTTTCCTCCTATCAAGGTCGGTGTGCAGGCTTGGCTTGTTTGTACTTGCAGGTGAGCATTGATATTAAAGTGTGCTCCTGTGTGCCTCTATGTGTGTATTTGCTCTGGATATGGGTTGATAGTGAACAATTGAATGTCACCAGTTCCCTGTGATTGTCTGGGCGGGTGCTATGGAGCAGTGCTGAATGCTTTCTATGAAGACCTTTTGTGTGCCAGGACAACCCATGGTGTCATTATCATGCAGAGGTGATCAAGATAACAGAGACGATGGCAAAGGCAGACTGTCGGTGACAGAAAAACCCCAAAACACACTGCATATGATATGATCTCAGTGCATCATTATGACTGAGCACACATAGCGCTTTCCGTAGCCTTGATTGCTTTTTTGACCCCCATGTTCTACCCTGTCAGTCATGTTGAAGACAGCAGCATGTACGCCATCAGCTGAGAATCAGCCTCACTCGACCTTCAATTTGTAGATTAGCACCTAAAACCTTGCTTTCAATTGCTGGGACAGCCCCGTATCCCTGTGAATCCTCTTAGCGACAAGAAACACTGGGTGCTTATAGATCTGCAAAGGGAAAGGTACTAATCTCAGAGCCCAACCCTTCACTGCCTGCACACACACACACACACACTCGTGCTCAGTTCACTCCCCCGTTCGCCCACTCGCTCAGTCAAACCCTCATTTCCACGCCGTGTAGAGGCAACCTAGACTACAAAGTGGCACAGAACACAGTGAGTCACCTGTGTAACATCAGTGGTGTTCTCCCAGCATCGTCTGATCTGTCCTCTGTGACTAACAGTAGGAAGTGATGTCTGATTGAATCTAAGCCCTTATTCCCTGTCCTTTCATTTCCTCAAAGATACCTTCCTGCCACTTGGTTCAACTACAGCTTTCTGTCTTTGTCTGTCTCACCGTCTTCCCTTTCATTGCCTCGGCTGTTTCTTCCTCCAAGCCTGTGCTTGCATGTCTCCTGGAGCGATTCCATCGACAGACACACTCTCAACTCATCCCAGGGATTTAAATAGAGAGGCCTCATCAGACGAGTCTTGTTCTCACGATGCCAGGCTTTGTCTCCCTGGCTCTGTGTGCACTCTAATTATCCCGAGTGAGCAGAGTTGCCTCTTTTTTTTTTTTTTGCAACTGGAAATGCATGTTTGTGTGTTTGTGGATGTTTGTGTGCCTGTGTTTGAGTGCTTGAATTCTCTTACAGCTCAGCTCATCACATATTTAGTCAGTTTTTCTCCGTGAGAGATCCAGGGCGACAGGGACTTGGCGAGGAGTGAGTGGGTTCAAATCGACACACTCATGGCTGCACATCACTTAAGTAGCATTAGGCCTTCTGCCATATGTAGGCCAAATCATACGGCCAAGGCAATCCTCTTCCTGCAGAGCTGAGGTGAACACCACTACACCTGAGTGTGTGTTTCTGACTACACCTTAGTTTGCATGAGAATTCCTTTGGTCAGTTTATGTGCCAGGGTGCTCAGGAATGCATAGCCTGCAGAGCAAACGTCTCACTGTATTATGCTGTTGGCAGCTTTCTTCCTGTGATAGCACTGAGGACGGAGCAGTGTGACTTCAGTAGACAAAAAAATCCCCTTTAATCACTTAAAAAGAAGCTCTTCCTTCTCTGACTTTATTTTTTATTCTGTTTATCACATTAAAAGAATATAGTATTATTTGTTTGAGCAGGAGAATGGAGTCAGTGTAGGCGGATTAAACCCTTTGAACCCCCTGCTCAATTTTTGTGTGCGAGTTGTGTGTGTCCCTGTGGCTCCATGAGTCACTCTCGCTCCTTGGGTTTGGCTTCCCATGAATAAAATATCTGGAGTGCTATCTGTGAGTTATAGTGCACTTGTACCTCTGCCTATGGCCCCACCTGTCTCTTCCTCAGCCCCTGTCTGTCTTTAAGCGGGGAAGACATTGCCTGTTGTCCCCTCCTTGTCTTAATCATATCTTCGATTTTGTAAGATTAGTGAGTCATACGCAGGCCTAGATGAGACATGCGCACTGATTTGTCTCCGTTTTATGCCTGCCCAAAGTGGAATGGAACGGAGACGGGGAGCTAACAATCAAACAGCCAGTTTAACTGTGTGTCAGGAATTGTTTTCCACTGTTTGCACGCTCAACCGCGCCAGAAAATGTAAGCGTATAAATTACTCAAGGGCTGCTTTCTACTTATGTTTGAACACTCTTCAACTGAATTTTGTCCCTATTACCGAGCACAAATTCAAATCAGACCCAGTTTTCCACATGTCGGTTGTAATTGATGTGTTTTCATGGTGCTTTGTTGATATGATTCTTTGTCTCTTTCCATGTGTGAGCTACAGTGTGTGGGTGGGTCCGTCTGTCTTTGTGTGTATATTTATGTCTCTTGGTGCATCATACATCGTATGTCTCCATCCTTATTTTCTCTCAATGTACGCTCAGGCCAAATGTTGATGTTTTGATGTTGATGTCCTTGCATTGCATTCAACATGATTTAGGATACTACTGAGGACAGTCAGAGCCACTGCACTTGTTATTTATTGTTCTGTGGTGATTTGAGCCCTGGAGGATCACTTTCTTCTCTTATCTCATGCCGAGGTACAAATACAGAGTACCTCTTGGTGCTCTTGTTCCGATAATGCATGGCATGTTGGATGACTAGGGGGTTACTTTGCTGCTAAAGTGCTCTGTTTTACTGAGGAATGCTGGACAAATATTCCATCAAGCTGGGGAAAACGGAGCATGTTAGTTTCAGATCCCTCTCTGTCTATCTTCCTGCTTAGCGAGCTTCCTTCATATCTCCCCCCTCTTTACCCCCTGCCTGTTTTAGAAATGGTATCATCAGACTGGAACCAAGGGTGGCATGGCTGCCATCCTGCTTTCTTTTCTCCTAAGTTCATCTTCTTTTTCCTCAGGAGAGTGCAGGGAAATGAAAATGTCAGAACAGTAGGAGATAGAAGCAGTGCAGTGTAACTGTATACCCCCAGAGAGAGGCCTGTGCTGCTGCAGCCGCCGCCGCTGGTACTCAAGCTCTGTGACGGCCCTGTTAGCAGCCTGTCTGATACAGCACTTTCTCAAGGAGAAGGTGGCCAAGGACAAACGGCAGCCCTGTAGGATGGTTCCCTTGGGACACAGATGGAACAAAGGGGGAAAGGGAGAAGCTGGAGTTCCACCTTGGACTTCTTAAGATTTTTTTCTAACAAAAGTACATTAAATTTTATTTTTAATTATCTTTAAGCTGCTACCTTTATGCACTTTAATTAATTCAGTGGGAGGTGTTCATGCATGACGAGGCGCTAAAGACACCAGATCCCTTCGCTGCATTCACAAAGGAAATAAAAAGAACTTTTTTGTTTAAAGGGGAGGAAGGCAAAATGTAGATGAGAGTTAAAACCTAGCTAGAGTTCATTGGGAATAATTTCTTTAGCCTAAAATAGAGAACCTCAGATAACAGAGTGGGGAATATTACTGTAGCTTTAATGATAACAGGAAACAGTGGGACATAAAGGATATTTGTAGACACAGAAACAGACTGAGACACATATATTTTAACTAACAGCATGTGCAACAACTCCCATTCCTGACCCAGCCTCTATTTCCTTTTATTTTACAGCTACAGACTGTAAACAACATTTCAGGAACAGTAACTTAGCAGGAGTCAGAAAGGCAGACCAGACAGGCGTAGGGCGGCCAGCAGTCAGTTTGACTAATTTGTTTACTTTTTTCCAATGAATTGATAATTAAATAAAAATTGTTAACACCCTAGAGATTAACAATACAAAACCCAAAGTATTTTATTTTTAATGACAAGGAACCAGCTAATGTTAAGGGATTATTCATTTAACAAAAGTATCATTTAATTTTCTGTTGATTGATTAAGTGATTAATCAGCTAATAATTTCTGCACTGGCCAGTTCCCCATGTGTGTTTCTGTCTCTATGATGTGTGAATCATTGTGTGTGTGTGTGTGTGCGCTCTGTGTTACTGTAACTTGAATAATTGTAGGCAGCATATTTAGTATTCTGCACCAGACCTCTCTCTGCCCAGATCCTTAGTGGCTGTGCTTTGACCCTGATATTATCCTTGTGGCATCTCTTTCTAATTCTCTAACTAATGACCGATAGAGGTTCCTATTATCTATCATCTATTATCTATTACATTATCTATTACAAGTTATTATAAGCCCATTCTACCTGCAACATCCATAGGAAATGACTCCTACAGTAAGGGTGAGTGTGCATGAATCTGTGGCTCCTGTCAGATTAGAAGTTGAAGGACTGCACTTGTCATTCGACATCATGTGTACTTTTTTTTGCTACTAACATTTCCATTTTCCATGATAGTGCCCTGAAATGGCACTTTTCTTTCATTACAAAACTGCAGCCTATGAATGTTGCAGCCAAGCACCTCTATCAGCCAATGTGATCTGAGATAAAACCCAATCAAGCACTCTAGAGAATTCCATTAGTTTGATGAGATATGAATATAGCTCCAAGTGCAAATCTGAAATAGTCTGCTGTTTTCAGACAAACCCATTAAAAGTCATTTGATCTTGTGCAGCTAATTATAGAGCCTTCTGAGGAGCTAGCCGGCTTCACTGGACTCCACCCCCTCCATTCCCCACCTACCCTCCAACTGCTCCTTTTAGTGTTCATCACATCCCGTCCTTATGTTTCAGAAGCCTATTTAGCGTCACTGCGCTATTACTGAGGTGCTGCAAGTTGACAGGCAGACACTGCAGCCCAGTCATGCAAGGGCACAGGGATTTGTCAGCCTCCTAGCCGCCGTCATCGTGCTGTTTCGGATTTGGGGATCTCTTCCATTGAAGTAGCAGGGTGCCGCAGACTTTAGCCGTACACAGTAGAGAAAGACGCAGGAGGTGGGAGAGCAAGGTTAGATGATTGACAAAAAGAGAATATAGTAGGCAGTCATAGAGATGAATGCTCCTGCTGTGAAGTCTATGTCTTCTCCACAGAGACATGACTTATTAGCTTTTGGCCTCAGCATGTCTCACTAGAGTTATATTCTTCACTAGTCTGATTGAAATCCCTCTGCCCTCCCCCTGCAGAGAGGCTGAGGGAGGGCAGAGCAGGGCTTAATGACAGATAACCGAATCTACATTACATCCATCATCTTCCCCTGGTAAAGATGGCCTCCCCTGCGTTGCCGGGAGCATCAGAGCTAATGCAGACATGTGGATTGTGTCTCTGCTCCACTGCTCATTGTCTGCAGGGGCGACAAAAGAGCAGGGAGCTCTGCAATCAGAGCACAGATTCATTTAAAATCAACTTGGGTGGTCATGGGAGAGTGGTACTGCATGTAGGGAGCAGAGTCTTAGCCGCTGTCTTTACCAGCAGTCTTTACTACTTTGTACAGTGGTGATGGAAAAATTATTTCAATATTACATTTTAAACATTCAGTATGATCTTGAAGGTTTGTTCCTTGCAGTGAAAATCTATCAGAGCAAGATGAGATGAGCAAGATTCATACATGTAAATTAAGGCCAAATGTTTTTTATCAAATCCGGAAATATTAAGATTAATTGTGGCTCTTGTATCAAAGTCTACCTCCATGTGTCATACCAATATCAGAGGGGTCAACAAGGTTTTTTGATCTTTAGGATTGCTATGCACTACATCCGTCACCTGCTCTCATTTCATGTCGTCAGATATTTTGGAAGCATCGCTATGTGTCCTTGAACTCATTCTTTCTCCAACAGTTCGCTCCAGCTCCAGCTCCCGCTCCAGCTCCAGCATGGCCTGACATGGCTGCCATGTAGCGACTGCATGTGATATTTCCATGTTGTCCTTGACGCTGCTTCTCCCCACCTGCTCTCAATGTCGTCTCCCACTGAGCAGCATTCCCCCGCACATTCCCTTTGATTTAGACACAGTGTTCTTCTTTCGCTCTTGTCTCTCCAACAACTGCACCGCATCACACGTTTTAGGACAAATTGGCTATTTTGTGTCTTAGTTTATTCACTTGAACAGTCTGTCCTTGTGCTTACCTCACCTCCTTCTCAGCTCATTCTGCTGTTTTTCTCTTACACCTATCACCTAATGGCCGCGTTTCCCTCCGCGCTTCCCCAGTTTCTCTTTTGCTTGCTCAACAATTACATGTTCATTAACTGAGGGAGTCCAGGCAGCTGAGAGAGAGACGTCAGCGACAGGGCTGGAGGCCTTGCTGAGGTGCCCTGTTACTGTGGTTCCTTTATTGACAAGTCTGCCTGCTTGTCTGCCAGCTTGCCTAGTCCTGAGGAGCAGCCGCGTGGTGCTGCATACTGATGAGCGTAGAATCATCTGGCAGGAAAATGAAAAAGCGGGAGTGGGAGTGACGGAGGGAAGGAAGGATGCAGCACTGTGTTTTCAGTCGACTTGGAGGGTGTGAGAGGAAGAGGACCAAGAGAAAGTGAAGTGAGCACAGGTCATTTCTCCCAAATCCCCTCTCCTCAACGCAAGAGATTAGGCGGCTGTGCTCTCCGGCAGACGAGGAGAGGCACACTGCTGTGTCTAATCCTCCTCTTTTAAAGTGCTGAGAGTGCAGTACAAAGTGGGGAAAGAGTCAACGTCCACATAAAGCAGCCCGTGGAAAACACAGGCCCATAGTTCAAAACAAACTGAGCCCCGTCTAACAATCGCCTAAGCTCTAAATCTCCTGTGTAGCTGCTGCCAGAGTGGAGCCCGCCGACGACTTTTTCCCGCCCAGCTATCGCTTCTTAACAGGTTCTCTCGCCACCACATCACCTGAAATCCTCACAGGAAACCAGCACTGTGTCAGAAATATCCCGGAAACCCTCATTAACTTCTCTGCCTTGGTGGTGTCAAGCTTAGACACACATGACAGCAGTACACAACATGTACACCCACAGCCCATCCCTTTCCTACTCCACTCCAAGACTAGATAGACCTCCCACCCAGCACAGAGAGGCTTTTAATAAATGAACCAGCGATGGCCAATTTAATCATGCTAATGTGTATGTTACAGTGGGCGACTTATCGGCTATTTGATCTCCATACCAGCTCACTGGAGAGAGCTGGGAGCAGAAACTACAGGAAGAAAAGCAATCAAGTGAAAACAAGGGAAAGCTGGTCAATTTAGTGTCCTGAACAAGGTAATGAAGGCAGTAGCTCAGATTCCAATGAAGTGAGACACATTAGCAACAAAGGATACAGGAAAGATCACTGAACAAAAACGTATGAATAGTTTGAATAAGTGTTGATGCTAGTTGTTCTGTCTATTTTAGTCATAAACATCTGGCATAGTGATGTCAAGAATGTAATCCGCTCTAGACCACGTGGATGGTAAGCCTGGATAGAGAGGGCTGAGAGGGTCAGCAGCTCACATGGGTCTGAGAGGGTGAGAGAGAAGCAGGTGGAGAGGTAAATGTATACAGAGCTGAAGCAAGAGTGAATGGAAATGAAAGGAGGGTGATGTAAGATTGAAGGGATTGCTCATGCAAAGAGCTTTTAGTGGGCACAAGGGAAGAAGAAAAGGTGGTTGCAGTGACGGTAGCTCTGCAGAAGAGACAGGCGTGCTCCGACGGATCGTCAACATGTCATGCAGCTGTGAGGCTGCTGCAAACAATTCACCTGAAAATGGACCTCAATCATCGCCGTCCTCAAGTCATTAAACCAAATGAAAAGCAATTATCTTATTCCTACAAGAAATAGTTTTTACACTCCATCGCCTTATTTATGCAATCACACACCTGCGTAACTTAGCAACTAAACAACAGGCTCTGGGTAAAACCCTCAGTGTAATTATCTCTTTATCGCCACAGCACACACTTATCAGTTATTTCTCTGTTGAATGACTTTAATGTGTAGACGAGCCTTCGCTGGAAATAACAGCGCTCACCTCAGACTCCGAGTATTTGGGTTGTTTTGTTGATTTGATGATGTACAGTACATACAAACTCAATCATCCTTCTAATAAACCCACAAGAATTACAGCTATTAAACAGCAATCAACAATTTATAGAGCCTTGTCCATTTTTAGTTTGCTTTTCAAAGCTGGAGCTGTAATAACAACTGTTGTTTTTGTATGCGCCAGCACATTACAGAAGCAGATGCATTTTTCATGATGGACAGTTACTGAGGTAATTCACCAATTGGTAGCGCTGTCTGTGTTTTATTAGCTAGAAGTCGCACTCTTCTGCCCCGCCTTTCCCCATCTTTGCTCCAGCCTTCTTAGTCTCCTTCCCGACATCTCTTGACATTGATTGGACTAACGAGGGAGCTGTAGTCAAACCCTTGCTCTCACTTGACGTGTCTCTTACCAATTCTGCAGCGTGTACTGCAAATAGTACAGCCCGAGTAGGATCTAAACAAATTTGCTCCCTTGGTTCCTCCTCCCCTTCAACACCTGTCCCCTCTATTTCCTCCTCCTCAGCCTCCTAGAAAGCAATCTGCTCTGTATCTACCTGCTCTAACCAGGCAGGCTGGGAAATCCAAATGCAATATTAGGATGGCAGTGGATGGCCCTCAAGGCTGTGTGTGATAGGACTGGTAAATCGTGAGGAGCAATATTCCAGGGAAATGCATGCAGCCTGAAATCTGTGTCAAGAGGCGCCATAGGGGAAATGGCTCTTCGATCCCCTCATTTCGGTGGTAGCCCCAGTCCTCCGGGTGGAAGAATAATGAAACACAAGATGCAGCAGGCGTTCTGTCGGCCATCAGGTACTCGGTACGTGTTCACGGCCAGGCGTCTGAACAGCAGCTTTGTGTGTCTGTCGAACACACTGCAGATAACAGCTGAGAGAAAGATGACAAGACCACACAGTATTGACAACAGTGGTCAGAGGGTTTGTGTCAGAGAGGGAAAATGTGTGTGAAGTATAACAGAGGGGATTAAAATGGTGAAGAGTGAGGACCTTTGCCTTTGAGAGTGGATTAACTATCTCTACCAACAGCCTGTTCTTCTTGCCCTTTGGTCACTTGAATCTTCATAATAAACATGTCAAGTGAACTTTGCTCGGATTAATAAGTTTCTTTGGTTTGTATTGTAATATGTAACCATCACGCAGTAAAACCGCACTGGAAAGATAATGAGAATCACATTTTCACAGACTTCACAGTTTTCTAAGACGACTCCCACAAAGTGTTTCACTGTGCTACCAAGGCAGGGAAAACAAGAACCATGAAGTCTATTTGTTTTTCTGTCAGAGCTCAGTGACTAAAAAGCTCTGCTCATGTGGGGTTTGAGAACAAGTCAGCACACCTGAACGTTTCTGGGTCATCAGCTGAACTCCTAGCTTGTCCCAGTAGATTCCCTCTACCGTGATAGTGAATTTCAACAAACGCAACAGATCATGTTCACAGGTGGGGAACAGTGAAGGTTCTTAACTTGTGTTGGCCACCTAAATATGCACGAGCAAGATTGCACCATGTTTGACTTGCAGTATTATAAACGTCTCATAGGTGAAAAGAAGCAGCTGTCCACAATAAAACCATCCACTGTAAAGCATTACACTGTACACAAGCATCACTATGATACTGAAAATGAATAAATGCCACACAAGCTTGTTATTACCTTTTTTACCAGTCATCTGACAGAATTTCCATTCAAATGAATGGGATATACTACAATTAGAGCTGCCTTAAAATTCCCTCTGAGCTCTCTTTTAAAAAAATCTCTTAAGATGATTTATGTTTCTAATTAGGATGATTCTTCATAACCAAAATTCTTTAAGTTTGTCCTCGTGTTTTAAAGTTTATTTCTTTATTTCTCCCACTCTGTCTCTGAACAAGCAACGCCGGCTGGGATGGGACAAGACCCTACTGGCCAACCAACTAGATCTGATTATAAATAGCCCAGACACCTTGTCCCCAGTGAAAAGGCACCGTGCCATAGGAAAGAAAACTACTGCTCTAATTAACACTGTTTTTTTCCATCTCCCGGCCTAGTATCTCTCCACTTCAGTTAATTTACATATACATGGCCAGCTTTTAGTTGACACTCTCGTCCACAGCCACTTAAAACGAAACACAGTGAATAATTATTGGATCACAACGGTTACAAAAAGCCTCCAATAAGAAGTGTAGGAGTGTAGGAGTGATACCGACAGCGCCCCAATAATATTCTTGTGATAATACTGTGATTCTGAAAGAAAGAACATGAGCCAAGGAGAAATGTCAAAAACTTCTTTTTGTATGAGAGCAATTTATAGCAAGCAGAGGAGAAAGATTAGAGAGAGATGATATGATTGTGCAGTGAGAGGGTGACATGAGGTTGAATTTCAAGAGATGAATTTTCATGCTCTGACGGAAAATGTGGAGTGACTGTGAAGACCCACTAACAGGGTCTCCGCTGCTTGATAGAGCTATACTCGGAAAGTTTTGTTTACGTTTGGTAGTTTCAGATTTATTTCCAAGTAAACTCTTGACTGCAGCTTGAGACACAGGCGTTTTTTAGAAATGTTTTCTGTAGACAAGCAGAGCTTAAACTAAAAAGCTTCTGCTTTACATGCTGGAGACAGACATGAAGTAAAAATGGCAAAAAGTCGACTAGACTCTCGTCTGCTGCGCTGGAACACGTTATAGCCCCATACTTCACCCTTCGATCATGATTGCAACAGGATCAAAGCATGAGGACGACATAAAAATATTTTTTGTGAAGCTGAGAAATGCCAGGAAATCTTTACAAAAGGGTTTGTAGACAAATCAATATGAGGCTGTTTTTTGAAATTCAGACCGTTTATGTTTGTTTTTTTTTTTACTGGATTGGATTTAGTCTCACTTTAACATCTGGTTTTGCAGACGGTACCTTCTGGCCACAAAAAGGCAACCGACAAATTAACTCCAGTTCCACTATTTTCAGTTTCACTTCTCCTGCTGTCGGTCAGAAAGCTCAATATCTACATTTCCTCTGAAGTCAAAACATTTTTATCTAGTGCCACATCTCTTTCTCATGTTTTATTGATTTTGTCTGCATTTATTTTGCCTCTAAATATCATCTCAAGTCGAGTATTTTATTTAAATTTTGATCTTGAACTGAAAAACTAGATAGTACTAGATAGTTATAGAGAATGTTCTACCACATATCTTATCTTTATCTATAACAGTATAAAAAGCAGCACAAAATTATAAAAATGAAATTGCCACATTTTGTTTGTTTCTTATTTAAGCCACTATATTTACTTCCCATTAACTCTTTCCAACATAAACGTGAAATGACATGTTTGTTATGAGTATTTATTAGACCTGGATTACTGGATTAGAACCATACCTCCCATACCATCTCGCTAACCTACAGTGACACATCCTGCTATCTCTACCACTTTTGTTTTATTATTCCTGATCATGATTCCTCTCAGACTCTGACTCTGACTTACTGTGTAGTAAATATTTTAGAAGAAACCAGCAGCAGTCGGTGCAGTGTCTGCTCATTGTGGGGAGGGACATTGCTAAACACGCTGACGCACACTGCCATGGCAATGGGCACAGTTTTGTCTGAGCACAGACATAGCTTTGTGTACTGTACTGTATGTGTGTGTGAGTGTGTCTGTGTGTGTGTGTCTGGAGATATATGTGCAAACCTATGGAGTGGAGGCTCATTTTCGTGTTAGCTCACAAGGACACAGTGTTGCTGAATGCACCAAACAGGGCAGAGCAGCTGTTATTGTGAGTGTCATCCTCTGTGCCGTTCACACAGCCTTCGTCACTACGCCTCCCTCTCTGCCACACTCGTATCTCGTATGCCAGTCTCTCACAATTGTGGCCTCATTCCCTCTTTCTCCATTATTGTTTTCAAATCCCCCTCCTCCCCCCCCCCCCCCCTCATATTTCGCCTTTTTGTTCTCTCTCTGTCGCTCCCTGCTTTCTTCTCCCTCCTCCCCTCGCCGTCCTCTGCTCCACTTCTTCAGTCTTCAGTTTGGTTCTTTCTGTTGCTCTTGCTTTTTTCCTCTTCTCTCTCCCTCTTTCCCCTCTCCCTCTTACTCTCTCTCTCTCTCTTTCCCTCCGACTGTTCTTCTTTTACAGCCTCAATGTTCCTCTCCGTGAATAGCTGGGATGCTTTTGTAGAAGGTTTCCATAGTGACGGGCCACTTGAACAAGTCGTCATTCACGTTTGTTTGCTGTAAGCTGGAGAGAGGCCATGTTATCTCCCCCCGACACACAGGCAGACCTGTGCCACTCAACGACCACAACTGTTTCCCTGCAACCAGCGAGCTGCTGCACATCTTCATTTTCAACACATCACATAAGTGTTCATCGCTTTTCACTGAGCACAGCGACGTTAGGATGACACTAGCTCCATCATAGCTCACCTGGGAAACTGTTGGTGAGGTTAACTTCCAAGTGCAGCATGTAGAAAGTGTGCATCAGTAAATAATCATCACAGGATACAATTTAAAGTCGAGGTATTAACTCTTTGTGTCTTCTTGCTCTTAAAAAAAAAAACAATGTAAAGGCGGACACAAATACCAGCACGCTCTTTGCGATAGGAATCAAAAGGAATGCTGGAGCGTGGAGTTTGACTTTTAAGAAACACGGATTATTTTATTTTATTTCCTTGTAGCTCTTTAAATCACATCTCTTTATTGATGTTTTATCTATTCTTTGTGTAGTTGCAACCCCATTGCATTTTGTTGTTTAAATAATTTAGAACATTAGCTATCGTTACTATTAATCATGGCTGTAGTGGTATTAGTTTTAGTGCCGGCAACAGCACAAAGAAGCATTGAATTCATTAAGACCTTGTTTTATGTGTTGAAGGGAGACCTTTTCAGGAATGTGGCCAACAAGACCTAAACCAGACCGTGAAGGTGAGAATAAAAATACAGTTAAAATCGAGAAATACCAAACTCTAAAAGTCACCAGGCTAGGGGCAGTGGACTAATCTAATTGCAGATGGTTGGTTCATAAGTCAAACAGGTACATATTTTCTTATTGAGTCTCCCTCAGATCATTCATCACTTTGAACCCTCCTAGCTCTTAACTCTTTCTTCCCTGAATTTTTCTTTCTCATCTTGAGACATCAAAGGAAATATAGTACACGGGTGCATCATTGGTATTTCCAGCATTTCGCACTTTGGAGCAGTTCCACCCATTCTCATTAGCAAATGCATGTTCAATCAAGCACAGGTTGAGCGGAAAGGATTACAAATGGGCTTATACTCTGAACCCAGGCTGTTACTGGCATGTCATGGCTGTGGCTGTTGTCTTCTGGGTAGGGTGCGGGGTGAGTGGTCACAGTGTTTTTCCACTTCCCCTTTGACAGTTCAGAGAAGAAGGAACAGCAGACTTTCCCTTCCTGTCCAGTTCCATCTAGTTATGAATAACGGGAGGTTTATGAGTAACTGATGTTACTGCAAGCGAATAGAAACGCTAAGCTCAGCATTGACCTGTCACCTCCAACTCCATCAAACAGAGGAACTCACACAAGAACAAATACTAAATCATTTTATGGTTACTTTTGAATAAATACAGGAAATTCAACTTTTATATTTGTGGATGACATTTTCAATGAAAGCAAGTGATGAATCAAAGAAGGAGAGTCCCCCACAGGGTTTACACTGAAATGGGAACATCACGTCTTTAGGTTGTTTTCGTTGGAGGGAAAGCGTCACTTACTGGTATCAACTGTTCCCTAAACTGTGGGAGCATTTTTCACGCTGTGGGTTTACAGCGGTGACTCATAGGGCAGTTCCAGGGTAGTCGCTGGACACTTCAAATGCTGAAGACAAAAGGCCATTTCACTCCAACAGGGGAGCTCATTTGCATTGCAGTGAGGGGCTGCCCTTTTGATTCAGAGTCTAGGAACATGACACTGTTTTTTTTTTTTCTTCTTCCTTTTTTCTGTTATTATTCTGTTTTTACTGTCTGCCCTTTGAAAGGTAGGCGGTGGTGGAGGTGTTTGGCCAGTAGGAAAATGTCACAGTCCCTCTGTCGCTGAATGTCCACCCCCCTCTCATCTGTTGTCTGTTGCTGGTGAGCTGTTTGTGTAGTGAGGCCTGTGTTCCCACAGGCTTTACCACTGGGAGAAATCACACCAGTGTCACACAGCCTCATTTGGCATGTGTCAAGTTACAGGCGTGTTTGTATAGATTAATAGGTAAAGGGGCATTAAAGGAGTCTTTCTTAAAACAGGTGTCAAATGAAATAGGTTTTACTTACGATAATTAAACACGTGGGGGCTCATTTAAGAGATACCTACATTGTGACTCTAAGTGTTTTAGATCTGAATGTCCTCCATCACTAAGCAGTGAAGCATCTATGGTCTATATCATCACATTCAATTTATAATCTCAATGACCAAACCTTGATAGTGTTTGAATGCTCATCAGTATTTTTAAATCACTTGTGGCACTATACTACAAGTCAACTAAATGTAGTGATGTGTTTTTAAATGATCCAACCTTTGCAGACTGAATACACACAATAAGAGCGCCCTTTACTAATAACTGGGGAATAAAAGCTTTAACCTAAGCTAATAAAGAAATATAAATGTAAATATATCTGTAATTGCTCTCCTCCATATATTAGATTTACACACTACTCCTTTCTGTTTCTAACAATAACAAATTCAAATCAATATAAACTTCTCCATATATTCTACATACAGATCATATTCCTGTACATGTGCATGTGGCTTTCTCACCACTGCCCATCTTGTTTAGGTATTAAGTTAGCACAGGGAAGGATTAGGTGGATTAAAAATGCCAGGCATTTCTCCACAAAGTCACATGGACACTAAGCATTCTGGGAACCCACGAGCCTTGACCTGTGCCACATACTGGAGCTGCTTTTATACGGTCTAGACTGTGACGATGGCTTCCCCATGCCTCCGCCTAAATTAGACTAGTTGCCACCTCTCTGTGCAGCCTACACGGTTTATAGGCCAGTTGACACCGGAGCTGTGTAGCTGTTTTTGTGTTCACCAGAAAAATCAGAGCCTGGCACCTGTTCGTTACACAGATTTGTGTGCACAGTTTGTTTTGGGTTTGATAAAGTTAACTCCTCTGTGTTTGTATTGGAGGATCATCCCGGAGGCTCAAAGCCCACATGGCCTTTATTTGTTCATTTCCTCTTTTCCCACTCGTGTCTTGGTGTTGACATGAGAACAGTGGGAATCGGTGAGAGGCTGAGGCTGCTGAGTGGTTGACCTAAGACCACACACACATTCTAATACACACACACACACACACACACACACACACACAGATTGGATTAACTTCTCTGGATCCTGCCCAGATGCAGTGCAGTAGGTCACGTAATAATTGACCCATGCAGGTTCAAGGTTTTGTTAAACCTCACTGAAGAACACTGCCTCGTCTTGGTGTGTTTATAAGTTTGTGCCAATAGAAGTCTTTATTATTATTATTATTATTCCAGCTGTTGTCTGCATACAATCAGTATTGTTGAAGATATCGGTCTTTATTTCCTCCTTTTCAGAGCTTCTAGAGGAAACTGTTTTCTTCTTTTTAATTTGGGAACAATGCAAAAAAACTGCTTCATCTGCAGAACTGCCTGAGCTAAACAGTAAATGTAAAACTTTCTGTCAACTATTGTAATTTTATTACACATACATTCAGAATTTTACAATTGAATTGAATTGTCATTCACCCACAGCAAGAAATATAAATCACAAAGAAATAATCCTGCAAAAAATAAACTTTCATTGTCACATTTATGGACTGTATTGGTAATGATTGTTAGGATACGTGTGACTCAGTACAGGTCGTATTTAACAATAAAGAACTAGAAAAATATATTTAGCATGCTTCACAAACTGACAGTGTAACGTAAACTGGCTGTAACTGAAAACATCACTCTTCTGCTTTAAGTGTTGCCAGGTTTTCCACTAGATTTGTTTTTGGAGGATGTGTGTTTGGGCTGCTCATTAGAGAACCAGACTCATAAGCTATATTTACAAGGATAAAAAGTAGTGTTTGTTTGTGCCTGCTTGTGATGTTCCATTCGTTACTTCACGACAAGCACCGTCGTGCCTTAGCTTGTTTTATGTGAAACTTGGCTTGGCGCTCAGATCAGGCTAATAAAACATGTTTGTGTGCTGGAGGCAGACTGGGAGAGCAGCAACACACTGGTCTGTGTTTGCAGTAAAGAGTGCAAACGAGTTAAATGATCCTCAGCCCACACAGCTTTTTGACAAGCGTCTGTGGTGGCAAGCCTATCTCTCCTGCATTCATGCTGCTTTATGTCGTTGTTTATTGCATTACAGTCTGCGTTCATTTGAGAATAATATGTCAAGCCGGGATATAAGCCTATCAGCGCACGTTCCCTGCTGCCGTTGTCTATTTACCCTATTTGCCTGAGCTTTCCTCCGTCTCCCTGCCTCTCCCTTTTTTCCAACTTCCACTCCCTCTTTCCCTCTTTTGTCTCATCCCCTGACTAAGCCTTCGCATAGCAGCAGTTGTTCACACTTACACATGATATAATATCTCATAGTGAGTCAGTAATGAGAGATGGGTGCTTAATCACTTACGCTTGTTAGGTGTGGTGGCATGTTTCCAGTAACTGTGTTTGTATGTTCTGTTGCTACATTCAGCGCCAACACCCGAGCGTATCCAAACTTAATTTCAAATTGTATTTGAATATAGTTCAAAATAAGAGGTGGTTAATAGGAAAGGTTTCAAAATGTAAAAAGAAATGAATGCTTCCAATCTCAATATTTCACTTCAGTATAAAACCTGTCAGTGATGCTGATGACTCATTTATTTGATCCCAGTTAGGCAAATGTGATTACAGTCAACCATACCCATCTTCTTTATTTCTCCATGTCACATTAGACTGGTAACATTTGAGGAAAGAGAGAACGAGATAGGCCTAAGACCTCATAACGCTCGCATTTATATGAATTCTAAAATCTGCATGTAGGTGTTGATCATCACTATCATCAGTAGCTACATCAACCGACCTCAGGAGCTACTGTCACCATCGATTCAGTCTTTGTTTCACCTATTTTTGAACTTTAAAATTAAGTCACTCTTGGCATGAGGTCCTGACCTGAACCGGTTTCATGTGGAAACACAACAAACCACAGAAGCAAATACCTGTCAGGTTGTTTCATGTGACCTTTAAGCAAGAGTTCAGTAACGTTAAATCACAGTAAGAGGAAAACACATCTAACGGTAGCCTGCAGTTTGTTTTAATCCATATTTTTCTTCTTCTGATTTCATTTTGCCGCTCCCCGCTGGCCAGTGGAACAAATCGGGCTTGGATGATGTAAAAAATTGTGTGACGATGACATGAAATAAATTTCACCACTGAATCACAACCGAGCTGTCAGTGTCGAGATGAGACCAAAGCCTCAACAATCATGTTTGAGTTTAATGACGTCGCAGTCAGCAGAAATGAATGTCCGGTCCATTTTCTTAAAGTCTTATGAGAGGTGGACATTTCTTCCAACCTTTCTTTCCACCTCATGCCACCTGTGATGCTTCTCTGCAAATCCAGCCTAGAGCAACTCTTTTCTTAAGCACCAAACAGGCATGTGACTGCAGATTTAAGGCAGCTGTATTAACCGCCTCCACTCTATGCCTGCTGCTATTGTTGCAACTGAACAATTAAAGAGATACTGAGACGTTGTCACTTTAGTGGGAAACCCCAACACTTGTTTTTCCACAGCCGCAGAGTCTAGTTGTGGTCAGGCTGTCACTGGTTTCCTCGTCTTCTTCACCAACATGCTTCTCTGCATCCCTCATTTCCTCCCCACCTCTCTGCTTCACATACACCCCGAGCCAATCTAACAAAGGGATAAGAGGGAGGAAAGCAAACAAGCCTGTGGTGGTGCAGAGAGGGAGGAGTGGAGCAGCACAGAGGCAAGAAGATAGAGGAAATAGGGGAAATGAGGTTGAATATTGTGCCTCTAGGACCAAATCTAGACAGTCCGGTGTGTTTGCTCGCCTGTACATGATTTAATCTGTACCTGTGTTACTGTATGCACGTTTTTGTGTTTTATCATTGTGTGTCATGTGCACTGGAGCTGTATTCAGTGTACGTGGGTCGTGTATGCGTGCAGACTCAGCTCTGGCTTGCTCTGCAGCTCATCACACAGCAAACTGCTGATTACACAGCACTTGTTTTGTCCTCTCTCTACTCTGTTCTGCGCCTATTATCAGCCTGGGAGCCTGCACAGAATTAGACAGAGAGCTTTGTCTAACACACTGTTTCTCAAGTCTCTCTCTTCAGCTGTTTTCTCCTTGGCTCAGCTTTTGCAGAGGACACCTCTGTCCACGTCTCCTCAAAGCCGAGCACCGAGCTGTTAGACATTTGAGTCCATTTGTCCTCACTCGTTCTCTTAATTTCTCTCTGTAGCTGAAGCCTGTTTACTCAGTCTGATGACATTATAACTATCAAGAGGGGATCAGTTCCATTCCACATCCTGTCTGGGAGCTCCCCGGTGTGTGTTTTGGGATAGTTTGGCATGCAGAGCTACGTTGGCTCACTGATTCATTAGAGTTTCACATGCTGTGACACCCTTAACATCAGGCGAGTGTTAGCAGGCCGTGACTTATTGTCTCAATGAGGATGATGAGTTGAGTTGAATGATGCTAGTACTAAATGGAATCACTCGAAAGGCAATAATGTGAAAACTGATTACACACTGTCCATTTTCTAAAGTGAGACTGGGCGTACCTGCTTCCTGCCTTCTGAAGAAGGAAGAGCAGTTTAGCAAATGTT
This sequence comes from Anabas testudineus, assembly GCF_900324465.2. Classification (NCBI taxonomy): domain Eukaryota; kingdom Metazoa; phylum Chordata; class Actinopteri; order Anabantiformes; family Anabantidae; genus Anabas; species Anabas testudineus. The sequence continues at coordinate 3,945,172 of NC_046622.1, read as the reverse complement.
AGGAAACTCAGCAGAGATGGCATTTCCTCTTGTGCTCAAAGGTTTGGGAGATAAACAAAGATGAGAAACTGGTAAAGAGAATCACATCAGTATTTTCCAGAACAAATCCTGTGATCTCTCCGAACACTCATTCGTTAAATTATAGATGATGTTGTGCATGTGTCTGTACAGCTGAGCTGATAGTGGATCAGGAACCAGCAGTGTTTACCTTAAAGAGTAAATGATCCACCCTTTGTGGAAAGCTTTTAGTCCCTGGAGGTCTGGATGAGCAAAGCTTTGCCCTCAACTAGGAATGTCCTGGTTTGTGAGGCATGACGAGCTGCAGTGTTTTGTTTTTTTTCGTCTCTGTTGCTCTCTGTGTGCTGCCTCTCAGTCACTCAATGGGCATCAGAGCAAAAAACCTTGTGCGCCAATCCAATCAAACCCCTACTCGTTTAACCATCAGCCTAGCCAAACATTCCCCAGGTGCATTTAATTTGTCTCCCGTCTCAGCCCCTCTGCTCTCTCAGCACTGCAGCGCTGAGTTGCAGTAGCAGCCAAGCGTTGACGGGCAGTACTGATGTAGCTCCATCATTTCTTGTGTAGTTATCCATATCCATTGCAGCATATGAGCTGAGCCTGCTTTATATATTGAGACTTCACAGTACCGAGCTTCTGTGCTGGGCTCTTAGTGATGTTAAAGAAATGAGTGCGTCAGTGTCTCAACTCTGTCAGCCAGAGCACTCCCAGCCTTCATGGCTTGTTCACGGTAATGATTGAGTGCATTAACCGCTGTTTCTCTCTCTGTCTTTCTACAGGCACTAGCAGCCAACGCAGGCACAGGCTTTGCCGTGGCCGAGCCACAAGTGGCGATGTTCTGTGGAAAGCTCAACATGCACGTCAACATTCAGACCGGCCGCTGGGAACCGGACCCATCCGGAACCAAGAGCTGTGTAGGAACCAAAGAGGGTGTGCTGCAGTACTGCCAGGAGGTGAGTTACTGTGTTCATCAGCCTCAATGACGTGGAGAAAAACTTTAGTTAGAAAAGGGTACAGACAGAGTGGGTTGCAGTGGTACAACAAATTAAAATCAGAATAAGTTTTGATTGGACAGGGGTCTGGTTATTTGCATTTCTGATTTAGTTTACATAAAGTTCCTTTTGGTTTAATACAGTAGGATAATGTTATATCAACACTGTGTTATTGTGTATATGCTGCTGTTTATTCTCAATGCTCCACATTTAGTGTCATAAACTAAAAGCTAACTACCTGCACATATGAAAATGTCACCAGTCTTCTTGTCTAACTTAGACAGAAAATAAATAAACGCTCATTCCTTAATATATGTAATTTCAGAGGGTTGGTAAGTAAATGCGGTGAATTGCGTCTTGTTGCTGCTTTAGTTTTGTAGTTTCTGTGTAATTTCTCTACTCTAAATAACTAAACATGATATAAAATGTTCGCTGTATATATTACCTTTTCTTTTCCAAATCCTATTGGAACAGCAGTGATATAACAATAGACCATGAAAAAAATCTAATGTGTGAACATTTGTTATTGAGTAGGTTGAGGGGAATTAGCTGGTGAGGTGGGAAAAAGTCAGTTTTCATTTGGCTCTGATTTGTCATTTGACACAAATCCTAAAAGACAGACATTATTTACACTATGGTGGGTAGCATTTCAATTAGTAGACCCTGTGACTGTCATTTCTCTACTGCCTGTACAATTTAAAAACATGTTTTTCTACAACATGGATATTCAGCTTGTTCCTCCTACTGTATCTTCCAACCCAGGAGCCTGTTGGTATTTTCGTCATGGCTTATTATGCTGCTGTCCAACACAAAAAAGCATGGCTGTACATTTCCAACCAACCTTCCCCACAAGCCTCAGTTGCTTTTATTGATGACATTTTGATGGCATTTTGGTAAAGTGTAAATTTTGTGCTCTTTCACGGTTGAGCAGATGGCATCTAGAGAGCAGAAAGCACGGATTAAAGGATCCTATTGAAGCTCCACTTATTTCACCTTCTTTCTCACGTGCTCACACTTCTCCTCTCTTGTTATTTAGTATGCACTCTCTGCTTCTTCTTCCAACAGATGTATCCTGAGCTCCAAATCACAAACGTTGTGGAAGCCAACCAGCCAATTCGTATTGAGAACTGGTGCAAGAAGGAGAAGAAGGTGTGCAAAGGGCATGCCCATATTGTGGTGCCTTACAAGTGCTTAGGTAAGCTCTCGATATAATAAGTCATTCAATGGCTGGGAGAAACCACTTAGAAGGCTATAAATGGCCCTTCATATCAGGTCTTCCCTATCCCCCCCCCCTTTTCTGTATTAGTGCCTAGTTCAGTGAGGAGACAAAAGAGATTATGATACATCTTAGCCGTAGGCTGAGGTGTCATGGAGCAATATTGGAGTTTGATTCAGTTTAATCCTGGCCTTGAGCTGCAGATTGAGCAGATCCAGACTGGATGGCTGATGTTTCTCAGAACAGGTCTGGGGGGGTGGGGAGCCATTATTGCTGGGGAGGCTTGTTGAGCAATAAAGCACAATCTTATTTGCCCCTTCAGACAGTGGCCATAAACTCACACAGACACACAGGGTCTCTAAGAGGGAGTTCTGTGAGGAGGCCTCCTTTATTACTCCCCATTTCTCCATTCGCCTGTGCCTTCATACACAACTCGCTCCCTCCTCTGTCTCCTGCAGCATCACTGTAATCAGCAGTGGCAACATGGTTATATTCTGTTGTATTAAATGTCAGATAGAGCCTCCAATTTTGCAGGCCACATGCCTCTGTGGCCCCTGACTTACAAAAACACAGCTCACTCCTGCTGCCTCTGAGGATTGCAATAACAGAGAAATAGACTCCTGAAACAAGGCTTCTCCCTGTATTTGCCCAGCTACAGTTTGTCAGGAAGGAAAAAACATCTTCCTCTATAGTGCAAAAAAATTCCCAGCACTCTTCCTCTGTCCAAAAGCCTCTTGCTGATTGAGTTGTGCTGCTTTCGGAGATGAAAAAGCCATTAGCAGTTGCACTGGACTGTGAAATGGGCTACCATTCAAGAGCATTTTTGGCAAACGGAGAGAGGAGGCTTTTGGGAAATTCATGGGACAGCAAACACCACAACTGGAGTGTCCACTCTGTGGCTAAGGCAGGAATACAGATGAGAAAGGTTCACAGGCAGAATCAGTCTCATAAATTAGCTCTCATCTTCCGTCCTTTCCCCCTGTATACCTGCTTCTATCCTCCTGTCTTCACCATGTCTGGCTATTGCAATAATCAACAACCCAAGACCTCTAATTATCATTCAGTGACAGTGACATGACTGCTGTTTAATTAAAACCATCCCATTAACTCTTGTGGAATAATTAAAAAGCTTCATAGCTTGTTCTCAACGCTTTTTGTCATCACTGTTAAAGGTCTGCACACTCATGGCCAGTCGAATTACAAAGGCCTTCTCTGAGGCCGTGCTTGGTTGCAAATGAGGAGCCTGAACAGTGAGAACAGAGGAGACAGATGGAGAAAGAGACATAAACATAAGGTGTTGGCGAGAAGGAGGCTACTGAGGGGGTTTCTGCTTAATTATGTAATGGAGCATGTTAGGGGCTTAATTAAAGGGCTCTGATCATATGCTACAAGCCACAGCATGCCTCTGCTACCTCACTGCACCTCACCTCTCCAGTCCATAATTTGTCAGGCCTCGCTATCATCGCTATCAAGTGCAACGGCGAGTGTTGTTGAAGTTCAATATTTGTGATGCTTACATAGTGTTCCTCAGATGTTCTGCCTGAAATTCATCAGTGCCTGTTAATTATAGTCCAATCAAAAAGAAATGTGAAGTGGACTATAGCTTGAAGGGTATGATTCAAAGGACAAGTTAATAGGTTTATATGAATAATGCAAGTGCTAAGGAAGGAGCTCAGTGTAAAAAGGGAGAGATGGGTTTTGCTGTATCCCATCTCTCCATGCAAAGGCTCTGTCACAGAGCCACAATCCCTCTGTGTTTCCTGTCCCCAAACAATGGCTCTGCAAATGAATGTGATTTTTGTTCCATGGCACTCTAATCCCTGCAGCATGATGTCTTTGTCAAACCGCAAAGGATTATTTAAGAGACTTTTTTTTTTTATTATGTCTGAAATGGTGAGAACAGTCAGTGGCAGATGTGTGATTGCGGTGTTGGTTCGTGTGTGTGTGTGTGTGGCACACTGTCTCTTACACAGTGATTAAACAGGGATAAATCTGCTGGGACAACACAGACTGCAGCAGCTTTCTGCAGAAAATGAGCATGTGAGCAAATGAAGCATTTTCTGGGTAAAAGTTACCAGGATGTTTCAAAAGGCACATGTTTGTTCTGTGTATACAGAATTTTCAGTTCATCGTTGATACTTATCAGCAATACTTCATAATAACATTCAGTTCAAGCATATTGAGGCTTTTTCTTTGCCCCTGATCTTGAAATTTTAGACAGACTGGAACAAAGTATTATAGTAACGCTTACAGACATGACCCGGCCATGCCTGTTGATTTATCTAAGGGCAGGGTACACTATGACAACTTCGGATATCGTCAGCAGGCCTGAGTTGTGTGATTGTGGATAACCTGATGCTGGATACCAACTCAGGCTTGTCTCAGAGCACCACACCTCTTGCTGTTTGCACTTCTTCTCCTCTGGAAATGTTTTGAAATGGACTTTGAACTTTGAAACATAGAGTTGTGGATGAAAATGTGACTACATTCCTTCACGATTGTTAGATTGTGAAAGCATGACACATTTCACTTATGTAAAAGATAAGTTAAAGGTAAGACAGCGTGTGGTTAATAATTAAAAACACTTGCTGAAAATGTAGTAGTCCGTTGTGCATGCTAGAAACCAAACAGCTAAATCCAAATATTCTTCAGATTATGTAACCTCCAGCTACTTTCTGGGTTTAGTTGTGTGTCTTTTGTGTAATCCTTTCATGGTGCTGGATTAGATTTCATCCACTCTAAAGGCACAATCTGTGATGCAAATGTGAGCAAAAAGTTTAGCCACACTGGAACCTGATTGGCAAGACCAAACACAAAATAACTACAGCTGCGTTTAACTTATCAATGTTTTATTATGCCCTTAAAACGTGATAGCTATGCTTTCAGCAAGCAGATCTTAGTTGGTGCTAAACCAAAATTCTCCAGCTCTGAACATATCACTGGTATTAGTATATTCTGACCTTGACATTCTCTAGACACCAAAGTGCAGCTAGTACAGGGCCAGCAAGGGTGTCCGCGAGACAGAAGGTTAAAGGAAAGATGGATGAATAGAGTAGGTGGAGAAGAGGTCACAGAGAGAAAGAGTATACTCTGTCATCCACACAGTTGCACAACTACACACACCCACAAACACACAGAGCTGGAGTGCTTGCAAGGCACAGCTGCTCTCCAAACACCACCATCCATCACCCACTGCAGTGTGACTGGATTCGGCTCCCGCTTGAAATCCGCTCCACCTCACAACCAGTGCAGCCTGTGAGTGTGAGAGAATGAGACATAGATGAAATTAAGAGAGAGTGTGTGTGTGTGTGTGTGTGTGTGTGTGTGTGTGTGTGTGAGTGACTGAATGAATCAGTTAGCATCCGGTGTGCAGGATATGGAGCTGAGGGTTACTGGGAGTCATGATGCTTTTGCCTGAGCTCTCTCTCTCTTTCAGCCTGGCTCTAGTTCTCTGGATGTTGAAAGAAGGACAAGTTAAAGAACTAAAGAGGAAGAAGACAGATCCTTTTATTTAAGCAAACGTAGGAACAAAACAAAGTAATATTGCTCTTGTAAAATTTTGTAAAGCTCATGCATGCAGAAGTACTGTACACAAATAATACAAAACCCCTCATGCAGAATGGCGACTTTATTTAAAGTTATTTTCCAGCGTTGGACTATTCTGTCAGTCTATTTAAATGCCACAGTTAGTCGAGATGGAGCTCGTGTGACCTACTTTATGTACTGCTGGTAGTTTTGGCAGGCTGTAACAATGCATCATGCAGTACTTTAGAAGATAATCACATCTTTAAGATATCTTAACCTGCAAAGTAACAAATAATCACTGTGATGATTTTTTCAATTAATTAAATTATTATTATTAATTGTTGAATAGTTTTGTGTTAGCTAACAAATTGATCACAACTGTACGGTACTTAACTAAATGTACTGTGATGTACTTAAGTTGCACCAGTGGTGGGCACAAAGCAGAGAGACAGGAGAACGGGGTTCTGCATGGCTGAGGGGGGGGGGCTGTTACTGTACCTCCTGGGCGGAGATGAGGAGCAGCTGCCGAGTCCTCTGCTATTTCAAGCTCTCTCCTCTTCCTATCCTACCCTCTCATTTTCCAAAACACTGGTTTTTCACCCTCCGCCTGCCTTCCTCGCTCCTGGCTCGTATGAAGTGCTCCTGCAGCTCTGCTTCAGGCCGAGGTCTTGGTGAACCACTAAACGAGTAGTTACAGGACAGCTCCAGGGCTCGTCTAAAACCTCTAGACCCTCATTTGTGTGTTTCCAGTCCGCCCATTCCTCAACCACTCTGATCTCATCCTGGACTTTGCCCTAAACCTTCCACTCATCCCTCCCTCTGTCTTGCTTTCTCTCTCTCCGCCTGACTTTCCATCTGTTTTTGATGGCAGAGTTTCTACCTGGGCACCTCGTCACACTGCCAACGTATCAGCAGTCTCTGTCCTTTCTAATCTTTCTTTTGACCCCTGCACCATATGCTTCCTCGCACAGGGTTTTCAACCTGAAACTATTCATAGGAATTCACTAGATGCCTTTCAAGCCTTTTTATTTCCCCCAGATCTGCTTACTGTCAGCTCGTTCTATGAATAAAACATTACCGAATTGAATCCATCAAGCAAATGATATCAATGACTCACAGGAAGAGGCTGGACTACTTTTAAATGAGTCACAGTGTGAAATCTGTTTTTCTCAACTGCTATTTTGATTGCAAATTTACAGATGCGGCTATAAAAGAGGGATGAATCTCTCTTGGCTTCAGGTGCACAGACAGATGTTAAAGTGCCAAATGCCCTCTCTGTTATAACGCTGTAATGAAATTTAAAGGCCTCGACAGCAGAATTATTGACTCATACTCTTTTCATCTCATCAGTGATTCTTTTTTTAATCCCACTAGGCGATTCATTGTTTCTGACCCTGGCAGTGCTGTTGACCAGTCGTTGACCTACTCAGGGAGAGTAGTGTTTTTTTGTGTGTGTGAGTATTAGACATATTTTTCTGTGTGATTTGCTTCCAGTGGGTGAATTCGTGAGTGACGTGCTTCTGGTTCCAGAGAAGTGCAAGTTCTTCCACAAGGAGCGTATGGACATGTGTGTCAGCCATCAGCAGTGGCACGGTGTGGCCAAAGAGGTAAGGAAAGAATTAAGCCATAAGAAACAATGAGAGAGGGAAAAGAAAGGCCATGGGTGAAGAGGAAGTCTTAACTTTTAAAAATTAAACTAGCCAAATTATGAGTTGCTTCTCCTTGTCACACTTTTAATACTTTGCAATCTTTCCTCGCTTATATGTTTTCTCCTGTCTCCCTGAGTCTCGGAGGTCCTGTGATCACAAGCGAACTCAGAGTCCACGCATTTCAGCTTCTAATCAAATTAGTGTTGTGGGTGTAATGCATCTAATCCTCCCCTGGGCACCTCCAGAGCCGGCCCCTGCAGGGCCACTCTGGCCATGACAGAAAGAGCGGAAACTCACACAGCGCATCAGGCTTCTGCTCTCCAGCACGTATTACAACCTGCGTATCATCTTAGCGTGATATCCAGAGGCACAAACAGCCTATAGTCAATGACAAGTAGTAATATCAGCAGTGAGCATATCTGGGTGAGAACATGATTCAAAACAATCTTCCTTCCTCACCAACTGCTAACGAGATGTTTTTAAACACAGCAGCTAATCCCCGACTGCTCCAGTGGAGTTTCTCAGCGCTGAAGCAGTACGGAGTTCCTTCTAGCTGCTATATCAAGCTCATGTTGTAAAATAGTCTGTTAAAAGGTTATGTCACCTTTTGGAGGTGTGACCCATTCATCGTTCTAGTCGGTGTGTGAAGTGTCCCACATGTTATAAATAAATTATGTCTACATTCTGTAGGTGGAGAGGAGAGAACACTGTAGCTATAAAATTATAACTGATAGCATCTTTAAAGCTATATTAGACCTGTTTTCCCTGCAAGAACATTTCCCAGGCCCCAGAAAACATTTAATATAACTAGGTTCCTCTCACTGTTTTTCCACCAGATGAACTAGAGACTAAATAGGACTGAAGTTCTGTCCCAGTGATTTTATTAAATCATGCTGCACGTGTTTTGTTTTGTTTTGTGTGCAAAGATGTAAAAAGAGTCCAAACATGATGCTTTTGATACAACAGCGGGTGAACGGCTTCATCTTCCCACTTTGGCCCTGCTGTATAATGTAGCAATGATTTCCCTCAACATCTTTTACCCAAGAGAAGGTTCCTGGACTTGTGTGAGGAACCTTCCTGTGGAAACACAGCTACAACTACTGTAGTAAACACTTTTTGTAAAATAAAGAATACTTACTACAACGAATACTGTTGAAAGTGCTTGTTTCTGTACACAGGTATGCAATAAAGAAAAACCTGATTTTCTTCTGGCTTTATATCTACAGTATATCTAGACCGCGTTGTGAGTGCTAGTGCTGGTTTTGAGAATGTATGTCTTTACAGTTTGTTTACTTTGAACACTGGATTATAAAGGAACAGTGTTTAAACACCTTCTGTTATTGAGCTACAGTATGTGTTGTGTTTTAACTGCTTTGAAGGACAAAAGAACATTGTTTACTGTAAACTCGTGTGAAAGTGGAGCAAAGTCAGTTTAAACAGATTCACCCATTTTTGTTAACTGATGGTTAAAATCAACTTGTCAAAGCTAGAGTTGATCCTTTGAAGCAGTGCGATGTGTAGAATCCACAGCAGCTTCTCTATCCCTGTGTTGAGTCCAGTAGACTTCACTCTACTTTTCTTCCTCTGCTCCGTCAGGCTTGTGCCAAGAGCTCTATGGTGCTGCACAGCTATGGCATGCTGCTGCCCTGTGGCATTGACAAGTTCCATGGCACCGAGTACGTGTGCTGCCCCTCCTCTCGCGCCGAGGAGTCCGCACCCCCTTCCCTGCCTTCCCAGGAAGACGACGAAGATGAGGAGATAGAGGATGAGGAGATTGACGAGGCTGACCTGGATGAGGAGGAGGCCGCACAGGACAGGTGAGCCGTTGTGAGGCATTAGGGCAGAGCCGTGTGTTGTGTAGCTGTGTTCATGATCACGGCATATCTTTGATATATTGCGAGGATAATATTCGCTCTCTTGCGAAGGGCAGGTAGTGCTGGCCATCTGGATGAATTAAAGTGTCACGACATTGACCTATGGCAGCTGCTCTGCCTTGTTTGATAAATCACCCCTCTTCCTGGCTTCCACCCCTTCACTCAATCACCTCCGCCTCTTCCCTTTCTCAGTGAAACACCACCTGACGAGCAGCCCACACAAAAGGAGGAGCCGGTGGATGAGGACAAAGATGAGGAAGAGGAAGATGAGGAGGAGTACCACTATGTCTACGAGGATGAGGAAGTCGATAAGGAGGATGAAGATGAGGATGAGAAGAAAGAGACCAGCAAAATGTCAGAGAGCCCAGATGAGGATAAGACTCTGCAGGAAGTGAAAGGTTTGTAATATATACCATCATATTATCTTATCTCTCCCTCTCCCCGAATACAAAGCACAAATCATCCTTCCTTATTCGTAGCCAAACTGTTGCTGTTGGTGTTAAAGGCTTTTTAATTCATTGTTTGTAATTGAGACTGGAATTAAGCGTTGCCCCTAGTGGCTGGTTGATCTAACAAGCTGTCCCCTGGCAGCGGTGTGCACCTTGGAGGCTGAGACCGGCCCCTGCCGTGCCTCCATGTCCCGCTGGCACTTCGACATGAGCCAGAGGAAGTGTGTGCACTTCACATACGGGGGCTGTGCCGGCAATCGGAACAATTTCGACTCAGAGGAGTACTGCATGGCCGTGTGCAAGCGTCTGAGTAAGTCGTGTGACAGAGGCCAGTTTGACAGCGTCCCTCTCTCTCTTTGTTTGTGTCTTTGCTGCAGACTCTCTTCTAAAAACACTGAAGGATAATATAGGTTTAGTCTGTCACAAACACCTGTTCTGCAGTCTTCAGCTCTCACTTATCAAAACACTACAGCTGTTCTGCACCATGTCACCTCCACCACAACAATTCAGTTCAGTCAACATCATTCACTTTTGCTTTATTATCCCACTGACACTGAATATAAAGTCCTGCAACTAATGAGTTTACCAGTGGATCATTACTATAAAGCGTCAGTTATTTTTTTAATGAATCGTTTAGCCTGAAATGTCAGGAAATATTGAAAAGCTATCCATCCCACTTTCCTAGAGTCAAAGATGACATGTTCATATTGCTTATTTTCATAATTATAGAAGATAAACAAGATATTTAATTAACCATTATTTAAAATAAAGAAATGTGCCAAAGCTAAAAGAAGATTAAGTTTGGTATTTGTTCTTGATGAATAACTTAGTTTATCAAAACTGTTATGATTGATAAACTAATTGACTGATTCATTTTCTCTAATCAAATTTATCAATTGGCTACAGCACTGTTATCAATAAGTAGGCTGTTTTACAACACACCTTAGTTTATTAGATTAATAATATTATATTAAGACAGAAAGACATTAAGACTATGAGGTTTTATTTAAATTTAAATATTACATTTTTAAAGAATTTGTAGAAACAGAAGTACATTTTAGCTACAATAAAATAAAAATAAATAAAAGTATAATTTAAATGTAATTTTAAAAAATCCATATAAAAAATGTGAGATTATTAGGTTCACATCATTAACCTTCTTCCTTCTTAATTTAGCACTCATTCATTCATGTGCATGCTATCTTCAAATACACTTTGCAGAGCTTTCTGTCTTCTTTGTACGCTCCTGTCATTTGTTGTTTCTGTCCGCCTGCTTGTCATCCACCTGTCCATCCTGTCTGTCTGCTCACAGAACACTATTTTTGCTCAAACCCCACTAGCCTTTTTTTCCGCCATCAGTTCAGCCACAGTTCATGGACATGACCAACTCGATTTTTCTTTTGCATTTCAAAAATAAATGAAGTCAGGAGCTGAAGCAGTGGAGTTCAGAGTAGGATCTGTTCTTATCCGTTACCCGTGCCTCCTGTTTTTGATGTGAGGGTAAGACGATGAGGTCTCTTCCAATTTGTGAGCCTGGAGCATTATTGTTTTTGCAAGTTGCAGTGATGCAGGGAGTGAGTCCTGCGTGACTGTGGAGAGAGGAACCCAGAACAGAGCCCTCTGGCCTGGCCCGAGATGACCCAGCCATCAGACACGGAGATATTTCCATTAGGGTTGGAGACGCAGCCTGTCAGCAGAAAGCCAATGGGAAGATGAAAGGAATTCAAAAGGAAAGACTGTCAGATTCCCTTAAATTTATCAGAGTTACTGAGGGTGGAATAATGCCAATGAGAGGAGTGCTTCTGTGTGGATTTTTGTCCAACTTCAATGTGCACTCCACTTTTAACTCGCGCTCCTTCCCTGAACCCAGTTTTCTGACTGTCCTCGTCTTCCTGCCTCCCTGTGTCTGCCTGGATGTGTCCGTCTGCCTGGATGTGTCCGTCTGCCCATCTGTCTGTGCATGTTTGCCTTCCTGGTTTTTCGGCTTGCAGCCCTCTCCACTCACCAGCTGTTTCTGAATTTACAGCCATGCCCCCGACGCCCCAGCCCACCGATGATGTAGACATCTACTTTGAGACGCCGGCCGATGACAAGGAGCACAGTCGCTTCCAGAGGGCCAAGGAGCAGCTGGAGATCAGGCATCGTAACCGCATGGAAAGGGTGAGTTACCAGCTCAGTCAGGACTCCACTCCCCAAATGAAACAAGCAATAAGTATAACTTTTACTGCCCAAATGCACAGTATGACCAGGATATGTTTACATTTACATTTAGTCATATGGCAGAAGCTTTCATCCAAAGTGACTTTGTGGCAGGGTAAGCGTAAGGAGTTCTTGCTTAATGGCCTTCCAACTTTGTGCCTCTCTCACTCCAGGTGAGGAAAGAATGGGAAGAAGCTGATCGTCAGGCTAAGAACCTGCCCAAAGCTGAGAGGCAGACACTGATCCAGGTAAGACATGGATCCTTCCACTCTGGGAGTCCCCATTTTGTCCCTTTGTTTGGGTGAGATAGGACAGCTTACAGTCACTGGGTCCCTCAGTCCCTGTGCCATTAAAGCGCTTCCCCTGGCTGCTCTATCTTTATCACTCTAAGGCTAAATTAGGGCACTATCTGAATGGGGAGACTTTTAAATGAGCCCCCAACTCCCTTGACAAGCTTGAGAGGCGACATGAGTGAAACCGAGAGCTGTTTCTTTTTTTATTTTTATTTTAAGTAGCAGTTGGAGGAGCTCGGTTGTATCATAATATATATTTATGATTTTGTTTATAGCACTTCCAAGCTATGGTGGAGTCCCTAGAGGAGGAGGCAGCCAGTGAGAAGCAGCAGCTGGTGGAGACTCACCTCGCCCGGGTGGAGGCTATGCTGAATGACCGTCGCCGCCTGGCTCTGGAGAACTACCTGGCTGCCCTGCAGGCCGACCCCCCCAGGGTAAACACACACCGGCCTCTGAGAGCTCAGATCCTGTCAAAAGACCCTCTGCCAACTTGCAATTCATCATGATGAGAATGGATTACTGTAGCCAGAAAAACACACATACCAAAATCCTCCATGAGCACAAAGTCAATCACATTTGAACCTCTAGCTATAATCCCTGTGTCGTGTATTTCTGTTATCTAATAGTCTTTTCATCCGTTTGCCAACACACACTTTGGCACTCTTAAGGTAATGGTTGTCTCTCGAACCACAGATGTTGCGCTCGCTACCCAAAAATGAATAAATTAAATGTTTTATTTTTTGCTCATTTCAGCTGTAATATATTTGCCTGACTCGAGAGCAGTCATTTCTTATCCCGCTTCTGTTACACCTCCAAAATTGGTAATTGCATCATCTGTGATGTGATGCTATTTCAGTAGGTGGTGCGGAAGATTTTATGTCGTGTTATATGTAGTTAATGTTTTGTACTCCACGTTTGACAGCAATTTTCATGTCATCTTCCTGCTGAGTTACATCAAGATGAAAGAAAGGGAATTTATCTAATATGAGGGTTTCAACTTGAGTTTAGTCAGATTGTTTCATCATTTTAAGGTTTATTATCTAAAACCTAATCGACCAGAATCTGATGAAAAATGAATCTATTGGATAAAAACATTTAAAGCATATGAAAACACTGCATTGTAGTAATGAATCAAGAGTCGGTGTTACATAGAAATAATAATGAGGCTACTAACTACTAGCCATCCCTCTTCTTCCTTTTTGCATCTCCCCCCAAAGCCCCACCGCATCCTGCAGGCTCTAAGACGATATGTCCGTGCTGAGAACAAAGACCGTCAGCACACCATCCGCCACTACCAGCATGTCCTGGCTGTGGACCCCGAGAAGGCTGCTCAGATGAAGTCACAGGTCAGTGTTTTTATCCAGTGGATCGTGACTGATGATCCACTACATGATCATTACAAGTGAACAGAGACCTGCTCATTTGTTTTAATATAATAAAGAAGAGAAAAACATCAAATTCACACATTTATGAGGCTGCCACTGGTTAATATTTGGCATTTTGGTTTAAATTGATGACCTTAGATTTATACAGTTAATCCTTTGAGTCAACCTTCTAGTCCTTCAGGTCTATATAGGTCAGTTCTGTTCACTCGCACCTCTTTCTCTGCTCGTTTTGACAAACTGTAATAGAGCCACTAAATCTCAAAACTCATGCCAAGTCACGCCAAGATCTCACACTCCTCCTGTTTCTCCTCAGAGGGGAGGAGCCTGTCTGAGGAGCCCTGTTTCTAAGTGTGTAGGAGGTAGACGAGTGTGTGTTTCTCTGAGTTGAAGCCCAGGAGGATGGAGTTGGCTCATCCGATGGAGGGAGAGCGGGTGTTTCATTCACTTAAGCCTCAGCTGAAGATTAACATTGCGCAGGTCTTATGTAATGCCGGACTTTGGGCTGGAATCTCCTGAGCTTGATGCACTTGCCCGTGTGTGTCACTGTTACCATTTATAGTTATCCTCCACCATTACAGATAATACAACAGATGGATGAAACCACATAGTGAGGAGGGGTGGGGGGTGAGATTTGAGATAAATCATTGGATCTGGGAGGTGATGAGCCTTAAAAGCCAGCCTGCGTTGCTGTTGTTTATTTGTCAGGCCTAGTTCATGTGTATTTCTTCACTCAGCCAATCCTGCAGTTTGTGGATTTGACATGTGACTTGGAAGTGCATAACAAAAGAATCCTTTGTAAATGGCCGGGTTGCCGTGCTTTACATAACTGTGTTATGTGACTTTGTGAAACGAGCTCTGTTTTATAAAAGCCTCGTCCCTCTGATGTATGTGGTAGATGAGAGGACGCCTGATGTATGGGAATCACCATTCCAACACGTGGACATGTAATGGTAATAATTAGGGTTGTTTGTCAAAACATGGACAGGAAGGTGCCACAGGGGCTGCAGTGTGCCTTTAATGGGAAAGGTGTATTATTGCCATCTGTTGCTGGCTCTGGTGCACTGCAGCCATGTGTTAGAAGATTAAAGCAGTCAATCATCGTAGTGGGAAATAAACACCAGTTACCTGCCAAGAGCTGGTCAGCTTTGTCAGTGCCTGGTAGCTTTTCATATCCTGCCAACCACTTTGGCAGCAGAAATGTTTCTTCCCTCTAAACATCATATTGCTGGTAGGAAAAGTGGAAGTGACAGGACAATTTTTGGAAAACAAAAAGTTTTCTATTCAATCAGGAGTTGTTTTTTTTCACCCACTCTTAACACGGCGGTGATCATCGAGACTGACAGGCAGTAGATCAAGTTAAGTCAGTTCAGAGCTTCAACGCTGATTTGAATGTTGCATGCAGCAACTTTTTATGCCTGCAACGTGCCCCCGACTGTCAGCCAGCCTGAGTTTATTGTGAGAAAATAAGCTCTCTGCCAGAAAGCACATTTCTGTCTGTGACGGTTCAGTGTCAATTTGTGAACGACTCCCTTCCCTTAGCTGGCAGGCTGAATTTGTGCTGCATGATCATTTATTGCATTTGATAGAAATTTAGAAAATGGTGTCTTGACTGTGTTGATTAATGAAAAATGATTTGTAGTTGTTTCCATTTTGCACATATGGCATCAACGTTTACAAAGCTAAAACATTACAAAATGGCGGCTCTATATAGATTACAGTTTTTCTGTTGTGTTGTCAAGTTCTTCTGTGTCTCCTATTTTCTGCTGTCTTCTTTTTGGTGGGATTGTATCTATTAGGTGACAAAACTTTTAACCTCATCACTGGCAGTAAACACAAGAGCTACAGAGGTACAGGGGGATTTTCTAGGATGATGTTGTGTTTTCTGGTTCTTAAATACAAGCGTTTAAATAAATACTGTTCTGTTGATCATTTTATACTATTAGAAGGCAATTCGCTCTGTAATTAGTTATTTACCGGATTAGTGTTGAAATGGTAATTCAGTTAAGAGATTTGTCAATTTCTTTCATAATTTTAATGAGGGATTTATCAATTTAAGCAAGTTATCAACAAAATTGCCACTTCGTCAACGTAAGCATTTATTTTGTTTCTTATTTATTTTAAATCATTTTAAATTGAATCCCATTGTGTTTTAATCTCTTGTTCAGATATAATAAGCAACTGAAAAACAATATATTAGCATCGTTAAATGGTCTGTCCTTATAAATTTAGTATTTAATTGACAAAACAAGAAGAAAAAAGATTGGAATGAATCCATAATTAAAATTAGCTCCTACAATGACAACAATGCAGATCTGTTTCACTTTGATCCAAATACAAAAGCCACTGCAGAATTTTGGCAACTTGACACCGTGTTTGTCGTTTATTTCCAACAACAGGTGATGACTCACCTGCGTGTGATCGAGGAGAGGATGAACCAGAGTCTGTCTCTTCTCTACAAAGTACCTTATGTGGCCGAGGAGATTCAGGATGAAATTGGTGAGTCGCACTCAGTCAGAAGCTCCTTGTAGCTTGACGGTGGTGCTGCAGTAAGAACGCAGAGAAATGAACAGTGATGGGATTCACACGGGCCAGTCTGTATTTCTATACAACAGTCTGTTCTTTGTGTAAATATATTACACCAGCAGACAGGCACAGAGACACAAAGATAAAAGTAGTCTTTCCCTCAGTATGAATTGGTTGAAGGGAATCTAACGTGTTTGCTATTCTCTGTATTCATTTTTACATTAGATCTAAAGCTGGGAACTGTATTAGGGATCTGTTCATTTCCAGTTGCACAATTTCAGACAATGTCTGTTTTTCTTTTGTTTCCTTTAGTTCATTAAATGAGAGAACCACAGTGCTGCAGCACAGATTAAAGTAGAGCAAGTGCAGTGACAGAACTAGGTCACAGCTTTCTCCATGCAGCATCCTGTTGGGAGATGTGCAGATTTACACGGAAAATAGCTCTCAGAAAAATACTAATTGGTAGTTAGCAGAAATGGGAGCGGGTGTCTCTTGCAGCAGCAGCGGCACTCTGACTGGTGGAAAATGAATGTTAACGGTAATTGGTGAAACTCTCATTTTGCACATTGTTGCCATGTCCCAGGTTGGCAGGTGTTAGCATGTGCCAGGCTGTCTCATTAATCTGTCATTTGCCTTTTCCACAGATGAGCTACTCCAAGAGCAGAAAGCTGACATGGACCAGTTCCTGTTGTCTATCTCTGAATCACAGCCCGATGTCACCGTGTCATCAGAGGAGAGCGTGGAAGTCCCTGTGTCTGAGGGCAAACCTTACCGACCCTTCCAGGTCACATCCTTGGGATCCCGTTCAGAGCCAGAGGGTGAGCAGCTTAAGCCTGAGACACAGTCACAAACAGACACGTGAGAACAACACTGTGGCTATGTGGAGAACAATAGGGCATAAACATAGTCTTTCTGAAGGACATTAGTGACAATGCAAGAACTGTTGCTCCACGAGTGAGGATAGGTTCATGATGCTTTTGTGCTGATGCACATGTGCCGTGGAGCCCTGGGTTTGGACTTATCTATGCCTGCACAGCTCCCTACAGCCTAGCCTTCAACGCAGCAGCAGTGAAGTTCAGATAAATGCACAAAGCCTCGGGCTTTGGTGTTGAGCCGGTGCCAAAAGCTTGGGGACAAATGAGCAAGTTATCGTTCTCTTCTTTGTCACATTTGTGCCAAACAAAAGATTGAATCCTCAAGGAGAGAAAAAGTGATGGATGGAACACTTCCAGCAAGATGGAAGGCAATTTACAAGTTAATCCCCAAGGAACATTGAATATACATGCCAACACCCCCAGAGGGCAGAGATAGTGCTAGCCAACTTTGAAATGGCTCCCTGAGTTTGGTTGTCTCCGATTTATTTTCGGACTCTTCCCTGCTGGACTCTTCCTAATCAATTAACACAGCTTGATAATCCTGCCTTTTCTCTTCTCACCTAAGTTTTCTCTCTTCTCTCCTTCCCCTTTTCTGTTCTGTTTTTCTTTTGCTCATTTCTAATGCCAAGGCGATCTATCAGACTCCCCACGTGCCTTCAAGAAAGGTTGGTGCCTCTGTTGCGTCTTGTTTTTCTGGCTCCCCTCTACCTCTTCTCATTTCCCAAGTCATTCCCATCTACTGTTTTTTTTCCACTGTCCTCTTTTTACTTTTCTTTTTGGTGCAGTTTGGGATCCTCTTTTTCCCACCATTTCTATTTTATCAGAAGCCATCTGGTTGTTAATACTCTGCTTTTTTTTTTCTTTTTGATGACTCATGCAGACAGCGTGGTTGGGTCTCAGTTGTTCTCATGCTTTTCATCATACTAGGATTATCTCCTTATGCTTAATAGCAAAGTCATTGGATTCCGAGTTTGTAGCGATAGCTCCCCTCGTAGAGAGACTCTTCAGTCGTGTGTTTGCTATCATCCTATCCTCAGTACATTTGTCAAAGCACCTTGCTTAATTATTCCCTCACCTATGCACACACTCATTCCCCTCATCAGCCGCCCTCTTCCTGATAGGAGCTGTGTGATTTAGTGGCCCTGTCTGAGACTCTGTGTTTCCGCTGCTGACCCACAGCCACATCTAAATTGGCCCAATTTGTCCTCCTGAGACACGTGGACAGGAATGTGGTTACGTCACGTGCAAACGTGCCACCTCCCCTGCCCTGTTGTGTTGTTGTTTTTAATAGAACCTCTGTATTTTCCGTCTGCCACCATTAACCTTTATTCTTTAAGACATCAGGGAATACAGACAAATGGCCGTAAAGATTGTTCATTACCAATGTTTCAGCCCCTACCTCAGGGGACACTGCAAATATCTGCCACATTCCATTATAAATGATTTATGTGAATTAATTTTCTATCAACTGATAACTTGCAGCACTTTTTCAAAGATAAGAAGTCACATTGTTCCCATAGCAGTCACTCCCATTATGCTGTGTGTTATTGTGGCTGGCTGTGACACTGTGTGCTTCTGCAGTACCATCTGATAACCTGCCAGAGTTTCTAACATTTCTTCTGCTGAGTGAGGCTCGTAAACAAACATCATTGTTCCTTGCTTAATCCAAAGCCAATTGTACAAATCCTGAGAGTTGGGCAGCGCCCGACAAGCAGCAGCAGCAGACAATAAGCTGACACCAGAGTCATTGCTGCTGTACGTTGTTCTGAATCCTGTCCTCGCTGCCTCCCCCATTCTCTCTCCTCTTGGTTCTTGATTTATTCATGGCATATCTGATATGTGTGTATTAATAGGTCCAATGCCTATTTGAAAACCATCAGTCGAACATACATATTTGACACTGTGGCCCAGTTTTCAGCTTAGCCACCTACTGAAACCCACAGGGTTTTTTTTTTTTTAAATGATCATCTGGTAAAATCTCAGGGACTGTGAAGGATTCTAGATGAGGTGATGCAGCAGTGCATAGTTTTAACCATGAAATCAGAGATTAGTGGGGGATACAAAAAGACAGAATGACACATAACTAGATGTTTACACAGAAATATCAGCTCTGTGCAAAACACCTCTTTTAGAGGGCCTTTGTAGAAAATGTAAAGTCAGTGTCATGTTGGCTTCACAGTGCTCACACTGTGCTGACTGGAAGAAAGGGCTTTGTTGTCACCATTGCACTGAGGAGACTGAGGCACCAATTGTGAGGAAAAGAGGTGGATATCTCTGTGCAGCAGTCCACCATCAATACCACCATCCCTGTGTGTTTGTCTGTCTGTGCTGCTCTGCTGTTATTTACTGTGTTCCTTCACCTCCTGCAGGCTCGGCCATGTCTGGTTTAGACAGTCTCATAGGTGCTGAGGAGAGAATCATCAACAGCAAATCCAAGATCAGCAACAATGTGGTAAGAGCTTCGTTGTCATTATCATTCTGTTTGTGGCTTAAAGTATTTTTGCTTTTGTAACTTGCTCAGTACATGAACTAAGAGCAGCTTTGTTAAAGCAGAAACAGTTCAACACTGCATACTGCAGCTGTGCTCAGTTTAACTTAACACAACCTCAGGCTCAGGTAATTGTGCTGATGGTTTAAATTAACGAGTGCATACAGTGCTGTCACATAGCTGTCTTAAGTTTAGCTTTTAACGAGTCAGATTATTCCAATAACTATGTTGTCATAGTTACAGCTATTTCACACTGGGCTATTTGCGTGTCTATCTTTGGCCTCTGCCTACCGACCCTCATTCATATCAACTCGCACATTGTTAGGCAGTCATCGCATGCTACTTTCCTTTGCAAAACGCACCATTCCTCCTCACGGATTTTCAGACGATGCTTGGCTACTGAATGTGCGCTGTGTATCGCATGTTAATCCGACACCGACCGCAGAGCTGTTTATTTGTGTGTGTGTGTTAGTGTGTGTGTGTGTGTGTAAATATGAGTCATATTGACATGAGTCAGTTTTTCAATGCATGCATGTTTCTTTTTGGAAATGCTAGTTTTCTAAGACGGAGCAATCTGAGGGTTTAAAAATAAAAAGTAAATGGTGAATATCTGATTATTTTATGTGAGAATTAGACCTTGGACTGCTCTGTCACTACAAACGGGTTTTATTTCTGCCTCCTGAACCCACCCACATCCATTCACAGCGCTTCTTCAGATTAGAGCTCTCAGTAATGAGTGGCTGACAGTCTGTTTAGAAGGACATGTTAACTGTGTGCCTAGAAAAGAGTCTGTTGTTGATGCTTGCAAACCCCCTCCCTCTCTCCTTCCAGTTTGTACAAGACAGCTCCAAGTGTATCATCACCCAAACACAGATAATCCTTACAGTTTACTTCGCTGCACATTCACACCTTCTCCTTCTCACTCTCCGCCTGCCCATCTCTCTTTCTTTCTATCAATCTAGCTCTCTCTCTCTCACACACACACACACACACACACACACACACACACACACACACACACACGCTCAATCAATCACACAAACATTTTGTGGTGAGTGTAACCTGGGCTCCCCTGTCTGTGTTGACAGGTGATTGATGAGTCTCTGGATGTTAAAGAAGTGGTTTACAGTGCAGAGATAGTCGGCGTTAAGCATGATGATGAGCTGGTGAGTATAGTGGCGCCCTCCACAGGGCTCTCTGGGGACCTCTAGCTACGAGTAGTGGGGCGAGGATGAAAGAAGGAGGGAGTGTGGGAGTGTGCAAAGATACCAGTTCTGCAGTTTATACCTGCAGAAAAATAAACAGCATTGGAATTGACCCCTAATACCCTCTCTTGTTTTTTAAAGTTTTCTGTTCAGGCTAATATGTTTTGCTTACTTCTGCATGGGTGCATGTTTGTTATGTGAATGTATCTGATTGTACACATTGAAGATCTCAGTTCATATGACGAATGTGAATCCACACAAACTGAGTGTGCTCGGTTTATGTGAGAATGAGCAGTTAAAAAAATCCCTAGTGGCTGTCTACATATGATTAGTTTGTGTCATATGTGTCAGATGACATCGTGAAGATGAGTGGGGGTGACTGTAGTTGTATGTGTATATACAGAATTGGCCAAGATATCACACAGTTTTCCACAAAGACACATTTCATGCATGTGTACACAAAGCTCACAAAGCTCCTGTCAGATTCTCTGCCAAAAGGGATGCTGTCCCTGCTTCGCTGTGGTTTTATAACATTGGAATTATGAGTAACATCTCCTCCAGTTAATTTATCTCCCCATTCACAAACCACTTCAAGGAAGGTTAATCTCTAAAAGCAGTCGTTTTCATTATGCCAGCTTGGCAAAGTTGAAATGAAAATACAGTTTACCTGCAGAGAAAAATAATCCAATTTAACTTGTCATTGTATTAGTGTATGTTTCTCCTACCTTTCCATTTTGACTAGTGCTTGTGACAACAATTCACTCAGCAAATCTGCTGCAGAGATTCCAGCAACTGTATTGATCAGAGAACGCCTGCAGCTTCCCAGAAATCTTTGCAAACCGTTCTCACAGATCCAGACTGTTAACTCAAGTGGTTGTACCTTGGAAATCCCTGTAATATTTGAAGTAAACTGCACAGCAGAGCAGATCCACTTTCCCGTCAGCCTGGCTCAGAGAATATGTGAATTAGACCCAGGTTTAAATGGCTGGATTGGAGCGTTCTATAAATTTGTCATATGTAAAATGAAAACAATAATTTCAACATCTACAGTTTATTATTACAGCCAGGCGACTTCATTGTGTCATTCCACTGCTTCATTTGTCAGCTGCATGTATTATCTCCTCACTATTGCTTTCTCTTCTTCTCACCCGTTCTACCTGTTAGGAGTCATACCGCCCTCTGGGAGAGGACTTCAGCTTCGGGAGCAGTGCACTGATTGGCTTGTTGGTGATCGCAGTGGCCATAGCAACCGTGATTGTGATCAGCCTGGTGCTTTTGAGGAAGAGGCAATATGGCACCATCAGTCATGGCATTGTGGAGGTGAGCCACCTGGTATCTGTGGCACAGAGCTCTGAAAGAAATGTTATGCATTATATTCAAAGTGCCAGATTTAGGATTATCAGGTCCCGTGTTGATGGATCATGGGTAAAAATAGGAACATTCGAATAATGTTTTTCTGCAGCATCTGCGTACAACAGAGACAGCATGTTGTGCCTTCTTGACGAGTGGTGTTTAAACGTGTTTGTCCTTGTTGAGGACGGTCGTGACGAGTGCTGTGCATCTGTCTCACAGGTTGACCCCATGTTGACACCAGAGGAACGCCACCTAAGCAAGATGCAGAACCACGGCTATGAAAACCCCACCTACAAATACCTGGAGCAGATGCAGATCTAACCAGCGCCTAAAAGGTGGCACTGTGGAGTCTGACCGGAGGGGGAACATACTACTGACCAATAACACATGATGCTATTGTTAAAATCATTTGCATACATCCAAACTCCATTTACTGGTTTGTTCAAAACAATCCTTAAATAATGCTACTACTTCTACTACTGCTACTATTGTACTATAGAGCTCTTTTCGATCATGTTTCTTTTGAAAAGGTGATGTATCTGCCATTTTGCATTATGGAAAATGTGATTCTGCAGATTTCTCTGTAATTATCAATACAGCTGTCTCAGATCAAGATGTATAACATTTCTTCAGGCATTTTCTTTATTTTTGAAAGTGAAAGGCAAATCAAGCAAATTTTAATGTTTTTTTTTTTTGAGTAGCCATCATCAAACCGGCATAAAAGACACTACACTTTAGTTTTCCATCCTGCAAGTGTCACCCATGCAATTTTGGATGGTTGTCTCAAAAAGAATTGATGTTTTATTTTATTCTTTTTTTCCTCTCAATAGATTGCTTGTATATGAAGGTTCTTTGTACCAATTAAAATGTATAGTGAAACAACAAATGAGAAAAAATGAGATCATGTATTATTTACTTTCTGTTCTTTGTTAAGATAACAGACAAATGATACATATACAGTTTAAATATATATAAGAGATAGATGTTTTTATTCTACCTTTTTTCCAGGGAAGACGTGTGTTGGTTTAGGGTTCTTAGCTCGATGGTCATGAGTTGTGTTTGCAGGCACACTGTTGAGGAAAGCTCGGGGAAGGTGGAGGTGTGCACAGGCCCCCAGCTCAAATACATCACACAGAACCTACTCTGAACCCTTATTAACTGAATGTGATAATATATCTCCATTTATCAATTGACATGTACATCGTTGAATGTATTGTGGAAGTTTTTTTTTCCATACTATGTATCTGATAGGTTCCCTTGTTTTTTAATGCAGCGTCACAATGCGACAGTGGGCAATAACATGCCATAAACAAGAAATTATCTAAAGCTAAATCAAAAAAAAAAAAAAAAAGGAACCGGAAAATCTACTTCAAAAGCAAATTTTGTGCACATTATTTCAGCACCTCTTGGCTGTAGTTTTTAGCCGTATAGATCAAAACGACGGCAGCCAAGGGCACAAACAGATTTAGTAGCTCCTTGTCCCAGGGGGCACCATGGGCCTCGCAAATTAAATAGAAATACACCGTCTGGGGGGTGTGGGGGTACTATAGCTAATAAATGTGATGACAACATCTGTTTAATGAACGTGAAAATACCAAATTTAGGGATTGTAACAAATGATTAGAAGCTAAATCTGTTCTGGGCATTAGTGGGAGTTAAAACACATGTTGCTAACTGGATTTTAGGCTTTGGGTCCTCAGGAAGGCTTGTGCCGGCCCTGGATCAAAGCCACCTGAAGACAACTTGGAGCTGGAGGGCTGTGCAGGCAGACAGAGACACACAGAAAAGACAAGGCGTGGAGAGCTGATTTCTTTAAAAAATAAAAAAAAAAGCAAAAAAGCAAACTGGTGTATTTTTACAGGTAGAGAATGACACAAGTAAACCGAATCCTAGAGTCCTTTTTTCTCTCTTATTATTGTCTTTGTATGCCTGTATAGTTGATGTTGCAATCATGGCTTTTTTCCAGAGGATAACCTGTGGTGTGCATTGTTCTTATATAAAATGATATGATATATATTTTTAAGTTTGTTTTCTTGTTTTCTATTTTTTTTCCTCTTCCTGTGACAGTATCTCTGTATGTGACTGTCTCACTATGCACCCAAACGGCTTCAATCGTGTAATTGCCTGCTTGATTGTGGGAGGGGACTGGGAACTAATATAATATGCATTTAAGTGAATTTTAAAAAATGATTGACACCAATGGAAACAGAAACAGATTTCTGGTTATGGGGGATACACAACAATAAACTCACAACTTCCATATAGACGTGTTGTCTTTTCATGGATGGACGGATGCATGGATGGATGGGTGGGGGGGTAGAGCTATAAGTAGTTGTGCTGTAGAGTAGGGTAGACCAAGCATGGTTGTTACACTTCATTACTGCATAATTTAATTAAGGAACTACACTTTAATCTAATATAAGCCATATTAAGTATAGTTTTATCTGCAACAGTAAAATTACTAAACAAAATATAGTTGTCATTATAATAAAATATAATAAAATGTAAATAAATAAAATGTGAATGCACCTGTTTTCAACTTCAATAATTACTATTTAGTATTAAATAGGAAGTAGGCAAACACAGACATCATCATATGACTGAATCAGATGCTTGAGTGGTAGAGCTGGTGGTGCGTAAAATCTCTGAACGGTGCTACCTGTTAGTATCAGTCCACATTTGTTAAGTGGATTGTGAAATGACTTCTGAAATATTATATTATACAAGTATCCCAACAGACTGGGGGAATTTCGTTTTGGTGGGATCCTGTGTTGTCAAACAGAAACCAGTTGCTCATCATGGGTGTTAAAAGGTGATTCAGCTGTAGTGAGTCATGTTACATTGCACAAGATAAGATCCTATAATTGATACCAAAAATAGGCTGAATGAAACCTTTCCAAGAGCCTATATCACATTTCAGATTAAATAAATACAGCTGTAGGATTTAATTTGACTGTTTTTAAATACTTATAATTATTATATAAAGGTGAAATTATGGCCAAGATAAAAAAATATAGTGCGCAGTTGTTTCAAACTAAACTGAACATTTCTCTAACTATTTATATAATTAATCCTTTGTTCATTTGTTAATTAGTTAATTATGTTCATGTGTTGTTGAAACTGTTTTTTTTTTTTTCTTCTCCCCTGTGGCAGGTAAACAGGAAGTGGTTCAATCTGAACGCTGAGCGGAGACACGCCCGCAGAAACCTGCAGCTCCCGGAAAAAGCTTTGTTCCACGGCGTCGCCAGGTTCTCAGTTGTGGTCACAAACCTCCAGACGAGAGTCGCGTTTCTGTCTGAGACACATCTGTGATCTGTGATCTGTGAACTGTTCGTCGTCGTTTCCCGTTTTTCGTCTAGTGTCGATATTTGTTTGACAAACCTGCAAATTGACCTCGACGAGAAACAGCCAGCAACTCGACGACTAGAGGTGAAAGAAAGCAGCGACAGGTGCAGCAGGACGAGGACGAGAGGCCGTTTGGTTCGGAGCACCTAGTCCAGGTGTGGGCTGCTGATGGATTACATGGAGAGCGGGTCGAGATTCACCAAAACGGTAAGAATAAGGTCATAAAAGCAGGTGGAGGCTCTGAAGAATGGAGATCTGATGGGACAGAATGAGGGTTTACCTGGATCACGCTGGTTTTAATTGGTGCACAGCGTCGTTAACCAAATAGCGACTTTATGGCGTTAGGACGAGCTCACCTGAGAGGATCTAATGACCTTTATGCAACACTTGATCTCAGAGTGTATTTTTTTTAAGAGCCGGTGAATTTGCTGGTTGTGGTTGAGCTTCCTAAACATTTACTTTAAGTGTTTCTTTGCATTTAACCCGCACTCTGGACGTTTCTGGACCAGACATTACGCACAGATCATTTTTCATTCTGCTTTGGGCAGGAGATCATGTTCGTGGCTGCTGGTTTCACTGTACCTGTAACAGGTTTTGGAGATATCCTGTGAACACACCTGAACACACCTAACTCCTTACTGCTAAACTGATTTCCAAGAAACACACAGAGGTGTCTTCCGGTCTGTATAAACAACCCTCCGCCATAATAAACCCTTTAACCATTAAACACAATCAAAACACTTTCAAATGGTTATTTTACGTTTAGTGTCTGGGATTCTTGACATGTTAATATTTGGGCACTTTAATCAGTGAAGGTCTCAGGACGTAGCCATCACCGAGCTGCTGCCTGAATTCTTCCAGGGTCTCCACCCTGTTGTGACTTGCTCACTGAGAGTTGTGTATGTGTGTTATGTATTCTAATATTCTTTTAAAATTACTCCACAGTGTCACATTATTCTGATAAACACAACATATCACAAGGAAAAAGTCCTCCTGGGCAAAATAGAGCAGATTTAGTTTGTCCACTAGTGACTTTATTATTATTATTATTATTATTATTATTATTATTATTATTAATTCTGCACCATTATAAACAGGTTAAAGTTATATTATGTGTATTTTCAAAAATAAGAAGCAACATGGTCAAAATCTGGTCCCATTGGACTATGATGACCTTAATTAAAATTTTTAGTGTGCCTTTAAATGAAAGTTAAAACTATCAAAAGTAAAAAGCTGCTCTTATAATAAAACCCTCCTGTCCGGGCTTCACAGTGTAATGCTTGAGCGGCCACTGTGCCTTCATAGTGCTGCGTAATGCATTCTTAAGCAGGTTTCGCCAAGTGTCGCCCTTCACTTATAAAAGGTGTAATGGCGTCGTAGTCTAGTGCTGCAGACGAGCTTCCAGTAAACACACAATAACCTGCACAAAAACAAAATCAAAAGTTTTATTTATTTAGTAGGATTTTGGTTGGAGTCGTTGAAGTAGTCCACAGCTTTGTATGACTGCACCGCGAGCACAAACAGAAACTTGTTACACATCAGATCAGTGAGTGGTTTGTTTCCAACAGGTTTGACAACATTTTACATGGTGAAACCTTTGTACTCCTCCTCCTCTCTGTCTCACCTCCTAAAGGTAACGACGAAGCGGTGACTCACGCTCCTCTTCTGTATTTCATAACAATCCCAGAAGCTGAAACTGTCTTTGGTGGGGTTTTTTTTTTTTTTTAGGACTAGATTCTGAATGAAACTTTGAGAAGGAAAAACATTTTGACAGTATTTCAGGACACTGTGAAGCCGTTTCTGAGAACATGATTCTATAGGCGGCCGTAATGGGACATTCCTAAAATACACAAGTACCTACTTGCTGTTTGCTGCTGTCAGTTATCTTGACGTTAAATCTACTCAGACACTGAAAGCTCAAGTATTTTCATCCTGTTTATTAAAGGGACACACGTTCAGAAAAGCTTTTTTATTACTTCATTTTTCTGTGCGATAGTGGAATAATAATAATAAATACAATAATAATAAACTATGTATTACTAAGTATTTACCTGTTGAATATATAGAACATTATAGTAAAGTAATGGGTAAATACCACATGTAATAGTTACTATGTAATTGTATAGTACATACAGAGAAACTACAATTGAAATACTAAGAAAAACCTCCACTGTCAACTCTCTAAGTACCTTATAGTTTTGACCAGTTTAAGTTAATATTAGCTGATATAATACCAACATAATATCACCCCATAGATACACCTCTTCCATCACTCATCAGTTGAAGTTACAGTTGTAGTGACGCAGCCCAAGTCTCGTGCTGGATATCCTACGCATGTACATATTTTGAAATGTGACCCATTTTCTCCATGTTGGTGCACTTATCTTTGAGAAGGAAGGTAACTTGTCTTTGCTCTGTTTACCTTCAATGTATGTTGTTGTAGATGTAATGAGAAGTTACTTTATCAGCTGCAAAGTCAAAACATTGATAAGTATGTGCTTTAGAGCTTTTACTTATTTTTATGTGGAAATATGTAAATGAGATTAGAAGCTTGTTGAGACTTGTTTGGAGCAGAGTCACTGGAACACTAGAGTACTGTTGAGATTGTAAACTAGTGTGAAGGGTAGCGTGAGTCGGCTACTCGTGTTGTACAGACTCTGGAAGCGTATTTCTCCAGAGCTGCAGTTGTTGAGCCGGTCCTTCTTTCCATGCTACACAACACAAGCAGAGTCAGACCCACTACATTTGTTGCATATAGAAAAAGGACGATCTAATAGAAATGGTAAGGATCTGGTGGTATCACAGAAACAGGCAAGACTTCCTTAAAAGTAGTTTCTGTGTAAATACCTAGTATATAGTCATGTTTTACTTAGTTACATAGAAGAAGGTAAACATTTGTTCCAATAGGGAGAGCTGTTGTTCTGGATATGGTAAGATGCTGGTAATATCACAGAAAATAAAATCTACTTCTTTTCTTTCACCTTAGCTTAATTTCTAAGTGTAACCATGAAAAATGACGATGTAAGAACACCTTATTTATCAGAAGGTCTTAATTTCTCAATAGTACATTTGGGCTGTTAGAAACGTACATCTTGTCTAACTACAATTGTAACTTCAGTTGATGAGTAATAGAGGAGGTGTATCTATGAACCGATGCCTGCTTTCTTTAGTACACAGTTATATCTGACTGTTAGTAATCAGGGGACTGTAAAAGAAAAACTTACCAATTAATAATAATAATAAATATTTAGGTGTTTATCGTTCTGTCTGTTTTCCAGGATAAAGACTGGGATACGTCTGTCCAGTTCCTTCCAGCATCAGATAATAAAAAGCTTGAGAAGAAAAAGGGTCCTGGGAAAATTGGGCTGGTGATCGGCGTGGTGATTGCTGCTGCTGTTATTGCACTTGTTACTGGACTGCTGGTCTGGCATTTCCACTGTAAGACTCCCTCCCTTTAATCCCATGAGTTGATGTAAAAAAATAATAAATGCAATGAAACATGAAAGTAACTTAATCATAATGACAGACACTGCTACTATACAAAAGTGGGTAATGAACAAATTCAGAGTTTGATCACCGTCAGATAAATAAACAGAACTGTCAAATAGCCTCAAGTTGTGCAGACAAACCACAAAGTTGTCACCACAAATTGCACATTTGCAATGAAGCAACATCTTCATATTTACAGTAAATGCACATCACATCTGTAGTGTTATGTTGTCACTTTATACAGTTAAGACCTTTATTTATTATTTTACCAAACTCGAAAGGTGAGTTTGGAGATCTCACATCTCTAATCCATAATCCTGTGTTTGTTGCAATTCGTTGTTTAAATTACTTTTTTTTTTTTTTAATCTGTTATCAGATATATGTTCATCACAATATTTAAAGTACAAGATAAGTGTGGTGTTTGCCAAATAGTTTTTATTCAGGGTAGGATAGATGCAAACAGTTATGAAATACTTCAGGAATTAATGGATCCATGTGTGGAGCAATTGTATAACAATAAATGATCAAATAATAATAATGATAGGATTACAACACTAACACTTCAACAACCCAGTCAGACTAAATTATGATTTGTGTGTGTGTGTGTGTGATCCTGCAGTCCGTAAAGATGTGTGGGCCAAGAGGATGTACACCGGCTCCATGCGGATCACCAACCAGGCGTTTATTGACGCCTACGAGAACTCAAACAGCTCAGAGTTCCAGGCACTCGCTAACCAGGTGTCTTCACAGGTAAGACTACAGCTCGGACCTCCACGTCTCTGCCCTGTCCTCAGAAATTAAAGACATCTCAATTACTTTGTATTTTTTCATGCTCAGTGATGATTATGTTCCTGTCTCTTTCAGCTTAAAGCCATATATTTAAAAAATGCACAGCTGAAGAAATACTATGTACGTTCTACAGTTCAAGCTTTCAGGTAAGGCGGTAAAGTTACAAGAGAATTACAAGCTTCTTCTTTCCATTCCTTTCTATATGTTTACATTTTATCCTGTTAAAATTGCAAATTCAGTCTGTAAAATAAATTCAAGGGACAATTTGGTCCGAGAAGATTTATGCAATGCATACGTTGGTTTCATGCAATGTATTTAAAAAAAATCATCTTACATTGATAAAGGTTTACTGAAACTCTGGCAAATACTGGGAAAGAGCCATTATACTTAATATAAGACTCTATATATGTTGGCGATGGCTTATGTTTGGTGCATTGTTTTTAACTTTTTCTCTATTTATTGTCTCGTTGTCTCTAGTGAAGGCAGTGTTATCGCCTACTACTTGTCTGAGTTCAGAGTCCCTGCACACGAAGAGGCAGCTGTTGATGAGGCCATTGCTTCTATGGGCAAAGCGCAGCGTTCCATTACCAAATCAGACTCTCTGGCCGTTGATGATATGGTGTCTTCAGGTAGAGTCGAAGAACCTGGAATCCAAACTGCTGTCTGTTGTGATTTTAGTCCATCGTGATGCAGTGTCAGTCGTTAACGTCTGTCTGTTTGTGAGCTAAAGACGTTTTACTGTCAATATCCTCATACCTACTATGTCTGAGATATTTCTTTTGTGCTTGATCTCACAGCAATTGATGCCCGCATGTTGTCACCATCATTCAAAAGTAAGATTTTTTACATTGTTTATTTTTAAGAGCTGTTTTTTACAATATTAACATATATGGATTAAAATACTTATATTAACAGAGGTGGTAGAAGAATTTAAAGAGATGCAAGTACTTGCCTAAACAAGTACTCTACAAAAATGGCACAGCTGTTAAAAGTGGAGTTGATATTATATTGATATAATGTACTGACAGTTGCATCATCCATTAAAATACATCATTTAGAAGTTGATTATGTTTTTTTTTTTTTATAAGAATCCACATCTGCAAAAGTAATTAGTAGCTAAAGCTGTAAAATGAATGTGGTGAAGAAAAAGTACAATAATTCCCACACCTTATTGGAACATAGAAACACTCCAGTAAAGTACAAATACTAAAGATTGTACTTAAAAATGTATAATATGAATGTGAACACCTCTGAATGTCCTCGTTTCTGTTGTCAGATATTCTCAACTTTTCCAAACATGCAAAGGCCAATAAAGTAGGGCAGATCGAGTCTCCTGGCTTCCCTGATAGGCCTTATCCCAGCGACACCTTCATGCAGTGGCAACTGAGGGCAGACGTGAACAATGTCATCCAGCTTGAGTTTGATACACTGAATCTAGAAGATAATTGTGCCAATGACTTTATCAAAATCTACGACTCCCTGGTGGCCATTGAGGGTCGCGCAATACAAGAGTGAGTTTGCCCTTTTGTCTCTATTTACAGCTTTAACTAACCTTTGGCACTCTATGCATTTATAGATTAGGTTGGAGAAGATTTCATCTTGTGTCTTACACCCTCTGCTGGTCAGATGATATGTTTCTTGTGGATCTTTTATTGTACAAAAGGAGCAGTTGCCTAACATTAAGTAAACCTGCATCATATGATTTACGGTTTAATATTATTTTTGAGAAGACATGTATCAGTCAGTGTGATATGCATATGGAAAATTAAATTTGTCTGTGTTTTTCCCGCAGGTTGTGTGGTTACCGTTCACATAGTCAACAAATGACCTTTCAGTCTTCTCGAAATGTCATGCTGGTGACGATGGCGACTAATAATGAGAAGAACTACCCGGGTTTCAGAGCCAAATTCTCACAAGTTCCAGTTGGAAGTAGAAGTATGGATTAATTCTTCTTGTAGCTCAAATGGTCCTCTTGATATAGTGTTTGTGAAAATACTAACACTTATGTCTTTTTTTTAAACAGGTACAACCTGTGGTGGCCAGCTGGTCGGCCAAAAAGGAACCTTTAGTTCTCCCAACTTCCCGAACTACTATCCTCCTAAAATTACATGTCAGTGGTCAATAGAGGTGAGATCTGAATTTACATGTTATCCATTTATATCATGTATTTCACACATTTGTCCGCACGTTCCTACTGTACCTGTGTCTGTCCATCTTTAAGGTCCCTGAGGGCAAAACAGTGAAGCTGACATTCAAAAAGTTCCTCTTGTCTGAATCTGGGCAGAAGAACAAAAAGGACTGTCACAAAGACTACGTGATGGTGAACGGAAAGAAGTGAGTCCATGTTTGTATGGATAAAAAAACTGCTAAGGGTTAAATAACACAGCAGACATGTCACTGATGGTGTGTCTCTTCAGATTTTGTGGAGATCAACCAGACAAAACACTAATGGAAACTAGCACCAACAACAAAATGAATGTGGAGTTTAATTCGGACTCCTCTTACGTGGACCGAGGTTTTGAGGCAGAGTATGAGGCCATTGACACGAACGACCGTGAGTGATTTAGCTTCTCCAGGGTAAAAACCATGTGTTGTTATTAAGAAGGTGTGTCTCACGTTATCCCTCTCATCCACAGCTTGTCCAAACCAGTTCCAATGCAACAATCAGCGCTGTATTAAGTCAGAGCTCAGGTGTGATGGCTGGAATGACTGTGGAGACATGAGCGATGAGACAAACTGCAGTAAGTACAAGAATTATATTCCCAGAAAGGTAGTAGTTTTACTACTTTTTATCGTTATAAATAATGTTTTTATCTGGGTTTTCCTTCAGAGTGCAAAGCAGATGATATCAGTTGTAAAAATGGACTGTGTAAGCCCTCGTTCTGGAAATGTGATAACGTAGACGACTGCGGAGACGGCACCGATGAACTGAACTGTGAGACCAGTTACACTGAGGGGGGATGCATTTTACATAAACACTGTGAGACTGATGGTTTGCTCATTCGTGTTTCTTTTCTTTTTAAGGTGGGTGTAAATCTGACCAAATAACATGTAAGAATGGTAAATGTGTCTCTGAGAAGACTCGCTGTGATGGAAGAGATGACTGTGGGGATGGCACAGATGAGCTTGACTGTGTGAGAGGTAAGATATAATATATAATGCATGTCATTTATTCTGTATTAATTATAAAAAAGTCAATTGTATTAAATGACTCATTTCAATAATCAACCAAATCTGAAGCTTAACTCTTCCCTTCTTTCTCTGTAGACTCTGCTAGTACAACCTGTAGTGAACTCACATTTAAATGTAAAAACAACGTTTGCATCAGTAAAGTGAACCCAGAATGTGACGGGATACAGGACTGTCCTGATGGATCTGATGAGGAAAACTGCGGTATGTCACTAACAAACCCTCAGTTGGTGTCTGTGCTTAGTGTCAGATTAAAACTAGTTCACATCTCCATCATGCATCTTTGTTTGCAGATAATAGTTAACCAGATAAAACTGATGATTATTATTTTATTATAATCTTTAACATGCAAAAGTTTCCATTATTCACAATTAGTTACATTGTGATTGTGATGTTGGATAAAACCACAGAGGCTATTGAAAAATCATTATGATCTTATGTGGTAATCATCACAGTTTAATGACTTTATGCATGATTAAATATCTAATGGTTTGCACACACAAAAAAAGAAGCGATCCAGATTTTGAGATACTTGAGATGCAGCGAAAAGACATGAACTTATTTAATCAAATGGGCATTTATAATTTGAATCTACATGAGTGCAGGATTCACTTTGCTAAAATTTGCATCAGCAATTACATATATATGAATTGATCTGTAGTTGCTAACTACACCTCCTAACACACCTACTTCATGTACCTGCAGGATTATTTAATAATATAACACATTTGAAGAACATGGCTCAGATGTGAACTTTGACAAAGTTGAGACACCTTAACAAGCTGCAATAAGTTAATCTTGTGGCTGACGTCTTATTTTGCAGACTGTGGAAAGAATAGGTTCAAGTCATCACGTATTGTCGGTGGTCTGGATGCGGAAGATGGGGAGTTTCCATGGCAGGTCAGCCTGCAAGTCAAAAGCTATGGTCACGTGTGTGGAGCATCCATCATCAGTCCCCAATGGCTGGTCACCGCTGCCCACTGTGTGCAAGATGACAGCAAAATAAGGTACTTTTACTTCCATATTATTTACATATTCACTGGCAACTAAAAATAAATACTGTATAGATTTGTTGCATGATGTCACTGAGACAGGCTAAGATGATGTGCCAAGTGACAAGCATAAAACCCATGCCCTCAGTTAGCAGATGTACAGTATATTATATGGGTTGATATTATACATAGAGTTTTTCTGTTTGTAGTTGCAGTGGGAATTTTTATTAGAACAATAATTTCCCTTTTAAATAAATTCTGTTAGTGATCCATTAGCTATAATCCACACCTGAATAAAAACTTATATTTTTAATACATGTTAGGTAGAGAATTAATTTGTGTGTGTGTGTGTGTGTGTCACCATCCAGATTCTCCCAGCCGGGCACATGGGAAGCTCAACTTGGCCTTCACACCCAGCGGAATATTGGAAGCACTGTGGTGAAGAGAAACCTGAAGCAGATCATACCCCACCCTTACTACAACGCATACACCTTTGACAACGACATTGCCCTAATGGAGCTCGACAGTCCCATCACCTACTCTGACTATATCAAGCCCATCTGCTTACCAGCTGCCACACATGACTTTCCAGCTGGTGAGACGGTGTGGATCTCTGGATGGGGTGCCACTCGAGAAGGAGGTCAGTCCCTGTAGTTCTTACTTTAGTGAATATTTGTAGCTATAAATGTGCAACTTTTTCTAATAAACATGGACGGGCAAATGTAAGACAAACATTTCTATTCTGTGCTTTGCATGCATGTGTATTTATTTAGTTTTTCTTTAATGATGGCCTCCTAATACTGGATGTTAATGACCCAACCTGATGACATTATGTTTAAAGCTGAACATAATAGTAATGCCATTCTTTTGTTTGTGTTTGTGATTCAGGAACAGCTGCTTCAGTGCTCCAAAAAGCTCAGGTCCGAATAATAAATGGCACAGTGTGTAACACTTTGATGTCCGGGCAGATCACATCTCGGATGATGTGTGCTGGGGTGCTGACTGGAGGAGTTGATGCCTGTCAGGTAATAAAAAGCCCTGGAGCCACATGCCACCTTTTTTTCCTGAACAGTTTTCCCTCAAACACAGAATAGGAATAATTTATGACAGAGAGTTAACAAATTATCTAAACCTCCTCTAACTGACAGTAGTACTGTGAAAAGAAAGGCTTTCAGTTTATATAATTCTGATGAAATGACACAGCAACGTGTTTTCTTTGATTAGCATGACCATGGAGAAAAAAAAAAACATTTGGATTGTAAAGGAGCTTTGAAGAAAATGAGAAGAGAAGAAAAGACAGGATAAAAAGTGGAAAACAGAAATGGTGTGTTTACTTCTAGGCTCTACACTAACACTTGCACATGTGTGCATTTGTCTTCTATAGGGTGACTCTGGCGGTCCTCTGTCCAGTGCGAGCGGCAGTCGTAAGTTCTTGGCAGGAGTAGTCAGCTGGGGCGATGGCTGCGGGCGCAGAAACAAACCTGGCATCTACACAAGAGTCACCAAATTCCGTGGCTGGATCAAAGAAAAGACAGGGGTGTAGATCTGAGACATGGTCAAACAAGACCAAAGATATGGACATGAACACGAGCTGATGAGTCGTAAAACAGTTTGGACACAACACTGACTTTCTATCTAATGTTGTGACCTCGACTCCTAGTCTTATCTGCAGTGAAAAATGCACTGGTTGCTTAAAGAGCAACTGCAACACATTTTATGTCCACATCGATTTTATTGGGGCCAAGGTTAACTACATGATGAATTTAGTATGTAAATAAATGTTTTATTTTGTGTTGTTATTTTTCTTGCTCTTGTTGTTTTTAACTGATTTTCATGGAGAACAAGGTTATGTGGCACACAAGAAATAGATTTCAGGTTTGATTGTTACAAATGTACATATAAAATATGTGTTGTCGTGCTCTATTTTATCATACGCCATCATAAGAATGTCCCACTTCTTTTAGTTGTTGTCTTTGTTCTAATTTTTATAAATTAAAAACAAAATGACAGCAAGTCATTCCATCTTACCTCCTATGGTTTGGTATTCAAATGCATTTTATTGTTGATTTTACATTTATGAGTGATTTTTTTTTTTTTTTTTTTTTTAGAAATCTCAGGTTAGTTGTAACTTATGAAAGCATAACCCATCTCATGATAAATGGCCTTTCATTTAAGCAGATGTGAACTGTTTTTCTAATACTATAAAATGCAGAGTAAAATGTTTGACTTAAATCTTACATGTTTAATATGGCCTTTAATTTGCTCAGCACATTAGTTAAATCTTTTCATTGTGTCTCAAATCTGTGTACATGCATATTTTATAGACTCACATGTTTTTAAATAAAATTGTTCTAATGTAACCTAAACCTAAACTTGCATTGTATTTTTATGCACTTTTCATTTGCATTTTGATTTTTCATTTATTAAATTTTTTTTTCACTGCATCTAATTTTTTTTTTTCAATTGTTTTGTTTGCATTTAAACTAATTTGTCTCCAGGCTGTTGAACATAATAAAACAAAAATTAAAATGCAAATGCAATGCATTGAGGACAACATGTTAGAAAGCAATATGCAGTTCATAATGAAAATGTGAATGTGTAGTTTTAGGCTATTATGATTCTCTAAATCATATAACCATAAAAAAGAAAGGTCAGAGATCTGTGTTGCATTGTGACTTGGAACAAACAAATCACAGTTGCCAAAGGTGGAGCGGATTGTATCCACAATCATGTGTTGCCAGGTAAATTATCCATAACAATAAATCATGACTTATCAATTGATTATTTTTTGCAGGAAAAAAGTAACTAGTAACTAAATGTAGTAGAGTAACAGTAAAGTTTCCCTCATAGTGAAAATAACAACAAAGAAATACTTTAGTAAAGTACAAGGACTTTGTAATTGCACGTAAGTACAGTACTTGAGTAATTATTTACAGTACGTGTACTTAACTATTTACCAACTTAAAATTCGTAAATACGAATCAAAGAAACAAACACTTCATATCTAAGGAACCAACGTCATGTGTAGACACGGAAGGTTTTAAAGAACGGAACGGAACGGAAATGGTCCCACCGTGTTATTGTTCCCCTTGTCTTCTTTGCAGTTGAAGCCGTTTTTGTACAGTTTAATTTAGCAGTTATTATTTTCTTACACTCCTAATATATTGTTTGTTGATTTCAACAGTAGTGGTTTCAAACAATGTGAGATATAGACTTTTAATACTTTCAATACAAAACTGATTGTAGTTTAAAATGAATGTGACCACGTTAGCTAGTCTGTAACCGCAGTTTATTCGGTTACAGACTAGATACATATTTATAATAAGCTGCCACTTAACCCAGCGGGTTTCGTTTACTGACAGTGGATAAACTTGAATCCAGATTGTTGTTTCTTGAGGTGAGTAACGTTTCCAGTTATCATGGATTCAGACCGAAGGAGAGAAACCCGGAGCTGGGACTGGGACAGTCCGCAGTGCCGAGCCCAGCTGGATGAAATCTTTTTCCGTCCGCATGATTACATCCAGACAGGCACCCCAGAGCATAAAGAGTTCTGGGCTTTCTTTGACCGCTTTCAGAGGTTCAAAACAAAGAGGGACATGTCTGAGTCCGGAGGAACCCGTCTAAAACAGGACAGAGAAGACGGGGAGAGCAGGAGGAAGACTGGAAAGGTAGATCTTGGACTTCCTAAAGAGTATGATGCTCGATACCGGATCAATGTCTCTGTGTGTACCAGGGATATTGAGGAGCGTTTCGGAAAGACAGAGCACAGAAGCAAGCATAGATCCTCAGGGCCCGGCAGTCAGGAGATCTCTGACTGTCGCCTGGCCCTCTTGCATTTTCTAGATTTCAGCCAAAGACAGAGTTTTGGCAAATTGTCCAAACTTCGCCGGGAGCAGAAAAACCTGCCCATCTTCCAGTACCGGGACAGGATAGTGAACCTAGTTCGCAGTCACCCTGTGGTTGTGGTGGCAGGGGACACAGGCTGTGGGAAATCCACCCAAGTACCTCAGTATCTTCTTTCAGCTGGCTTCAACCACATCGCCTGCACTCAGCCTCGACGTATCGCCTGTATATCCCTCGCAAAGAGGGTCAGCTTCGAGAGCCTCAATCAGTATGGCTCAAAGGTTTGTCACAAACTACTGAATACAAGTTCTTCAACAATTTCCTAGTTGAAAGTAAGATAGTTTTTTGTGAAAGAGCTCATGAGATGTAATTCTTATTTTCAGGTTGGTTACCAAATTCGCTTTGAGACCTCCCGGACCGCAGCCACCAAACTGCTGTTTCTGACAGAGGGGCTGCTGCTTCGACAGATCCAGCAGGACAGGACACTGGCTCAGCATGAGGTGGTGATTGTGGATGAGGTCCACGAGAGACACCTCCACTGTGACTTCCTTCTTGGGGTCCTGCGGTCTCTGCTTGCTGACCGTCCAGACCTGCGCCTCATCCTTATGTCAGCCACCATCAACATCAAACTTTTCTCGGACTATTTCAACAGTGCTCCTGTGCTACAGGTGCCAGGCAGGCTGTTTCCTATACAGGTAAGCAGAGAGCAACAGTAATCGGCAGTAACAATCCTCAGTCTTGAATTTGGCACATTAAAAGTCAAATGCACTGTAAGTGTAGAAACTTCCTGGTTTCAAAAGGAGACGTTCTTAATTTACCTTCTGATGTAACCACAACAGCCAAAAGCATCTATTTATTGCTATCGAAACAATATGTAATAATGTAAATATGCAACCTTTTCCATTCCCCGTACTAAGGTGATATACCAACCCATTCCACCCGAGGAGCAGGCTTCACGTACAGAGAAGCTAGATCCCAGACCATACCTGCGCATCCTGCAGGGAATTGATCAGCGTTACCCCCCAGAGGAGCGGGGTGACCTGCTTCTGTTCCTCAGTGGTGTGGCAGAGATCTCCACCATCCAGGAGGCCTGTCAAGTTTATGCCACACACACACGTCGCTGGATAGTTTTGCCACTGCACAGCACACTCTCGCTGGCCCAGCAGGATAAGGCACAGTCAGCTTTATTTGGATGAGCATTGATTCTGATGTGTTAGCTGTTATTTAATTTAAATTATTTGTCATCTGTTTAATCCTCAGGTATTTGACATTGCTCCTCCTGGGGTGAGAAAGTGCATCATTTCTACAAATATTGCTGAGACTTCAGTCACAATTGATGGGGTGCGCTTTGTTGTTGACTCAGGTATTAAATTCTTGTACTTACAACTCTTGAAACAGAAACACTTTTTTGATAGCACCTTGCTTTGATGTTTTTTCTCCTTGACTTAGATTTTGTTTGCTTGCCTTGTCCCTCACTTGTAAGTCCCTTTCGATAAAAGCATGTGCTAAATCACTAAATGTAAATGTAAATTAATCAAAGCAAAACATGAATTACAAAACTCAAATGTACAGAAACAGTCAGACAGAGATGTTTATTCTACATTTAAGGAAATTGAAATAGTAAACAAGAGTAAATGGTAGAACAACTGTAGAAATGTTTTTTTTATTATTCTTTTACAGGAAAGGTAAAGGAAATGAGTTTTGATCCTAAGGCCAAGATGCAACGCCTACAGGAGTTTTGGATCAGTCGTGCCAGTTCTGAGCAGAGGAAAGGTAGAGCAGGTCGTACAGGTCCAGGGGTGTGTTACCGTCTGTATGCTGAATCTGACTACAATGCCTTTGCACCTTATCCTGTGCCTGAAATCC
Source organism: Anabas testudineus (assembly GCF_900324465.2). NCBI lineage: Eukaryota > Metazoa > Chordata > Actinopteri > Anabantiformes > Anabantidae > Anabas > Anabas testudineus. Next base: position 3,905,615 of record NC_046622.1, on the reverse strand, counting down.
ACAGGGTGGCCCTGGACTCCCTTATTCTCCAGGTTCCCAGAACAACAGTTATTTTGAATTCTTAAATGTTTACAGTTAGAAACGTAATTAATGGGATTTTGTTTCTACAGATGAAGAGCATGGGTCTTGGAGATCCACTTTCTTTCATCTTCATTGATCCACCTCCAGCTGCTAGTATCCAGACTGCAGTCACTTATCTGAAAGAGCAAGGGGCACTAGACAGTTGTGGTGAACTGACCTCCATTGGAAGTTTGTTAGCACAACTACCTGTTGATGTGGTCATAGGTAAGATTCCTGACAATAAAACCATATTGTAATTGAAAAAACAACTCTTTAAAGGATTCTCTCTATTTCTGCATAAAAAAGCTGACTTGCAGCAATAACTTTATTATTATAAATTAAATGCTTCAGGTAATAGTTTATCAGCCCTGTGCATCAGCTTGGAGGAGTTTTAGTTTGTTTCTCTTTACAGGGCAGCATCAACTTAAGAATAATGGTTTATTTCCTTGCATGAACTGTTGAATAAGTCTGTTGAATGGTTTCCTTGTGACCTCCCACACCATTGCACGCCTTGCTCTTGGTGTGATCTCACTCCTGGGGAAGGTAACAATGGTGCCCAATGTGCTCCATTTGTACACAATCTGGCCGACAGTCGAGTGTAGTCCAAACTCTTTTGAAACTAATGTCCTATGATATCTCCCTTGTTTGCTAACACATTTCTGCAAAATGTGTTGTCTAGATCAGACTTTGATATTGTGAAAACTGAGATTTCTTTTCTCTAACATTCAGACCTGACTATCATCTGCCACACACACATGTATAGAAGACTAAACAACTATCATTTTTGTCTAATTTATTTATTTGGGTTCCCTTTTAACTAGTTTTAGGAAGATCTAAATACTTTTTAGGTCATGTTAATGCAAAAACAGAACACTATAAATGGTTCATTAACTTTAAAGCACCACTGTAATATGGTGGCAAATGGTTTCTCAAATGAGAAGGCAAGATAAACAGTATCAGATGTCATCATTTAAGGCTTGGTCTACAAGCACAGCAGCCTTTAACCAGTTGTTATATTAAGGCATGAGCGTATGTTTGTGTTCATTCAGGGAAGATGCTGGTGCTGGGCTCTTTGTTTAACCTGGTAGAGCCTGTGTTGACAGTGGCAGCAGCTCTCAGTGTTCAGTCACCTTTCCTGCGCAGCTCACAACACAACCCAGACTGTGCCACTGCCCGCCAATCTCTGCACAGCAACCAGGGTGACCCCTTCTCACTGCTCAACACCTTCAATGCCTGGGTAGAGGTCAGTAAGAGAAACATTATGTGGCATCATCTGTTTAATGCCGACAGGTTTGACAGTGTGATAGTTGTGCTACACGTGGGACTTGTAGTTCATCTTCTGAGTTCAACAGGTGAAAGGAGAAAGAGGTGGTGGCTCAAGGAAATGGTGCAGAAGGAGAGGCTTGGAGGAGCAGCGACTATATGAGATGGTCAACCTACGCAGACAGTTCAAGGTAGACTGTAGACTCAGTGACACACACACACATACACACATTTTTTTAAATGTGTTTCTTAATTTGAGCATCTTGTCTGTTCTACAGGACTTACTGAGGAGCCATGGCTTGCTGGAATCAGAGGACTCTACTCCATCTGGTGGTGACCGTGGGCAGCGTAGGGAGAGGCTAACAGAGAGGAGAAAGCTGCATCAGATGAAGAGAGATCACGAGCAGCAGGAGGGCAGCAAGCGTAAGGTCCTGAGGCTGGAGGAGGGCCAGGACGGAGAGTTCTCATCCGGATCTGACACAGAGGAAACGGGCAGACGTAAGAAGGACAAAGAGAAATCCGAACAGAATGTGGACATACAGGTGGGTACTGTTTAAAATTGAAAAGGGTTGCTACAAAGCAGTTCCAAACCTCTTTACCAGTATTTGTGTTATCCAGCCCACATTGTCCTTAGAAGACATTTCACATACTGTTGTAAATGTGAAATAATTAAGTTAAGTTAAAATCACAGGAGTCTCTGTCTTCTGTTCTGCTTCATTCATGATTCTACACTGACATTAAGTTTAGGATGAAGGTTTGTATTACATATCACCAGATCAGCTTTCTGTGTCAGTGGGAACAATTTATACTGACCATCCAAAATATTACACTGTACAATCTATTTCTAAAGATACTAATTAAATCAACCGAACTGAAATCATTTTATCACACAAATCCACAAATGTCTATACAGGAGGTCCAATTAAAAGCTCTTTTAACTGAGCTGTTGTGGAGACAAGTCTGTTTCAAAGTGTTCTGCTTGCTGAATTTACTTAAACACTAATACCTTACCTCCTTAAACATGAGATGCTTATTTAAAAGCTAATCTGTTTCAATCATGGATGTGATTTTTTTAAAGTTACAACTTTAAAGATTCAGAGGTAAGTGTTGGCTTGTGGATCTTACTCTTATTGGATGTGTCGTGGGTTCTGGCGACATTATACGTCTTTATACAAAGAGAGAAAATGCAGCACATGAATTTCACTTTGGGAATCAATAAAGTTTATCTTGTCATATCAAGGCTAGTCATTGTATGTTGGACTTATTACCATCCTGAGTGATCTGTCTGTGGTTCTGTTCGTCTGCAACAGGAGGTGAAGTTCAAGTTGCGTCACAACGTGTCGGAGCTGCAGGAGTCAGTTAGCGTTAGTCAGGACTTGACGTCCCGCCAGCAGGCTTTGCTTAAGCTGCTGCTTTGCAGAGGCCTGTACCCTCAGCTGGCGCTGCCTGATGAACATAACTCCACCCGCAAGGACTCAGACCAGGTCAGGCCATCTGCTGCACCCCTGTCCCTATTAAAGGTTTTAGGATTCAATAAAGGAAAAAACTTGTCAGTACAGTGTTTAAATGATGACTGACTCTTGTTATATTAAAATAATCTCCCTCTTCTTCCACTTTGTGTGATATTATTTAGGTGTTTCACACAAAGAATAAGCATGGAGTGGTGGTCCACCCCACCAGTGTGTTTGCTAGTGACCCAGAAGTTTTACATGTGCCTGAAGATGACAACAGAGAAATGGGTAAACATCTGAAACATTTTAAAAAGCAATGCGCTTTGAATTTCTAAAGACAGTTTATGAATGAACTACCTTCAATAAGCCTGTTGTCAAGATTAGTTATGGAATCTCTTTAATTCTGTTAGTGTGACAGATTTAAATTAAAGGTTGTAAAACCAAAACTGAAAATAATTAAAGGAGCATATTTCCAGCTGAAGTGTGTTATGTTTAAATCCAGAGAAGACATGATTTGTTGCACTCACCTGATTTACTTATGATGATATTTCTTATAACTCAAGGCCAATATTCCACATCTCCCATATCCCATCTGCCTCTCCCGCTCCCTCTTTGTCTCTGCTTCCTGCCTGTAGAGCCTGATAGGAAGGACAGCAGCAGACACCAGCTGCTAGCCTTCGTCACTCTGTTGGAGACCAACAAGCCGTATTTGTCTAATTGTGTACGAGTTCCTGCACTGCAAGTTAGTACCAGATGTGGGATGTCCCTGTCCCCATCACAAACTGCTAAGTGTGAAAACTCATCTTGTATTAAGCCCAATGAAACAGTGTGGTGGTTTTAATGTTGTGGGTAGTTATTGTATGGTCTTATTTTTGGGGTTGATGTGATCGCTGAGTCAGAGTAGGGCAAGGATCTAAACAGTGCAGCAAAGTAAGATTGCAATTTCTAAAACTGCTGTGCAGATACTGGTATCTGTCCATTTGTTTTTAGTTGTTAACAGTTATAACCATAAATACCCCGAGCAGGTTGGTTTATGCTGTTAATGACCCTGGTTTTATCTTTTCACCTATTCATTGTTCACAGTAAGGACAGAATATGTCTCATCCAGCAACGTTATTCCCATTAAATCCTACTATGCATCTGCATTTGTTTATCAGTCTCTGCTGCTGGTGGCAAACTCAGTGGACAGTAACGCCGACTGCACGCGTCTGGTGGTGGACGGCTGGCTGGAACTAGAACTTAGGGATCCAGAGGAGGCCCTGAAGGTGCTGTCCTCAGCCCTGACCCTCAGGGCTGAATGGGAGCGCCTGCTCCTGGTCCAGCTGGGACAGAACAAAATGGGGAGCACTTCAGTCCAGGGGGTATCTCGCAGAACCATGGAGAAGCTGAGCGAAAGCCTCGTCCGCTTCCTGCTGTTCACTGAGGTACTGATGGTGCTAATCTGGTGGTTACAGTGACAGGCTGATAAGTAGCTCATACACACTCTTTATGTAAACAGTAATTGCGTAAAAACTGTTCTGTAAAAGTGTTTCAAGGTTTCTTATTTACTAGTAAATGTATGTGCCACTACCTCCTTAAGTCTAGTTTTGAACATTTTTTGCGTAATGACAAAATCTGTCAAATAATTAATATAGTTGCTGCAGTCTCGATTTTAGAACTCATTTATAGGTCAACAATACTTTTATTCATCTCCTATTTGTCTCATGAATTCTCTTTCTGTATGTTTTACCTTGCCTCACAGATCAGTTACAGCCTGCAGCGACTCACAGCTTTCCAGACCCAGAATTTGTACATTGGCCCTCAGTCCGAGTCTGAGCTGTCTCACATGAACACTCTAGATCTAAATCCACTGTTCCCAGGAGCGGAGGCCAAGCCGGACCCCATTAAAGGAGGACTGCGTGTCACCAGCTTCTTCACCTACAACTGTCTGGCTGTGAGTCTGTCTGAAATCAGCTGTTGGTGGTGTTATTCCATGTGTAGATCTGAAAGTAGCATTTTATAAATGCTGCATTTCTCTCTCTCTCTAAACCAAAATTAGTCAATGAGGTATAAAACATTTCAGTTTCCCTTGTTGAATAAATTCAACTTAATGTAATGTGGTCCTTGTGTTTCCACTATTTGATTTGCAGGACTCAAAGGACCTCTACAGCGAGTGTTTGCGCACTTTCTGGAGCTGTCCTAACTGTGACCTCTACATGCCTCTGACTCCACTGGAACGCATGCAGCATGAGGCCTCCTGCAGGCCAGCTGGAGAACAGCAGGAGATGGACGAAGGTCAGGAATTTCTTTTGGCAGTACTTGGTAGATTACTTTATTCAGGGGCTGATTAGATGAATCGTTTGATACTAATTGTGTGTATGTGTTGTGGATTTCAGAGGCAGAAGGTGGAAAGTCGGGCTCCTTCTCAGCGTCTAGTCTTACCAGGGTTTATCATTGTGATGTCTGCAACGAAGACCTAAACCTCACCTCCACTGAGATCCTCAAACATAAGAGGCAGCACATGTATTCTGCCAAGTAACAGACCAACACACCTAAAGGACAACTGATCACAACCTGCGTCTGTTCTGTTAAGGAAAGCTTTGAGTTTATGGAATAAAGTCATTTTTATGCAATATCTGCACCAGTGTAATTTTCCTTTGTGCTTGAGGAACTCTAAAGTACTGCTGCTTCCCCCTAATGGTCACTGGGTGTATTTGCTGTATTTGTACATTCAGCAAGTGAATGCAGTATATTGTTAGTTGGGTCACACAAAATATTTTTTACATGCTCAGGCATCTTTGTGGAATAATTGTAGAACACGGATTTCATGCACATGTGAGAGAAGACAACACTGATTTTAAAATATAGAGTGAGGGTTTAATAATGATACAAACCCACGATATGTAACACCTCAAAGCAGCACATTGGCACAAAGTCAGAAGTAAGACAGCACGGAAGATAAAAACCTGTCTCCAAAAAATAAAGAATCAGAATAAATATCTCAATAAATAAATAAACAGGTAATATCTCAATTACTTTGAAACTAATAAATACGTACATTTGAAAATATGCACATTGGCAGAAACCAATAACCAAAAAAGTAAATAGTACTTAATACAGAGTTACTTGGAAATCATAAGTTATTGATTACTCAAATCAAAAGGCACATTTATTAAGATGTAAGAATGGGGCCTGCAATTGTGATCGCATGACTGTCAGTACTGTACTCGAACACCATTTCTTAACCAGAAGTAGCAAACTGTGCAATGGCTTAACTAGTTCTGTGTATCTGCACCATTGAGTGAACAGTGTATCTGTGTATGTGTGTATGTGCAGGTCTGTGCATTGCAGATTTGTGGGGACTGTGTTTGTGTGGGGGGGGGACACAGTTAATTTAGGATCAGTGAATGGCATTGTAGTGACCGACTGAGGTTATGTTTTCTTTTTCATTTGTGTTTTTTGTTTTTTTTAAGTGGAACCACATTGTTGGCAGGCTAGCCTCGTAGTGAAGACGACTGTCCCCTGACCGAGAGGTCAAGGGTTGTGTTGATCAGTAGTCGTGTCTCCGAATTCCACTGCCTGTTCACTCGCTTAAAGTCACTTTGGATAGAAATTCTTGGCTAAACCTAAGATGTAAATATTCTGCTGAAGCTTCTGAAAAGTTCATTCTGCCATAATTGAAGGTCTTCTAGGTGATCTTGTTGTATAATAACAATCTCACTGATTGATTATACAGATCATACGGTAAGTCATCGTACATTTTAAAGGAGAATGCCTCTGGATGATGATGCTAAGAGTGTTTCACAATTATTTTCCATGTATTTTTCAGCCTTTCCTTAATCTTTCTTGCCTTATATGTTTTACAATTCCAAAAAAATCACAAAAAGCCAGATGCAAGCATGTTGCATTCAGTAGTTGGTCTCCAAGTTAGTCAGGAGAGCAGTACCTACTTTTACAGTTAGTGATATAGCTTAAATTTTCCAGGCACCAAAAACGTGGTCTAATGAATATTGTGGCTGCATTGCATTTGGAAAGAGTCACACTACAGAACTAATGTTCATATCGACATAGTACGATTTCTGAGAAACATTTTGTCAATAAGCTGTGATGGAAATGGTTTTTAATCTACCTTGGCCAGTTGGTCACTGGAAGTAGAAAAAATATCACTAATCTGCAAAATAAAAACGCAAGAAATACAAGATACGCTCACCAGAGGCATTTATAAAAAATGTCTTGGTGTAGTTATCTTAACGTCCAGCTGTAAACTTACAAAAAACTTTCTTCACACACTATTTAGCATTCTCAGTTTCTCAGGTAGAGTTACGACTTGAAGGATTGTCCCTCTGCCACAAGCTCTGACTCTACCTAAGATGCAGAGAACGTCTGAATAGAGCAGCTCTTAAATAGCAGCTTTTTTTGACTTCATACCTAAAGCGACATTCAGCAAACACATGACCAAACAAAGACTTGCCTCCAATCACCTTTTTCAAGTTAACATGCCTCTTTTCTTAACACGGGGTCAGCAGTAAACAGCAAGCGCACATAGTGTTACGCCTGTGAGCTCTGCGCTGCTGCTCCAAGACAAGTTTGTCTTCCTCTTTATCTTTTCTGGCTTGATATCAAACACAATGACACACTACAGTGTTCAGTTCCAACACTTTTCACTTTCTACTGAGTTTTTTGTAACATGACTGGTACAAAAATACTCTTTCAATACATGTTAATTGCACTTCAGTTTTTGGTGGCATCTCATTCAAAGGCCTAGAGACATCTACAGATTTGTAACCGTGGGGTCCAGTTTTGTTTGTCTTTGGGGTTGGGACTGTGCAGTCCTTGTGTACATTAGGTAGAATAGACTTGCTCAGAGGCCTCAGTTGTAAGCACCTTGACTGATTAAACAAAGTACAGTGGTGAGATGTGATGTTTTCTATGATTAATATTAGAAATATGAAAAAATGTGTAAAGTGAGGGTGTAATGTTGAACACACATTCTTGATTTTTTTTTTTTTTTTCAAAAAACAAAAATAACTGTTTGGTTACAAAGGACCATAATGAATCACATTATGATTTTAAGTCTTTGTGGTTGTCATTGCAACTTCCCTTAATAATTGTCCCTTTGCATTTCCACTGTGGTCAATTACTTTAACCAAAAGACAACACTAGTGGTCTCAGATGCTCAGACTCTCTCCAAACGTCTACTCACTTGTCTTTTTCCTTTGTTTACCAGGGTAACAACAGAGTAACATCTGAGGTAAAATTAGAGGTAAAGGGTGACATCTGTTCATCTCACTGATAAACAGACCAACATGAAACAAATAACTTCCCCAACATCTCGTGTTTGTGAATATGTGATCGTGTGTGCCATTAGGGGATCATGTCAATACTTTATGTTTTACATTTAATAAAATATACCAATTGAAATTATAACAATCATATATATAAACATCTTTAGTTTTTTGTGTTTTTCTTTCTAAATAAAAAAACAAAACAAACTGACATTTGAAACAGTGTACACATCATCTGTTGCCTCTGCCATTCTCTTCCTGCGATATAGTCTCTGACCGCTAGCTCTAGATCAGCCAAGCCTCAGTAAATCCACTTTGAAGGCTCCAGATGACTCCCACAGAGCCTGGTCTGAGTGTAGTGCACCTTCAGCAGGCATGGACCAGTAAAGAAGGCCCGAGGTTGAAGAGAAAGAGCGGAATGCAGTGGAAGGTCGTAGGGGCCATTGAGGGCCACGTTAGAGGTCTGGGTGTACTGAGAGCACTGTTCCACCTGCATCCCTACAGATGCTCCACCCATTCACCACCCAAAACCCCCAGGTCTGGAGAACCCCTCCCACCCCCTATCCTGGCCTCATCGGACCGCCTTGTGCTTTCCCCCACAGCAGCCACACCTCTCTCCACACCGCAGGCAGGCGCGTAAAGGCAGGTAGCAGCACATGCAGGGCACAAAGAGCGACAGGGCCAGTAGGGCCAACCAGCGGGCACAGCAAAGGGGGTGCGGGTGGCCCCCCAACGAGTCATCACATGAGCAAGGCTCCCAGAACTCTCCTTCAGAGTCCGACATGCAGTGGTAGAGCAGACTCTCTGCACACCACACACAGGTCCACTGGCGAAGGCAGTGCAGGGCTGGGTCTGGAGCATCCCTGCAGCGGCCCCGCCCGTTCTCTGAAGCACTGAAAACAGAGCGGCAGTACACACAGCGAGATGAGCATGACGATGAAGCCTGAGGACACGGGCTGTCGTCGTCAGGGGAGATGACCCCTGGGTCACCGCTGCTGCTGGCCGCACCTCCTCTCTTACGAGTCCGTGACCGGGGTGTGGCCAGTGAGGTGTGGATGCAGCAGGGAGAGGGCGAGCCTTTGCCTGTCTCTTGGGGTGAACCGGCACCTGAGGACACGCCTGACACAGCATTGGGCATGGACATACAGGTGGGAGACGACGAGGACAAACGCTGGGAAGCTTTGCTTTCCAGGCTCACGGTTACTTCACAGCCTGCCGTCCCCACTCCTGCGAGCTCCTTCTCAAAGCGAACCACACACAGTTCCGACTTGTCCTGCAGACTCCCTCCACCTCCAACAACCACGCCCCCGGTCAGCCCCCCAACCATAGTCCTTGTAGCCCCAGCCCGTCGATAGTCCTCATAACCTCGAGATCCCCACAAATCTTTGCAAGGATCCACACTTCGCAGGTCTCCCTCCTCCAGAAGTGAAATGGTAGGTGAGAGGGGGGACAGAGGAGATGAGGCTGGAGGACCCACAGGGGGAGTAGGTGGAGCAGGAGGTGGTGGCGGGGGCGCTGGAGGATTCAACACAGTCGTCATTTGTGATAGCTGATGTTGTCCCGGCCTGGTGTGGATCTATGCAAAGGGTATAGGATTACAGAGTGAGTCAGGAACATTGTGTTCAGTAACAAAGGATTACACAAGATTTTATATCTGGTGATCAAGAATCTGGGATTTGATTATATTTAATGTAGTGAGATGTTAGCAGGTAGATGTCATTTTGCTTTTGCTTCTTGTACAATAAATAGACGTCTCTGCTGTAGCTGTAGACATAAGGGTGGAGACAGACGGAAAAAACAATCAACATTGCAACTTTTTCATTGCTCTAAAATCTAGTAATGAATATAAAATGTCCCTAGTTTTGCTAGAATCCTGCTTAAAGACCCGAGGCAGTTTCCAGAGCCCGCTTTAAGAACTGTTTTTTCAGCAGTTATCATTAGAGCTTAAAAGTCAGAACATGTACAGAGAAATCAAATGAAAATTAAATTGACATTTGCCTGTGCACTGTCATGTTATCATTTTTCTCATGGTAAAGTACCAGTGATGATCAACGTGGAGCAGAAGAGTCTGTGCTACCTGAGCAGGTGTCTGAGTGGTGACAGCATGGCTGGATCCGAAACTAAATTCATCTGTGCGCACAAAACAGGTAGACGATGACTCGCTCGTCACTATAGTGATGGGTTTGGGAAGCATCTCCTTTCTGCTATTGGATGACGACTCACTTCCTGTATGGGACTGGCAGAGGTTGCATGTCATCCCACAAGTCAAAAACACTAATAGCTGGATTGGAGCCCAGTGGCAGTGACTCCTCAGATACTCACAGCTTGTCCATCATCCTCTGTGTCAGCCTCTTCTGGTGTGGAGGACGAGGGCGAATCCGAGCCTTGATAACATGAAAATAGAGGATTAAAGTTTCTAGATATTGAATGAAGCATCTCCAATCAACCTATGTTCTTACATATGGCTCTTGCATTCCTACCTCTGTCAAGCTTGTCTAAGACAGTCTGCAGCCCTTTCTCAAAGGAGATGGCATCGGCAGGACTCTGGAACGTAAGGCCAAACTTTCGATCCTCTACTCGCCAGTGATGGAAGATGGGGTTCACCTTGTTGTACACTAACCCCCTTTGCACTGCACACTCCAACACCGGCTGAAGACACAAAAAGCCATGAATTAGTTCACCAACCAAGATATAGGTCTTCCTGAAACCATACCCCCACATGAGATGAATCAACAGTTTAGGTGGTGTTGAGGAGCAACGTGATACCAAAGACTGCCATAACACACACGCACACACTCACTGCTCGATCTCGTAGCCGTTCTCCACGTATGATGTACTCTCTCCGACCCCTGCCGTCATGACTGCGTCCCTTGCATATGACCACATGACTGAGGCCCCCACCTCCAAGGGGCACCCAACCGCCGCTGGAGTCATCACGTGTCATCACCACTGCCCGAACACGCACACTGTCGGGGAAATAAGAACAACGCAGTGATAAACAGACGGACACAGGAATGAACTTGACACACACATTCATTCACAAAAAGAGGCCTAGATCTGCTTCTGTGATATCACAATCCAGGGCAAACCTCACACAGCCAGTGGTGCTGAGGCAGCTGTTCACAGCCGTCTCATCCATAGCGTGGGTGACAGTCCCGAAACGTCCCAGAGGAATGATCAATTAACCACACATAGATTATCAATGTCGACTCATCCCAAATATCTCTAGCCTCACCTCTATCTTTGAAAACATTTCCAACGAGACACAAATCTCACTTTTGAGGCTTCTTCTCTTCGTTGAGTTGCGCCCAGCAGCGGCCTCGTCAGTGCCCCCTGAGGCCGGACGCCTGCTCGTACGTGACGCTTGGAGAGACCCGTATTTGTAGCGGGTGTTTCTCAAGAAGCAGCAATAAGCTCATTCCACACACAAAACACAAAGTTTGTCAAGTCACTCAACGACGACATTCATGCTGTATGAAATCAGACTGTGTGCATTAAATCTAAATCCGGTTCATGGCTCCACACCTGTTGATGAACTGCGCACAGCCGCTACCTGGTGCTTCACCTGTGAAAGATGTGGCGCTAGGTTTTAGAAAATGGGATGAAGCTCAGCAGAAATGGCCTGTGTGAGCAGCTGTGGTGCTGCAACACGATCGGTCAAAAGCCCGATCACACAGTGCGTTTGGCGTTTGGAAACCTTTGAATGCCGAGATGTGGCGCGTAGGACTGACTGTAGGCCACATGCGCTGGAAATAAAGGGACTGTGGAGCAAATTGACAGAGAGAAAGCCGGCGTTGAGGAGGAGAGAAGCTGCCAAATGGGAGGAGGGAGGGAGAATGAGTGTTTCCCAGATAGATGTATCAATGAACGCACCCATTCGCCATCAGAGGCCCCGGCATTCTTGCAAAAATAAGCTCTGCCTTCGCCAGGCGACTGAATAATTCAGCACCGCAGTCCGACATGTGCGTGAAACGCATGCACAGCCGCGTCTTTTTGTTGTTTTCAAATCACACTGAATTTTAATTGTTGCAATTATTTTCCCAGACGGTCCTTCTCTCCATTCCGCCCCTGCTGCACGCACTCATTAACACACCCCGATATTATGTTCTATTTTTTTATGAATGGGAAAAGAGCAGGTCTGGATTCGACATCGCGCCGTGCCGCCGCTTTTCCACATATGTATAAAATGCATTAGGCCAATACGATGCAATCGCGTGTGAAAAGGGGGAAGGAAAAAAGGAACGAGTGGGTGAGAGGATGGAGAGGAAACGAGAGATGGGGGGAGGGGGTCGATTAGAAAAGGGAAGGAGGAGAGGAGGGGTGAGGATGAGGGAGAGCGAAAGAGAGAGAGAGAGAGAGAAAAATCACATTTCATTCATAAAGTTTGGCTTTAAAAATCATAATGAAACCCCGAGACACGTTGATAAAAATCACAACGCCTCCATCCCTCCCTCGTTTTACTGTAGCCATGTCTTGAATGACGCGATGCTGTCCCCAAACTCGCCATATTTCGCCTTTTTCCCCCCCATACATTTTACACATTGACTGATTTCGTGACTGTTTTTACCAATCGCTAACCACGCATTTAGTTTGGAGCTGCTCCACAGCTTGTCTTATGTGTTTAATGCGTTTTCATTATTAGTATTTTTGCTCATTTTTGTGCGTGTGGATTGTGTGCCAGTCGTCTAAAAGCACAGGTCCACATGTAGGTGGCTTAACATTTATTATATTTGGCATGGATATATCGGAAATGGGGTGTATGCTGTTGATTCAAGACTACGTAATGGTGTTTTTATTCTCGGCAGCCTGCTAAACTGTACAACACCGATTGCGATAACAGTGCATGATGCTGGGTTGGTGTAACATTGATGGCGGTGGCGTTATTTCTATCCGTCTTGGCGGATGGTTGAATGTATATGTGCAATATTGAAAATGAAAATGTAAGGACTTACTCGCCCTCCATGGCTCGGTGTTGCCCGCCGCTTGCAGCAGCCCACCCCAGGGTCTCCTCTCTCTCTTTTTATCCTCCTTTCAGGAAACACTCACAGACACACTCACATTCTCTCTCTATCTGCTCTCATTTTCCTAATCTTTCTCTCTTTTCCTCTCTCTCTTGCACTCGCTCTCCCTCTCCACCTTGATGTCGTTTCGGTGTATCAGGATAGGCTTGAGGTTGCAGCAGCCATTTTCCGCTGGCAGCATCCTCCCTCTCTTTCCCTCCCTCCATCCCTCCCTCTCTCTCTCTCTCTCTCTCTCTCGCTCCAAATCACTCCCTCGATTATTCCGTCTCACTCTACCTGTCCTGTGCCAACACATCCGCACTAATCATTGACAGCATCGTGGCTTTAAGTCGGCTATAAGGTTTGCCAGTGGAGCCATGGGATTTTACATGATGGAAACTGAACATGGAGTTACTGATACATTGTGACGTGGGTGGTAAATGAAAATGTGAGTAAATCATCAATGACCTCCGGTTCATCCTCTGAATATGATGGAACAAGCTACTTCTACAGCGCAAACGTAAAATATAGGTACAAATAAATCCAATTTATTTTTACATCTTCGCAAAAAAAGCGTGGCTCATTGGTTTATTAACTTTATTCAACTTATAGCTGAGTGTATGCTTGTTGTTTCCTATGATACAGGACAGAAAACAATGTGCTCTGTAGAAACACTGATGGTGGACTAAGGATTTCAGCACCGTGGACAGCACCACCCCTCTAATTCAAGACCACCAGCCAACACCAATAACAGTGAATGTTTTTAAAGCATGCTCGAGTTTAAAACATTTTATTTTGGTCTTAAATCACATTACCTGGTATAATAATTATCATATTTCTATGATAATATGTATAAATATTAGCTGTTGCACCAGTTTACGCCCCTTTTAATCCATAAATAGGCCTATATGAAACTGACTGTATTATTATGAATTGCCATGGCGAATACAAGGTTGTATTTTAGATACAGTGTTATGCAATAAAACTACAAACGCTGTCCTTACCCTGCATTTAAAAAATACAACCAGCCCATGTTTTAGCTCTGCAGGAATAAGCCTAAGCTTATCTAGCGGTAATAGATGCTAATAAATAAAAATATATCATTGCATATGAAAGCAGCATGCCAGCAAAAACATAAGATTCATCTTCAACACATCTGTAACTTCAGAAATCAGTGCAGACGATGCTTGCTGTCGTTGATGGTAGCGGTGATGCCGTGTGGATGTGGCTCGTTGGTCTAGGGGTATGATTCTCGCTTAGGGTGCGAGAGGTCCCGGGTTCAAATCCCGGACGAGCCCAACCTTTACTTTCATCTTTAAATGAAAGATGTTGCTTTACAATGACTGGTGCTGCTGCTTGTACAAAATGTTCTCTTACTATGAATCTGAATGTAGAACCTATCATGTCACTAATGTTTACAATTTTCCCCCTGACATTGAACCAACACTAAATAAACAGTAGCTACTGTACATACCAGGAAATGTCCACATCCACGTCCAGGTACTGTTCTGTGGCTGTCTGCACTGATGGACCTGAAAGGTCATTAAAATGTAATTTAGGTGTATTGCTGTAAAACAGCCATGCAGGTGTGATTCCATTACACAGGTGACTATCATAGTAATGATAATAATAATAAATAATAATATTTACTGGCCTATAACCGGTACACAATCTGAAAACACTTATACTTCATCACCAAGGACAGCACCTTAATAACTATTATACATAAATATTGTTTTAAGAGATCTGTGTTTAGCTTATTGCACTTATAATGTAACTTTAGTAGCTTAAGTAATTTTAAGCTAATATTACTGATGTAAGATTTACAAAGCATTTCTCGACCGTTAACGTTTTTACTTAACATTAGTTTCTGTTTGTCTGTCATTCTGATCATCGTCCCTACAGATCGCCTGGCCTACAGAAGAGGTTAGTTTGCTAAAATAACTTGATTTAATTAACGTTAGCTAAAAATATCTCCTCACCATTTGTCAAGTTAGTTCAATAATATTAGCCCAGGAGTGCTAACTGTCGCTAGCTAACGTTAGCGAACCTACCTTACCTTACCTGGTTAGCTTCTTTTAACTGTTATGTTAGCCAACATTACTTAATCAAGAGATCGACTTACCTGGTTCGTATATTTTAGCTATCCGATATCTAACTAGTTTTGGTAACTAATGGTAGTTTTTTTAAAATAATAAAGTAAATCATTTTAATTATTACGTTTATTTTAAGTTTAACGTCGGTGTGGAGACGCTAAGTAGCTTAGCTAGGTTAAGTTAGCTCAAGCACTGTTCAAGGTAGCTAGTTAATACTTCCTTTACTCCACTACAGTTATTTGACACCTTTACAATTTTATATTTTTGTAGACGAAACATATGATTTGATGTAAATTAAACTGGATAAACTGTAGATCTATATTACTGGTCAGTCGATTAAGTTAAGATTATTTTATTCAGATATTCTGATCTATTAAGTCTATTATTTATAGAAAACCATAACCTAGTTAAAAATGTCATATTTTCATCTTATAAAGTATCATAAGCTGCTGTTTGTTTTAATATTTATTAACATCAATCATTAATAATAATTTTATTACATCCCTAAAGTGATTTATCTCTTTCCAAACTCTAAACGCAGCTTTCTTTACCAACATACAGCCGAGCAAGCACATTTCTTTTTAGATATGTAGCTGAATACAGAACATGTACAGGAAATCTGTGTTTGTTTGTTTTTACCATACACCATACCATAATGGAGAAAACAGTTTATTACTTTTAAAGATGTTCTGAATCTAGTTCGGGTCAAATAATACTTCAAATAATCTAATTGGATACTTGTTTACTAATGCTTTTGTATCACTATGGTCAGGTTTGGCTTCACTGACCAAGGTTGTTTGGATCAGTTCATTAATGCTTTAGGTCTTTTCATAGAATTTGTTGACTCTTGTTGAATCTTGAAGATTAATAAGATCAAATTTATTTTGCAGGTTAGATGAATAGGTAGGATGGGTGGTCTGCACTCAAAAAAGGTGAAACAAAAGCAAAAGCTTCCTATTAATAAGGACACAAGAAATGCAAAGAACACAAAAGAAGCAGTGGCTAACTATGGCAAAGCAAATGATTTAACTGGAATTCCCAGTAACGCTGAAGGCACTAGTGAACAACTAGCCCCTACTCAACTTATAAATGATCAGGTAGAACCCAGCAATGGTAATGAAGCAGTGCTCATAAGGAGGCATCAAGTCTCTGCTGTTGATGGCCAAGAACAACTGACTGACAATGCTGGGGACATTTCACAGTATGCTGACCCAGTAAAACTGGTCCCTTATCCTCCCTTCACTGTTAGAGTGACTAAATCACACAGAGGTGCTGTAAAACCTAAGGATGAAGAGACCAGTACTCCAACTCCATTGCTCCAACAGGCTACAACTGCAAGACCAACCACTGGGCACACAGATGTGAACATAACTGCAGGAAAATATGACGTTATGTCAGACATCTTACATCAACTCATATCTGAACAAATAAAACTGATGCCTACAGCACAAGTGCCACAAAATACAAATCCTACAGCACCAGTACAGCAACAGACAGACAGACAGGTGATATATTGCTATACCCAGCCTGAGGAAGGAAAAAACTTCCCACCATCACAGCAGAGGCCTGCAGCTAAGGAGACCACAGAAGTACAGACAGTTAGAGAGGTTGCAGACACCGTCCATAGCTGTAAAGTATTTACCTCGGTCCAACTGCCAGCACAGATGTTCTGTAAAGATGCCTCACCTCAGGAAGAATGCAAGTAAGTTGAGTTCTTGTGTGGATACATATATTATATTTTGTGAGCACTGCACACAACAATGTTAAATTTATTTTAAAAATGTTTCTCTTCTCCTGCTTTAAATCCTTTTGACTAAGTTTTGAAGAAGTTAAACATGCTGAAGCATATTGTTGATTCTTATTAGAAAAAATAACAGTTGTCCCCTTTTGGATGCCTTACATGTAGTGGCCATGAATCAAGTGACAAGGACATGAAGATTTCATCATTACTAAATTCCTGGTTATCAACAGCAGCACAAATTATTAATATGAAAAGACTAGCCTTTTAAAATGAGGGATTACTAGTATACTGTAGTGATAGTATACTATGCTGTAGTACTATCCAAATATTAGTTTAACCAATTTTGTATAGAATCAGTCACCCTTTATTCATGTATATTCATATGCACATTAAGTCTCTATATAATTAATAATAAGTAATTTGAACTTGTATCTGACTACTTCACCAGCTTTGGCAGTAAAGGGCAACAAGAGGTGATCCCTGCATGTCGTATATGGAGAGAGTCCACCAGACCTGCTGAAAACCTACACACCGAAGAAGCTGGGAAACAGGCAAAGGAAAATCTCAACAAATTTCAGAATCAAAGCTCCAGTTGTGGTGCCTCCAACGTGAACAAAGCAAGCACTGACTTTATCAGCCATGCAACAGACAAGGCTCAGCAAAGCAAACCCACAAACACGTCAACAACACCTTTTGCTCAAGTACCTGCCACCAAGCCTACAAGACCAGAAGGCCGGTCAACTCAAATGGCAACTCAACCTACAGCTCAGGTCAGCAATAATGAAAATGAACAAAAACAGTGTCTGAACCACCACAGTGCGACCAATGTGATACCAGTGGACTATCATTATTGCTCCATCCCCAAATCAGAGAGAAACCGTGCTAATGCTGCCAGACTGAGGCTGAGGAAGAAACTAGCTAAAAAATTAAAGGCTCAGCGAAAACATGGCCGTACAAGCACCCAGCAAGGAGTGGAAGTTCCCGTGACTACTGTTGCAGAGCATTCACAGCAAGGTTGCACTGCCATGGAAGAAAACCTGGGGAAAAAACATGCTGGGCCACAGCTAATGCCTGAAACTAACAAATCTGATTATAGAAACACTTTGTCTTGCATACAAACAGTCAACATGAAAGTAGAAGCAGCACATGTCCCCATAGTGGAAGAGAAGCCTATAGCTGCCCCGAATAATGCTGGCACTCACAATCTAGTAACTACTGCTACAGATACAAATGTCAAGCTAAGACGGCAGTGTGAACCTAAAGTCTCCCTCCCGGAAGATACTGCTGTCAGGCCAAAGAAAAACTGCACACCCAAAGACTTTGATCAGGACCAACCTAAGAATACAGTAAATGTTACTATGAAAGAAGAGATTAACAGGAAAAATGGTCAAATTGAAAAACAGGAGCAAGCCAGCACTCCAGTGACTCCTGAACACAAAGTCTGTGCCAAGGGTCGCTGGCACCAGTTTACAGTGAATCAGTCCTGTTCCCACAAGGCACATTGTAAACATAACCCTGGAAAGGATTTACCACCAAATGTCAAAAAATGGTGAGCTACACATTAAAACTTCTGTTTTACTGTTCTAGGCAATTACTACAGTGTAGTATAAAATGTCTAGTCTGAAAATAAGAGCAAACATTTTTGCACTTCCTTGTGTGTGCTTTCATTCTGTTTTATTACGTTCGTCAGTTATCAGTAAATTGGATCTCTGCCCATCACCTCCACAGGTATGAAGAATCCCCAGAGTATGAACCTCCTTGGGTCACCACTGCAAGACTTGCAGCTTGCCTAGCACTGAGACAGATGCAGAATGACGATGAAGGTGATCAAGAATGACACAACACATCGAAAATATTTCTATTAATGACTTGTCTTATTCTAAAATGTGTGAGTGGATGTAAATGGCTTGCTTCCTTAGAATGTTCCTCTGAAGGGTTAGCATAAAAAAACTGAAACACAGTCATTCAGAAAATGTATTCTCCGAATCATTTATTGCAGACAAAGATTTGCATTGTAAGATCAACTGGATTACAAACCATCTAGGGAGGAAGAGGCAGTACAATTTAGAAAACACTCAAACTTCAATGGCAATTCTGTCAGTTGCTAGGATACAAGGCAAGGGCAATACAGTTCTGTGAGTGCTACTTAGGAGAAAATTAACTTTGTATACAAAAAGAGTTTACTTGAATTTGGGGGGAAATAAGTTGAGTTGTGATCCCAGTTCTGTGTGACACTGAAAAACAAAGTCACAGGTTGATATTGATGAACTTATTTATAGTTATAAGAGTTGAAGACCAAGGGTATGAAATGTAGTAGTTTTACTTTTAAGTTGTTTTTGGTCACCAGTTAGAAATGCTAAATAAAAAGAAAAATGTTTATGTTGAACAAATGGCATCTCAGAAAACTGTAATATTTAAACCCTCGAATGTCTCGAATAAATGTATACATGTAGCAGCTGTTATACATTTAGTTTTGTTCCCCATCTTTTAAAATATCAGCAAACTGCTAAACAGGAAGACCTGTAGATAGGTACAAATACAGGAAAATTATATGCTGATTGATTTTTTTAAGCATGGACAACAAATTAACCACTCTCAGTGGAAACTGCATTTGTGCTGACTAGATGTATACTGGATCAGCGGCATGTCTGTGTGTGTCTTTGAGTGCGTCTGTACATGGTTGAATGTGCTCCTGGGGGCGGATTACACAATCATTTCCAGCTGTCGTGCATATTCGATGACCTGTTGTGCCAGCTCTGTAGAGGGGATGGTCACCTCTTCTGTTCGCTGCTGCTGACTGGTGAAAGAGTAATAGCCATCTGGGCTCAAACTCCATCCTCTCTAAAATGAAAAAAACATTCCACTTTGGTCCCTAGGTAGTTTTATTCATTGAAGGTTCTGAGAAGAAATTACTTTTTGCTTTTTGCAATTAAAATCACAAAAACAACTAAATTCAGTTCAATTCCATTTTAAAAAAAAAAGTAGTCTGTCATTCCGGCCAATGTCTGACCTTTTTAACTTGATCTAAATTTTTTGACTTGATTCCATACTACATCTGCACCAAGAAATAGATGTGTCCTACATCGAGCTTGGCCTTGTTATAAAACACCAAAAGGCTTTTTCTATTAAACTATAAATGAAAACGTAAATTGAAAATGTATTTTCAGGTTCTGCCAGTACAAGGTATTGTACATGCATATTACCATCACACAAATGGTTCCTTAATAAGACCAATTGTTTAGAAAAATGTCTAATCATAGCACCTACAAAATAAAATGTTGCTATTATGAACCCAATAGTTCACATGAAACTATTTTGTTATGTTACAGGTGCCAGCACTGCAGATAAATAAAGCCCCAATAAGTCGGCTACTTACTACTGATAATAAGAACAGACACTTTATTTTCACTCCCATTGTGTTTGAATTAAACTTTAAACAAATTTCAGCTCTTTTAATCTGTGGATGCTACTTCAATCAAAAGTTAAATTCCCAAATGCAAATATACATACCTTCTTGGCATACTCTGTCATCTTTTTTGGGGTACTGAAGAAAAGCACACGGGTGGCTTCACTGAACTGGATCTGCTCATATGCTTTCTCTATGCAACCTGCAATCTCGTCACTGTAAATGAAAAGGTCCATTTTAGTTCAAGTTATCTTTACAACATATTTTCATCTAGTCGCTTAACCTCCTGATGATTACAGCACAATCCACATTAAATATCAGAAAATAAACAATCAACAATGGTCCTTCCTGTTGAATGCAGGTAGAGTCATTTCCTTTGCAGTGTCTAGCATTTTTTTATATTAAGAGACTTACCTAGTTACCACAGGAAAGAAGGATGGAGGGTGCGTTTAAATTGTCAGGCATCATACTTTTACACAAAGTTTAGAGTTGACTATGCCAAATCAGCCATACTACATTAGCATTTCCATGGTCTTAGTATAACTTTTACAGAGAAAGCAAACAACTGCATTGCTTGTACATGACATACTGTAGAAAGGACTGTATCAATGTACTGAATAGGCATAGTTATAATACTGATCCTTACCGAATTGTGTCAAGCAGAATATCTATAAAAAAGGTGTAGCTCTCTGCAGGGATGTTGCCTTTGGCAAGAAATACCTTGTTGTAGCTTCCCTCCATCAAGTACTGAAAAGGTAAAGAGAAGACATAAGCATTAAGGTAGCCATGTGTGTTATTGTTAACACTGCCAAGATTGAGCATAACAGAATTTCACAGAGCCCTGTGTTTATGTAGGGTAAACTGCTAAGAATTTGTGCCAACCAATTAGTCCTAGACCTTTACCGTAATTTAATAATTTTGTGAGTACACCTCACATACAGTACATTGCTGTAATCAGAATAAAGCTGCATTAAATCGTAATTTTAGGATCCAAATTAAGGATTTTTGGGAAGATCTTTAGGTACAAATTACTAATGAGACAATATGAATATTTTACTCTTGACTTCCAGCCACTGTGGAATAGCAATACAATATCAAACCCTGCGAGTACGCTTTTTCTACAGGATATGTACCTGCTCTAATGACACTGGGTGTCTGATGTATACGTTGGTTTGAATATCTCGTGCACTCAGTCTCTCAAGTTCTGTGTGAAACTCAGACACACGGTTTTGAGATAGCAGGAAGAGCAGGTTCAGTCCAAGCAACTGGTGCATGTAGGCCGCTTCAGGAAGTTCATCCCTTAATGACAAAGGTAAAGAAAGAGCAATGTTAGAAAAAGCAAGTACTGTGTAACAAAATCCTACTACACATGAAGAAAGGAGAGGTGACAATACTTGTAATCAAAGTAGTAACATTTCAGCTGGGCCATGTATCTCTCAAAGGATGGGATGTCCTTTTTGAGGATACTCCACAAGGCTCCAATTTCAAGGACATCACCTGAAACACAGACAACATCTGTCTCAGTTAAATGTTAAATTCTTTAGAAATATTTTAAAACTTTTGTCAAAGATAATGACAAAGAAGCTGTCCTGTACTCACGGGCTAAAATAAGCTGCTGCTTGGTGAGTGCGGAGCCACCGGTGGGTAAAAAGTTCAGCTCCAATAATGAAATCTGTAAAGCCAAGTTTATTGTCATTTTCAACATAATATCACATTCAGACTCGTCCTGGTTATTTACCATAATCTACAATGGCTCGTATCGCTCATAACATTGAAACGATCGTCCATTTATAGAAATAACTGATTTTCAAAGAGTAGTAACTTTGTCAATAATCTTTGTTAGATTAACATCACAGACAGAAGAGGCACTCGTCTCAATAAACTTCATGTCAACTGTTTATTTTCTGTGAAACTATATGTACTGTGGAGCTACCGTTTCGTTAGCATTGACAGCAGCGACATGTTTTGACTATATAATTTTTAAGATTCCGATTAAGGTATCAGTCAAACAGTAACTTGTAGTTGGCAAATCGCTGTTATAGTCGAGAAAATAATTTGACTTTAATTTGAGTCCAAGGTTCATCTATTCGAAAACTCTACACAATGTTAGCGTTGCTAGCATAAATTAGCAAAACTGCCTACACATGCTAACAGTGCTAACGTCTGTAAGCAATATTGCTGTTTTGACTGGAGAAAAATCTAAAACCAACGATTCTATTTGAGTCAATCGGGCGACTCTACCTTAAGTTTGCTCAGAAGGTCTCCACATTTATTTAGATTTGGGTTTTTCTTGTTCCACTCTGCTTTCAGCGTCTCGTACAACCCAGCAGTCTCTTTCAACGCCATAGTGATTCTGCAAAATATACGACACCGGCCGTCGTAATACGTTAAATGACTGTCGTAAAACACTTTGGTTGCCATGGACGGTTTCCCTCTGACACAGATGGTGGATCAAGATGGCGGCATTCGGCGCAGAACGGTGGCTTAATGACTTACCAAACCATACTATTTTCAAAAGAATACGAGAGACCCTGGATTCAGCATCTAACAGAAATGAAAGAGAGGTCGCTAAAAACCTGATTTTCTGTTTGGGTGGGGACTTTTTTGTGTGGGACGACACAGACCGCGTGTTTTACACGACCAACTTGCGCCAGCTAAACTCGGATGAGAGTCGCAGTAGCGGGAAGTATCAGACGTTGCTGTGCATCAACCCTCCTCTGTTCGAAGTGTGCCAGGTGTTGGTGAGTCCGACCCACCACCACATCGCACTCATCGGGCAGCGAGGCGTCTCAGTGCTGGAGCTTCCTCAGCGGTGGGGCAAGAGGTCCGAGTTCGAGGGCGGACGGAGCGAAATCAACTGCAAGACCATCCCGGTGGCGGAGCGCTTCTTCACCAGCTCACCGTCGGTGAATCTACGGCAGGCGGCTTGGTACCCCAGCGAGACGGACGAGCCCCACCTGGTGCTGCTCACATCGGACAATACAATCCGGTTTTACAGCTTGAAGTCGCCACAGGCCCCGGCCACAGCCTTGCCACTGTCGCAGTTGGAAGATGACAGCAGCGTCCACCCCCCGGCCCGTTCCTACGCGGCGTCTCTGGGGGAGATAGCAGTGGCGTTTGACTTCGGGTCGATCACGTCCCCCCCTCGGCAGCTGGCAGCACAGTGCTCCAAAGAACAGCAGGTCTACCCTCTGTACATCCTCTTCGAAAATGGAGAGACCTACGTGAGCTACACGACCCAGACAAACGGGGTGAGTCTGACTAAACCTGCCGGACCCCTCCCTATGTACCCTGCAGCAGAGGATAACTACGGGTATGATGCTTGTGCCATTCTCTGTCTGCCGTGTGTGCCCAATATTCTGGTCATCGCCACAGAAACAGGCACCCTCTACCACTGTGTGGTACTGGAGTCTGAAGAAGAGGAAGAGACCAGGGCGGTGGAAAAGTGGATCCGAGGCACAGAGTCAGTTCCAGCTCTCTATGTATTTGAGTGTGTTGAGCTAGAGCTTACTCTCAAAGTAGCTGCAGGAGAAGATGAGGAGCCTCAAGAGTTTGATTTCACATGCCCCATCAGACTGCACAGAGACCCCCTGTGCCAGCAAAGGTATCATTGCACCCACGAAGCAGGAGTTCATAGTGTGGGGTTAATCTGGGTCAACAAGCTGCAAAAGTTCCTCCAGTCAGGTGAGGAAGATAAGGACGGTCTCCAGGAGCTAGCTGCTGAGAAGCGCTGTATCGTAGAGCACATTCTTTGCACCAGGCCACTCCTAACCAGTCAGTCAGCTCCAGTTCGTGGCTTTTTGATTGTGTCTGATCTTTCCTTGGGTGCCACCATGATCTGCATCACCAATACCTATGAGTGCATCCTGTTGCCCCTGCTCAGCTCCATACGTCCTCCATCCCCTCCACTTCTCTGTTCTCACCCGGGTCCAGGCTCTGGTAGCTCCCCTCTGCGTGGGCTAGCCAACGACTCCTTTGAGCAGCATATCCGCAACATCCTGGCACGTAGCTCGACCAATCCACTTGTACTTAAGGCAGGGGACAAGGACACGTCACCACCCCCTCCAGAGTGTCTCCAGCTCCTCAGCAGAGCAACACAGGTCTTCCGTGAGGAGTACATTCTGAAGCAGGATATGGCCCGTGAAGAGATGCAGAGAAGGGTGAAACTCCTGACAGGCCAGAAGAATAAGCAGCTGGACGAGATGGCTCTGTGCAGGGAGGAGAGGAAGAGTCTGAGAGAAGCAGCAGAGAGGTTAGCTGATAAGTATGAAGATGCAAAGTATCGCCAGGAAACTATTATGAACAGAGTTAAGAAAGTGCTGGGCAGCCTGCAAAGCCAACTGCCCATACTGTCTAACAGTGAAAAGGATATGAAGAAGGAGCTGCAGACCATCAGTGACCAGCTGAAGCACCTGGACAACTGCATCAAACAGGTGAACATGAAAATGGAGTACCAGAAGAAACAAGTGGACAAGGATCTTCCTACAGCAAGGACAACAGTCTCACTCAATGCCCACCAGAAGAAGGTTGTGCAGGATGTCCTTAGAGAGCAGGGACAGCAAATTGGTGACATGATGAAGCAGATCAAAGACATCAAAAACTATTTCAGTTTCTAAGTACTGCTGAAATTACAAAATAAAACTGTACCAACAATATTTCAAATGCTCTTTTGAATACAGTTGTTAAAGCTGCATTTTGTAACTTTTGATTGGAGCTGAGATGAGAACTTTAGTTCAAGTGATTGTGCCATTTGGAGAAACATTTGAACTGAGATATTTTATATACACTGATATAAGTCTACGTTTGATACTGACTGTTGTTTGTCGCTTAGGGCTTGACTTTGTTTCTTAACCATCATATTTTTTTCATCAGTTTTTCTACACGTTAAGGTTTGACTTTGTCTCTTAGCCAGAGAAGAATATGATGTGTATGGGATGGAAATGCAGAAAATGTTTTGAGCTAGACTAAGAAACTATTTTCAATATGTGTTGTCAATATTTGGATGGAAAATAAACTTTAAAATTCTCAGACTTTACTTTTTTACCAGTTACATCAGCCAGTTATTGTTTCACAGGGTCTTTAAAAAGAGAAATTACTACTGAATTAAAAACATTAAAGAGTTAAAAAGCACACACAACATATATACTGAAAATACTAAACAGGTTCAAGTACAAGCTATGTATATTATAAATTAATTAGCTAGAGTTAGAGTTTCAAATGAGCAGGTAATAGTTTTGAATAAACAGAAATGCTGGTTTATTTTGGTTTGAATAAGGACATCAGATTTAGACTCAATTCAGTTACTGGCCACTTCATTAGGTACAGAATTACACTCTAATGTAGCTGCCATGAATTCTACTTTTACAAGGTTATCATCTCTGTTTTAGTTCAACTGTCAGAAAGATGAAACTTCTACTATATGTCTACAAAATGTCTTTGAATGCACAGCTGCATGTCTCCACTCCTGTACAGTTGGACCCTGTGCTATACAGCTTGCCAGGAGTCCAGCAGCCACCAGATGTCACCCCTCTCCAGAGCTGACCTCAGTTTTTATTCCAGTCCAGGTTGCTGTGAGGAATTCCCCATGTAAACAGTGAGTGACGTAGACGGAGACCCCGGTTTTGTTGAGTAAGCTTCATTGTTGGGGATGTCTGATGGTGGTGGGGGTCCTCCACACCAGCGTGAGCCTGTCTGAACTTTCCCTTCACTTTGGTGGCAGCACTCTGTTGATTTGGGCAACAAATGTTTGAGATTGATTATGACGCAGCCTAATTATGTAACAGGAGGGCATTGTTCAAACTGCAATAAGGACCTTTATTCTACTAAAATGACATCGCAAGCAGTGATGTGAAAGTATACAAAAAAGTGTATTACTAGTCAAAAAAGAATGTTTCCATGAGAACATTCTCAGCTGTTCTTATTTGTCTTATTCAAATACTACCTCCATGTTTTATTCCTTCTTTCACACACACACACACACACACACATAACTACACAGAAGAGGGTGTGGTATGCCGAAGGTCCAGCACAGATCGAGCACTCCAAATAGGGGGATGTTGCTAAAGTCTTTCATAAAGGTACAGTGTCTACATCCTGTGCATGAGCCTGGGGAAACTTAGTGGACCCTAGGAAAGAAGATATTAATAACTCCAGGGCCAGCCCACCGCATTCTTCACATGTGAGTCACTGTAAGCCAGAGAGCAGCAAGGAAAGGGCTGGATTGCCTCTGTTTCTCATTTCTGTCTCTTTCCTTGGAGGAGTGGAACAGGGAGGCAGGGACGCAACCACTTCTGCATGTCTTGAAAGCCTCAGCTGAAACATCCAGGTCTACATGGGGCTCATATTTGTGCTCATGTCTCACATTTGAGTGCAGACCAAATCAAAGTGTGAATCCAGAACTAACCAGTGAAGAGGGGGGCAGAGTGTGTTTAACTGCGTGTTAGAGAAAAACAAATGCAGAGTAAATGAGAGAGGAGAGAGCCTCGGAAAATGGTGGTATGGGGACTTGGCAGGGGGAGAGTGTGAGTCACTGTTTATCTAGTTTGTCACTAAGAGACCAAGTGAGCCTGATAGAAAAGAAAATGTTAAAAGAACTCCAGGCAAAATGCACTCAAATCTTAGTTTGTAGTATGTACTTAATATGTGATGTCATTTTATACCTCAGTGTTTTCCAACTCTTTCAAGCTCCTCGTTTTACTTACAAAGGGCTCGGAAAACAGACAACTCACAGTCAGATAATTTTATTTGGTTACAATAATAGTTCATATAAGAGCAGCTGGTGGAGCTGTGTACAGTAGTCAGTAATATATCAATCATTCAGTCTGGTTGAAAAAGTTACTCTCAGCATGTAATGTTCCTTTCTACAACCAAGGCTTTGCTCCTGCACATATAAAAGAACAGCAACAATTAAAAAAAATAATATATAAAGTATGCACAAAAATGTGGTGTGTAAAGCATCAAAGTGAAATGCATTCGGGTTATTAGATGTGTGTTGCCATTTGCTATAAACTACTAAAATCTTTTAAGCAAGTCTGCAAAATAAAATTGTACACCCTCATTGGAATGACCAAATCTGAAAATGGCTGAGATAATACTGCTCTCCAGTCTAGTCACCAAAGGAATGTTAGATTTCAAAGTTTTAATAAGGAAAAGTGTTTCTCAGTATTCTGTCAAATATATGTTAAATACTGCTCGCTTAGAGGGCATCAGCCGTTTTGGAGATATGTTTTTAAAAAGCAAACTTTGAGAAGCCAAATGGAAGAAGCAGCCAGACCCATGTCACCTGTTAATACATAATCTTTTGCAGTAAGCCCTTGTTATAGTCTCAGAGGTCTGACTTACACACAAATACAGTATGCTCCATGGTGTAAGACCAAATTCAGTCTCAGAGGAAAAGTTGAACGAACACATTACAACATTTGACATGGGCCTGGAAAAATACAAACAGTAACAAGTGTGACAGCCACCAGAGAAGAGTGTCTCTCAGCTTCAGGGACATTGCGACATTTCTATGCGTCAGAACCTTTCTGCCTGCGTTTAGAGGGTGGGATCAGGCGGTTGGGGAGCTCAGGGGGTAGACCATGGCCCTCCAGCTTGACCTCAATCAAATGGCTGGCCAAAGCAAATTCTTCATCGTCCAGCATTCCATCACGGTCGACATCTGACAGCTTCCAGATACGACCCAGCACTGAGTTGGGCAGACGGGAGCTCACCATCCAGTCTTTAGCCTTAGTGCCACTCAGTTTGCCTTCATTGGGAGCGAGGTTATAGAAGATTTCATCATATTTGGCTTTGTCTTTGGTTACCACCCAATCCTCCTCCTCTTCACGTCCTTCTCCATTCTCCTCAGCAAAGGGGTCACCCTCAGTGAACGGTCCAGCACGTGTTCCTATGAAGGCTCCACCCTGCACACCTGGTTGCTCACCTGCTTCCAGCTCCTCCTGCCGCAGGAGAGGCATCAGTTTGGCAATGTCAGAGGAGAGCAGCTCATCCAAGGCTGCCATCAGATTAGGTTTCAGTGTTTTGAACTTGGTGAAATCATGAACCATCAGTTGCTCCTGTAAAAATATAATGATGAAATGTGTTAGCCAGAGGATTTAACATGTCAGTAAGCTGATGTAAAAAGGTTCTATAAGTATTTACATAATGGCTTCTCAGAGGTCCTTAGCACTGGAAGAAAAGTAGACTCAACTAACCTGCATCTTAGCACAGTCTGGGAAGTCTCCTGGAGAAATATTGTACTGCAGCTGGATCTTAGAGAAAATAACAGGAAGCTGGTAAATCAGATTCTTCTTTTTATTGTCCTTCCTGAAGACTGATGGCATCTCCTGCTTCAGATAGCTGATGATGTGGGCATGGACCTGGAATTAGAAGAAATTACAAGAAGGGTTTCAACGTAGGTTTCTTCCAGACTTAAACAAGACTAAAACCTCATGGCACTTTGCTTTCAGTGTCTTCTACCTGACTCAGTTTGCCTGCTTTGTAAATCACTTTGAATAAAAGCATCTGGAAAATGACTGAATGTAAATGTATCAGCTTGTTAAGAACCTAATAAACACAGGCTGTATTCACCCACCCTAACCAGACGTGCCCTCTTGACCAAGTCGTTGAGCTTGCGTAAGGCTGCATTGCGAGGAAGGTTTTGGATGTCAGCAAACAGATCCTCCTCCTCCAGCTCAAACAGTTTACGGTTGTCTGTAACCAGCAGCGGCTCAGACCAGAAGGAGCCAATGTAGACACGCAGAACCTCGGGGGTGCCAAACACCTTCCCCAGCGACCACATCAGTGCACCATACACTCGCATCAGCTGCTGGGTGCCCACCATATCTGCCTTGTTTAGCACCACACGCAGCTTGTCCTCATTGCCCTTCAGGGCACCAATGGCCTCTGAGAACTCATCTGATATCTCCAGTTTATGGGCGTCAAACAGCAGGATGATGCGGTCCACGCGTTCAGCAAACCAGCGCAGCACAGCTGGGAAGTCATAGCCTGTTTGAATAGAAAAGGGTTCAATTACTTAGATATTCATCAACCTCAGTGTACAGTGTGCACAAGACAAAACAGAAACAAGAGAGGGTAGAAGCTCCACACAGACACAAACCCTTCACACACTGTGTAAAACACACAGCTGTACATTCACTTAATGTGAGATACTACACCATCGAAGCAGCTTTTTGTCTTCTAACATGTAAAACAGCAATGTGCATCTGCACATTTTTGAGGGATTACTTCATCTTTATCAACTTAATCATATTACCAGAGTCTGTTATAGGTTTTCAGATAGTTATTTCTCATCATTTGAGTCATCAGCACTTTTCAGTTTCTCTGTATCTCACACAAACTCTGCTGTGAGTAGTTTGCATTGGAAATGCGTCTTAGCAATGAAAGAGTATGGATTATCCAGGGAAACTGTGCCATGAAAGACATACTGATGCTGAATTGTATAATTTATTTACCTATTTGTAATTACTTTGGGAACCACAGACATTCCTTTCACCTCCACTCCATTGGGCGGAGGAAGTAAACACGTAAGCAGATCTTTCAAAACCTCAGCAGACAAAACCAAAAATATCTGCGTGGCTAGATTTCAGTAATGGTAAATGAGGAAATATGTTTTTCGTAATGTTGATGAAAAACCTTCAACTTGTTAGTTGCTCATGCAGATTGACTTGAACAATGGGTTACTTGAAGTGTGGATGAATAGAAAATTGAAAAATTACTGTGAGATGATGATGGTAGTTATTTCTCAACAGTACATTCTGCCAGACGCGCTGACAGAATTTTTGTCTGCACTATCTCTGTTCAAGATTATGAATTTATGGATGCTCAGTGTGCTGCTGCGATGTTTTCTTGCCCTGCTGCCAAGTGTTATTGTGACAGAGCAAACTGGTTCCATGAGTTAGCCAGGAGTGCCAAAGAGGGGAGTTGGTGAGATGACTTCAAGGGATGTGTGTCTCTGCAGGCCCCTCATGCCCTCTCCTCACCTTTGCTACTTCCCTCACCTCGGCTCACTCTCTGCTTGGCCCCAGACAGGATCCCTGGGGTGTCAATAATGCTGATACTCTCCAGGACCTGGTTGGGCATTTGAGCACACTGGAACCTGGTGTTTTCATCAGCAAACAGGAGAAAAGTCAGAGAGTTCAAAGAGCTTTTGTTTGAAACTCTTTGAATGTAGATAAAAAGAATCTAAATAATGAGAAAAATGGTTATTCCTTATCAAAGACGCCAAAGTGATCTAAGCAGCAGATTGGAAGCTGCCACCAACACACCTCCCACCCCTCCTTCTGCAGGCCATTGTGTGCACGCAGGACTCTCTTGCTCTGTGCTTCCTGAAGGAAAATGACCGCTACTGCCAGAATCAAACAATAAGGCCTGCTAATGATGTGTGGCTTAGAACAACAACACCACTTCCTGTAGTTTATACGCTTAACGAGCCCACTGGCTGCCAGTACAGGAAGTCAAAGCTAAAGGAGAGACGCAAATACATTGACAAACACACCCTGCAGAGGGAGAGAGGGACTCTACTGGAAACGGACATCAGACCTTTGCAGTGGAGCCCCAATAACAGGAGCACTGCATGTTCCTGTCACTTCTGGCCGACATGTCTGTGTTTCTAGTACCTAACAGCACTTTCTTGGTTTACAACAGCGGAAAAACATACAGAGAAATCTGGCAGCTCAGACAGTAAACCTCATTGTTTTGATTTCTCAGGTTCCCTGAGCCTCACAAAATCTGTGAATTCATTTATTTATCTTTGCACAGAGGGGCTGTGGAGCCCTCTGACCTTTCCTTTGAACTTGCGTACATTGTAGATCCTGTTTGAGTTCATTAGCTTTCATCACCCTCCCGGGTGATATCGCTCCCTTTCTCCATTTTTCCACAAATAAGGCAAGTGCCTCCCTGCTCTGAAATTTGGCACAAGGACTTGAAATTCCAGAGAGCTAAAACTTTGTTATCACTCCTTCCTCTTTTTCCTGCTCGGGTTTTCTTGCTGTCTATCCATTTCTCGCAGATAAATGAATATGGCACCATCAGTGGAATCATTACAAACATTATGATAATAAAGTCCTTACTCTCACCTGTTCAGGAAGGTATTTCCAAATGGGTTGAGTTTGCGAAAAGGCTTGTTGGGGTCCACAATAAGGGCATTCCCAGGGATGACTCCCTCCACCTCTCCGTGCATGATGGCAGTGAAGCAGTCAGTGGTGGGTTCAGGTCCCACCCTGCTCCCTGGAATATCCTGCTCCAGTAGATACCTGTCAGTCGCACACAGAACCTGTGATTTTTTTTCACTAATGGTTTTTAAATAAACATTTAAATTTCACAACATTCAACATGAAAACAAATGTTTTTTGCTGAGCTGTAACGTCATACTTGATGAACGTCGTCTTTCCTGTGGAGTACTGTCCCACCACCAGCACCATTGGCTTATTATCAAAGTCTGCATCCTCCAGACTGGGAGAGTGGAAGTCATGGAAACCGTAGTACTGCTCCAGAGGGAGCAGCTTCTTTCGGTACAGGGATTTGAGCCCTTCTGTCACAGTGCGGACTACCTCGGGTGCCTTCTTCACATTTTTTCGCCCCCAGCGTGACATGTTGATTGACTAACAAGATAGGGAATCTGTTACAGAAATCAGTGTCAGAGTTAGGTACGTTGTTTAGAGCTGTATTTCCTGTGGCTGAACCCTGGAAAACCTTCAGGCGTTTCCTATATTTATAAAAATGCTGCTTACTTGTCCTTGAAAACTCCTCTGCACACGCCGAGAGGAATAAAAGGGCTGATGTTTTCTTTGAAGTCGGAATTTTCCTTTTTGAAAACAGGTGCCGCACTGATAACTTATATACCCTGAAACATTAACTGAAAAAGAGACAGGAGAGGTTAGTTCAGATAAAAAGCAAGAGAGTAATCCAGGTAAAAATTGCATCTGAGAATCTAAGTCTGCCACAACCTAGAATAAGGATGTGGAATCTGAAGCAAGCTTCACCCCTCCATGGGTCTGCCAGACACTGTCAGTGCATGCCTGGAAAAAGTTGTGCACACTGGAAAATTTTCAAACCCAGCCCTGCATCAGGATTTGCACAGAGACATCTCTTTACAGTGAAGTGAGTAAGATGTGAGGTATCTCTCAGTGGAACATGAAATACATGCATGGCTCAATTGTCTATGTAAGTAAAAGGCATCTTAGTGAGTAGTCTATACATGGAAAAAGAAATTTAACCCCTAAGGTAACAATCCTTTTTCCCCACTGTTTACATAAACAGAAACACTGGATTAGGAAATGAGGGCACAACTCATTATAAGAAGCAGACTGACAGAAAGTCACAAAGGCAAGACACATGTCAGCACAAGTTAACTCATCTGTGGAGTGTTTCTCTCTTTCAAATCTCATTTGGACTTGGATAAAAAAAAAAATGCCCAGAGGAGAATAGGCAACACAGTCCTGACATGTCACAAGACCAATGTGGAAAGGCTTCTTGTCAAAATGGCGAACCCTGGAGATCTACAGGAGACACATTAAATGTGATCTGACCGCCATTACGTACAAAAGTCCCGTGCCAGAAAATCTGTATGAGTAACAGTTGATTTACAGGCTTCCACTGGGAATTAAGTTTGGTTAAGGTTCTGGGATCAATTTTTAAAGTTAAAGGATGGTGGAAAATGCCTTGTGGGTTTGCGAACCACAATTGCAACACAGTTTTGGATTCAGAACAAGAACATTTTAGTCTGCAGGAGCAACTAGTATCAGGGAAGTCATGCTTTACTATCCAGATCAAAACATGGAAATATATTCAAAAAGAGTTAACAAAGCATCCTTGTATATTAATTTGCCAGGTCAGCTGCTCGTTGCACATATTAGATACCATCAAAGCATGGTTTCTCCTACTGCATCACAACCAGGAGATATATGTGTAAATACATCAGATTATCACAGCCATATTTAAAGTTTTAAAATGTGTATTTACCTAATAATGGAGAAAGCACAGTCTTCTTCAAAGACCTTGAACACGCTCTCTCGTCTTTCCCTCTGGAACGTGGAAAATATTTTAACTTGAGGAGACAAAAACACTCTCTCTTGGAGGAGCTGCTGCTACATGTATGGGTGTACCTCAGACAGCAAATAGGAGCCTTGGAGCGTCAGCACGGCTGGATTACAGAAGAGCGTTCTTACCCAGGGTTTAATGTATTTCAGATGAGCTCCAGATCTGGCAAAGATCCTTACTCTGCTAGCTGCAGGAGCACAAGGCAAACACTCAGACACACAGGCACAGCACACTAAGGCCAACTTTGCACTCCCCTCCTTCTTCTAGTTTAACACACCTCCTCTTCTAGGGATGCCTGGCAACACTGTGGTCAGCACTAAGACTCTGTTCAGAGCAGGGATGATCTGAGCTGTGCCCAGAGGGCGTTGACCTGGAGGAGGTGGTTGTGAATAAAATAATTTGGGTGGAGTCATATTTTCCTTTTTTAAAAAACGATGACCTCACAGTATCTTCATGCATATTTTAAACAATAAACAACATCAGCGGCAGTTGTGGCCAGGGTGCAGCATGGGGTATTCCCCTTCCCGTTTTTAAAATTAAAAACCTGAACCACTGCAACATGTCATGCATGTACAGATGTGACAATTTTTCCTCTCTTGAGTCAAAACTTTCTTGCTCCTCCCAAACTCTCCCAGGCACTCCAAAAAGCTCCACTTTTCCACTTTCATGCTCCACCTGCTGGTTATCTGATGGAGAGCCCAGCCCATGGTCACAACCATTACCACCATTCTCCTTACTCCTCAGTAGTCATCCAGAGGAATGTACCCTGATGAGTGGACGCTGCTAAAACTGCAGGACAAATGACTAAACGACCGGCAGTGTTTCATAAAAGAAGCAAGGTTTAATTTACAGTTTTACTAAATGTACATTTCTTTTTAAAAAGTGTCATTATACACAATAAATACAATACAAAATTAATCTGTAATACTATACTTCAAATTCTCTTACGGTCTTTTTGTACATTATTATTGTTCCTTTTTTCCATTTCAATGCTTGTGCTGTGTTTGTGTTTGAATTGTCCTCAAAAAAAAAAAAAAAAAAGACAAAAAATACACATGGGAGGCAGGGATCAGGGATACAGTGGTAGAAAGATGAAGCAGACTTAGAACACAGAAATTCAACAGTTAAAACTGGCTGCCCCCTGCTGACTGAAATGCATAAAGTCCTAACTTGGCATCATAAGCAACAGTGGGGCAGGTATGTAAGGAGGTGTGGTCTAAAAACAAGAACCTGGAAAGTCATCAAAGACATTAGAAGCAGAAAAGAATTGAACTTACTTTCTTACAACATACTCATTTACATCTCGACAGTATCCTAGAGCTGTCAAAAGAAAAGTAACTTCGTAATTCGATTTTCTTAACATGTTTTACATTAAAATGCACATTATGTCTAGATGTATTGCAGGCATAATAGGGGATGGGGCTATTTCACTTTGCCAATTAAAGACAAACAGCAGTTACCCTGCAAGTTATACGATTGAGGGTTTATTTACTGTAAAAAATGCACTGTCGATAAAGACGTGAACTGTATCATTGTGTCCTGTTCATACGTGCAGGACAACTTTGTCCTTGTGATGGCAATACAATTTTGTTGTTAAAAAGAAGACACCATATGTATTATAATATTTTACAGTATGAACCACTTTAAGTTCTCTTTTGCCTCCCAGCCAAATGGGTTGTTGTCTTCTGAAATGTTTTTGAATAAGCTTCCTGATTCTCACTGGGACATTATTTAAACCAGGAGATGAACTGCTGTAGATAAAGAGTGATGCTCGGGTCACTTTATAGGAATGTATGAATACTGACAAAAAGAAAAGACCAACCATGAATATGGAAGAGTTAGAAAAAGCAACCTTTTGAGGAGTTCATCTTGTTACTCAAGCTTGGCTGACAAAATGCCAAAAACAAGTCGGCAATTCACAGAGACCGTTTTACCTTCAACCACACACTCACTTTCTTCACCACAAGTCTACCTCAGACTGTAAATGACAAAGAAATGTCTGGACAATTCAAATAGACAAACATAGCCAACGCAGCTTGGCAGAGTAGTACAGTGATACTGTTTTCACAGTGCCCCTCTTCCCCCACCTCCAAATCTGTCTCTCAGTTCCCCTCCTGTCAGTCCGGCCTGGGGCTGAGGGGCTGTTATCTATTTTGAGTCGGAGTCACCAGGCTGCCGTTGTGGCCACGGCCACCAACCTGAGGGTGCTGGGCCAAGGATGAGGATGAGGAAGCAGAGGAGGGTGGTGGAACTGAGGGTCTGTGTGATGAGGCTGCCAAGCCCCCTGGGCGCTGGCTTTGGTTTTGGTGAGTCCTGCTGTTGCCCCCTTTGCGGGCAGAGGGCTCCTGCTGCAAGTTTAGGATGCTGTCGATGGCGCACTGCAGGTGCTCGTTCAGAGAGTCGTCTGGAGGGCTGCCACTGGAGAAACTGGCGTTATCCATATCAGGGGAGTCTGACTTGCAGCGTTTGGCAGGAAGCAAAGAGTCTCGTGTGAAGGAGGACTCTGGAGAGGGAGGCCCAGGGGCATGTTGGTCCATTCTGAATGTCCCACCTGTCCTATGTCTATTTTTTCCACTTGCCCTTTTGTATACACTTACATCTGTCTCTTGGTCTGTGTGTTCCTCCCCTCTCTCCTTTGCCCCCTCCCTGTCCAGGAGCTGTGGGAGATGATGGTGTTGTGTGGTCTTGATACCACGATTAAACACCTCATCCATTTCATCCAGCCCCTGCATTGCACTCCCTAAACGGCTCGTTTCGTGGCTTGACTCTGTGTAAGTGTGAGAGTCCTCCCTGCCTTTTTTCTCCAGCTTCATACTGGCTATCACAGTCCTTTCTGAGGGTGGAGATAAAACCTCGTGTTTGGGGGGAGATGGTGTTGGGCGGGGGTAAGACAAACTCTCTTCTCCTCCCCCTGGGACACCAGGTCTGACCCGGGGACTGATGTTTTCCCGGTAGGTTTTTCGAAGGGGAAGGCGGCAGGTTGTCTGTGGCGGAGTGGCAGTGGAGGCAGGATTATGTTTGACCCCACCCGTGTCGTGGTGATCCATCGTCCCATTCATTTGAGTGGAGGATGAGGGGGTGGATGATGACCAAGTATGAGAGGAAGAGGTAGAGGAGGTGGGGGCTATAGTGACTGATGAAGCAGAAGAAGCAGTGCATACGGGGGACTGAGTTCTGATGACTGTAGTGGGAGAAGTTGATAAAGGGTGGGACTTTGGATGTGGTACAGCAGCTTCTGACTGAGGCTGGGATGTGGACTGGCTGCTCTGCTGAGGTTGAGGTGTGTGCACAGGGTCTAAGGCAGTGTTGTGGACCACCTTACTGAACCCTGTTTGATCCTGCTTGATCTTCAGCTTCAAGCCAATTCTCCTTCGAGCTTCATAGGTCTTGATAGGTGGTTTGCTGGTTCTCTGTGGGAGAGCATCATCATCATCAGTTGCTTGAGAGTTGAAGGACAAGGAAGAGAAAGAAGAAGATGCTGCTGGAGTACGACTGAATGAGGAGCTCTGGCTAGTGGGCTCTGCCACTAGCTTCCCTACTGGAGGTGGAGGTGGAGGGCAGCTGCTGGACCAGGACACAGAGGCCCCACCTCCACCATGCTTTATAACCAGTTTGGTCGGAGGAAAAGGGTTGACAGAAGGGGTTGGAGCTGGAACAGGAGCTGCAGCTGCAGCTGCAGCTGGAACTGGAGGTGGAGCTGGGGGTGGAGCAGGAGCAGGAGCAGAAGCTGGAGTAGGAGCCGGTGCTGGAGCTGGAGATGGAATTGGAGTGGGTGCAGGAGGAGGGTTGGGGGCAATATGCGAAACAGAGGCTGGGGTGGGAGCAGCATGTGCTGGAGCTGGGGCAACAGCAGCTACACCTTCACTCACTGCAGTGGGCTCATCAGAATTTGATTTCTCTTGCGATGAAACAACACTCTCCATTTTGCGCACATTTGCCACAAACTCCTCTGCAATTAAACACAATTATATCATTAGCACACATGTACACAGCACAGGATGTAGACGATCTGTGACCACTGTAAGAAGTAGGGTACCTGGTCTCTCCTTGGCCAAAATCCTGTCCTGATTCAATGCAATCTTTTCCTCCTGAATGAACATCCGGTCGATCATCACCATCTCTGCCGAGGGGCCCAGTCTCTGCTCAGGTTTGAATTTCAAAAACACTCAGTTCAAAATCAATTCAGGACAATGATGTAAAGACAGCCTATGTTTAGCGTAATGATTTATAAACTTACTTTGGACTCTGCAAAAAGAAGGTAGCGATATTTATCCAGCATAGCCTGGGTTCTTTTGAGCAGTTGACAGGAGACCTTCTCAAATTCATCATCCACTGTGTAGAGAAAATCAGAGTGCTCATGAAGATGTGGGGAAAAAGATCTAAACTGTGTATTGCCTGCACTAGAGGCTATAGAGTTTGTTACCTTTTTGATAGTCTTGAGAAGAATTGGCAGTTCCCTGGTAGAGATGGTAAGGCACCAGTCTCTGCAGTGTGTCCTCAAAAGAGTGGAAAGGAGCACTGTAGTTCGGGTGAAGCACTGAACCCTGCTGTTTTCTCAACTGTTCTAGCATCCTGCAGTGGTGTGTGTAGAAACAAACATTATTTACAAAAATGCCACGAGACAGTTAAAATAAGCCATTAAAATGCCTGCCACACACCTTGCTTCTTTGCTGGGCTCTGCACTGAAAGGCATCTTCATTGTTGTTGTCTGTGATATAAGCAAACGCATGAAAATCAGAGATTTAAACCACCAGGCTGTCGTGAATATTAGAGGCAATTGCAGAGGCAGAGGGCCTCACTATGATGCATTGACACTCATTTACCTGAGTTTGTACTGGAGCTGGGGGCTGTGGAGCAGGCATTTGAGTCAAACTCGGTCCTAACACCTGTATCTGCAGCCCAGCTTTCCCTAAAGTCATCCCTCCAACTGAGTTGATCACTCCTGGCTTTGGCTGAACCTGTGAAAAAAAAGCACAAAGAAGTCTAAAAAACGCATTTTAAATTCAGTATTAAACTGTGAGAAACGTAGAACAGCTTAGACACAACAATAAACAATGTAAATGTCCTCAGAGGAGTTAAGTTCTAATGTTATCTACCTGTGCAGGCTGGGTAAGGCTGACAGGAGTGACAGTCTGATTCACAATTGCTCCAGCTGGCCCTTGGGCTCCTGAGAATACCTGTAAGTCACTTGATGCTAAAAGAGAAAACAAATAATTACAAAGGAAACTCCTCTAAGGCGCATCTGTCATTTTGCATTAGTAGTGGTACACTGCATCTAACCTGTTGCAGGAGTTTTCACTAACACAGTTGTCGGCTGCAACACAGATGGAAGCTGAGGAGGCGTACCAGTGCTGGCTGTTGATGGAATCACCACTTTATCAACAGGCATGTCTTGCTGAGAGCTGAACTGACTGGTGGCTTGGGCCTGACTGGGCTGCTTGGCCTGCAGCAGGATGTTTTGCTGGACCTAAAAAAAAATCATTAGAATTAGCTTAACTTTCCTTTTGTACACAATAAATTGTAGATGAACTAGTGTGGTTGGCCTGAGCCGTTTTAAACACCTCATTTGTTCTGATGGACTGATTGCCAATCCAGTAACAAGCTCAATATAATGCATTTGACCCAGACTTTCATTTGCAAGTATTAGAATATGGAAAGTGTTTGTCCTCTTTTCATTACATTGAAAAAAATTCAATCACTAAATAACCCAATATGTCAAAACCAGCTCATACTTTTACAGCACATCTACATCTATAGGAAGGTTGCAGACATATAGAAACTTCTCAACCACAGGAAGTTGTAAAAGTAGCAGGACAAGTCAAAATATATAATGATTTTATTGGTAAGACTTGCTCGGACCATGCAAAGTTTTAATATAGGTTTAATGTTTACTGGAATAATACCTGGTGTAGCTTGTCCAACAGCAGTTTCTGTTGAGGTGAGGGCTGGGTGATGCTTGACAGGGTCTGAATTTGTGATACTACTAATTGCAGGTGGTGCTGCTGCTCTGCTGTCAGGCCCTGGATGGGAACCTGGGCTTTTACTACAGCAGGAGAAGAAGCGTTGACAGCGGGCGCAGTAAACTGGTGCTGTGCAGGTGGTGCAGGAGGAGGCTTGGGTGACTGTGACATAGGAGGCATATCTTGTTGATAAGGGGCAGGCTGAGAGACTGCCTGTGGCTGAAGCTGAACTTGAATATGTGTCTGCTGCAGCTGTGTTTGCTGTGGCTGGCCTTGTGGAGCAGGCTGGGGGGATTCTGCAATTTGGTTATGGACAATAAAAAGTGAAGGGTGAGAGGAGGGTGTGCAGGAGCGAGAGGGAGTTTGAGACTGTGGCTGAGGCTGAGAGGGAGGACGCGACTGCTGCTGATTGTGTGGCGACTGAATCTGCTGGCTCAGAGTGAGAGGAGACTGGGAAGGCTGAGGACTGTCTGCCACTGGGGGTGCTGTGGCCAACGTGGCCAAGGCCGGAGA
This sequence comes from Anabas testudineus, assembly GCF_900324465.2. Taxonomy (NCBI): domain Eukaryota; kingdom Metazoa; phylum Chordata; class Actinopteri; order Anabantiformes; family Anabantidae; genus Anabas; species Anabas testudineus. Next base: position 3,865,820 of record NC_046622.1, on the reverse strand, counting down.
GGGGGACATGCCCTGGATCTTCAGGGGTTGCTGATGTCCGCTGGAGGGTACCTGAGGAAGCAGATCATAATATATTCAACTGACTGTGTATCTATTTCAAGAACTGACAGAATAAACAGTTTAACACAGGAGGAAATCAAGCACACACACAAAAATATCACACACAATAAAAGTTCTGCATGCACATGTGGATATAGGATATAGGATTGTAGTACTTAGTTCAAGACTTAATGCTACATACAAAATAAGGCTGGGCGATATGACCATACTAAAATCTTTGATATGATAAGCTAGATATATGCATGATTTGCATGATCATTTTACTCTTGAGGTATTAAGATAAATTTACTCCAACTTATTTTTTTCAGTTTGAATAAAATTGTTGCGCAACTGAAACAAATAATCATGTAATCAAAACACCATTACATTGAAAATTGATTTAAATATTGAATTATCGCCCAACCCCAATACAAGGTTACACAAACAATAACAACAACAAACACTACAAAAGCAAGGTGTTAAGATTTAAAAATATAACAATTGCCGAAGTAGAAGTAGTAGAAGCCCACTGATTTTCTCTAGCGTTTGAGGAGATTACACATAAAAAGGGAGCAATGATCATTTGGTAAGCCAAAAAGAAAAACTGTTGACAAAAGCAAGAAGTCAAGATCTGCGGGTCTATGATGGTAAAGTAGGAGGTGATCTAAAGACTTCAGGGACGGGAGTCAGGGGAGAGTGAAATTTTGATTTGGGAATCATTGCACTGGTCAGACTAGCGGTTACAAGGGGTAGTGGCAATGTAAGCACATACTGTATGTGTCTAAATGAGGAATGCAGGATTGAAAGGTGTTGACTGATTAATCAGTTGTTGGTAGTGATGCAGCAGATGAAGGTGAGTTGACTAAATTTGACTGAGTAGCGTTAGTAAAGAGGATGCATTGCACTTGGAAGCACTTGGAAGCTCTTCTATCAAGCATGAGCATGGTTTTTGTCGTAGCTTACAATTACACAGAATGGATGAAAAAAAACAAACAAAACTAATTAACCTGCGTTTGATTACCAGTTTCTAATCGGATAGAGATGCATAAAGCTATTAAAATCGCACAGATGCTGACATACAATACATATGAATTACAGAAATTATCATGCTTTTACATATAATGAAGCAGTGTTAGAAACACACAGAAGCTGTAGCCAAAATGAGTAATTTTTGCAAACAATGAGAGCCATGAAAGCAATGAACAATGCAGAAGTGAAGCACAGATCAGTGATGGGGCAAGATAAGATACCCTAACGTGGCGCCAGCAGCAGCAACAAGTGGGTGGGGCTTAACATAAAGGGGCATTTCTACCTGCTTTACCACTGCTGCCATGTGGGAGGGGCCAGGGGAAGGGCTGTGGCTCTGGCCCACCCAAGAATCAGTTAACTGGCTGTCAAGGACAGCGGGGGCCGAAGCAGTGACGCTGTTGCTGCTGACGATTACAGACGCTGGTACGCCCACAGAGGGGGTTGACTCATTCTCTGTTTGGTGGCGTTGTTCCTGATAGGAGTACATTTACCGTTTCAGGGTGAGGAAGGGTATGAGGAAGGGGAGTGGAGGGAAGGGGGAGTAAAATAGTAAACCAAAAAGGTCAGACCAAGAAATCACTCCGTGCATGTTATTTATGCATGTTAACTGTACACAATTAAAGAAAATGAGCAGAGAGTGGAACACTGACCTGTTGCAAGAACATCTGCAGAGACTCCTGGCTCAAGATCATGCTAGGCCCCTGGCTGGCAACCAGTAACCTCCCTGGACTGTGCTGAGCCTGGGGGGGGACCAGCCCCACTGCTGTTACAGAGGAAGATGTGGACACAGACATGGACGGAGAAGAGGAGGGTACTGTGGTAGCTACGGAGCCAGAAGAAGCCGGTTGCATGGCGAGAATAGAGGACTGTGGCACATGCTGCTGAGTGGGATGAGCTGCCTGGTCTGTTGAGCTACCCAGCACTGTAACACACTCTCCAGACTGGCCTTGAGCCATGGTTGCTGCTCCTGTGCTGCTGCTGCTGGGTACTCCACCTGGCTGAGGTTGCAGGGCAGGCTGAAGGCTGACAGCGGGGCTCAGCCCCTCCACCTGACTCAGCATGGTCAGGGAGTTCTGAATTGGCATGCCTTGTATGACGGTCTGGGCATGACCTGAGACAGTGTGAGTCTGTGTCTGGCTCTGATTCTGAGCCAATGAAACAGGCATCTGAAAGAGGGTGGGTGTGCCCATCTGTCCAGGTTGGAGCTGAATGGGCCCAGAAAGGATGTGGGCGGGGTGGCCCTGTGAAGTCAACACCTGGCCCAAGTTGATGTTCTGGTTTGCAGTTAAAATCTGATTTGTAATTATCTGTCCACCAGGACCCTGGCTAGTTATGATGTGACCTCCAGGGTGCTGGGTGAGGATCTGCCCACCTGCCTGGAGCTGTGGCAGGAGAAATTGGTGGTTCTGACCTTGCAGAACTGTCTGAGAGGGAATAACAATGCTGCCTGACTGGTTTAGCAAGTGTACACTGAGGGGCTTGCCAGATGGTTGTGCTGCTTGTGTCTTGAATAGAGCTTGTGGAAACTGGGGACCTTGTGTTGTGGCTTGAGTACTCAGGACAACATTGGAGCCTGGCTTTCCTGTGACGAAGGCTACATTCTGAGCAGCAGAGACTGGAAGTTGCTGCAGCCCTAGAGCCTTGTGGGCATCATTTTGCAGGGGTTGAGGTCCTGGTTGGGTCTGCTGCGGCTGTTGTTGCTGTTTGAAGAGTTTCGGTTGGATGGCCCCCCCCTGAGGGGGTTTAGGCTGAATGGGTGGTGGTGTGCGCTGTATGATCACGTTATGCATGATTTGGCCTTGAGTTTGCGTCTGGGGTCCAATTCCTGAACTTAGAGTGGTGCTGCCGAAGCCCACAAGCCCAGCAGGAGCAGTCATTGTACCGCCAGTACTACTATTTGTGCTGCTGACACAAACAGCCGGTCCATTTAAAGCTGGAGATCCCAAAGTGGCTTTGTTACCTTGAATCAAAAGTCCACCTCCTGAGCCTCCAAGCCCTGCCTGAGAACCAGCACCTGACACATCTTGCCCAGACTGATGCAGCTGGTAACCACCCACTGCTTTAGCTAGGATTGGCTGCCCAGACTGATTGATAGTCATGACTGTAGGCTGACCCACAACCTGAATCTGTCCGATGCCCAGATGTCCAGACTGACTCCCATTAGGAAGAGCTTGGAGACTTGAAATGGGTTGAAGCGTCACATTTCCCAGGCCCACAGGCTGCATAAATGGTTGGACACTAATGGCCTTGTTCATGACCTGGGGTTGGAGCTGTAGGCCCTGCTGGGCAAGCACTGACCCCAGCATGTCAGCTGTGGTATTGGGAGGAGTAGCAGTGGAGCTTGGAGCTGAGCCAGAGAAAATTGCTGCTGCTCCTCCAACACCAACACCTATGCCTACACCAACAGCAGTGCCTCCGGCCCCAGAGAGGCTTGTATCAGGCAGTGTCTGAACCACCTGTGTGAGGGCTGGAATTCCGAAGGAGCCCAGATCCAGCTCAGCCTCTGCCTCCTGTAGGCTTTGTTCTGTGATGTTGGCTTCAGCCAAGCTCTGCTGTAGGATGTCACAAGGCTCGTGATTTGTCCCAATGCCATTACTCCCACCTTCACCACCCGGGGATCCTCCCAAGATGTCATCATCCTCCAAAAAGTCCAGGTCAACACTGACTCTGGGTAGGCCTGCCGGCTCATTGGCCGACAGCTGGACTGCAGGCTGGACCTCTGAAACATGGCCCTTAAAGGAAAGGAAAAAAGGAAAGACGAAAGACGTGAAACCAAGCAATGGATCAATAAGATGGCTTCATGTGATCGTGAGGAGCGTTGCAGAGTTAACACATACTTGCAGACATAAAAAGCCCAGAGAAATCACAACAAATTAAAGCGTGTACAGTGTACATGTTAGTTGGAGAAGAAGGTATTTGGAAATGCATGCTGCAAAGATGGAGAGAAAACAGGAGGAGGATTGGGGGATTCTACTCACCCCAGTGGTAGAGAAGAACGAGCTGGAGGGGTCACTCGAACCATCCAAAAGGTCGTCTGTGTCCAACTACAGACACATCCACCCAAGATAGGACAGATAGAAACCAAAGGCACCCAAACCAGCAGGCAAAAGCCACAAAGACAGAAACATACAAACCATCAAACAGAGGAGGAGAGCAAGGAAAGGACAGAACATAGTCCAGAGAACCCAGATTGCAAAGAATCAGTGAAAACGATAAGTGTCAGTAGGGCAAAATTGTAGGAGCTGGGAAGCGTTAGTATAAGCATTGCTCATTTAGTGAATTAGGCTAATAAAAGGGAAAACCAGACTGAAACCATTTATAGTGCCATCAAAAGGTTAAGACAATCATTAAGCAGAGAAAGTAGTTAGAAAAAGGCAACAACTAAATGAAAGCAAAGCATTGAGGGTTGTGGGTTGCACAGTGCATTGTCACATAATTTTAAAAGAACTTTAGTAGAAAGTCATGCAACCACCAAATAAAATATGCACAATTAAGACTCCCCATAACATCAAACACAGAACAGTTTTTGCTTTTAGAAATCACACACAAGCCTGAAAGATGAGAGTTCTTTTACTTTCTCTCTCATACTCACATGGGTCTCAGATCCATGAAGAAAGTCATTCAAAGCTTCTGGGTCACTGGGGGAATAAAAACAATTGTGTGATTCAAGCAAGAAAATAAGACAAAAGGGACAACCAATAAGATGAAAGTTTGAATTTTTCAGGCAGAGACTTACCAAATTACATCTAGAAGGCACCTGCCGTCTTCATCATCCATGACAACTGGTAAAGATGAAAAGAGCATTTTAAAGTTAGTGAATACTTGTTTCATTAAAGTTTTCATTAAAAACAAACAAACAAAAAAAAAAAAAAAACAAACAGACAAAAGAAAATAAAAAATTAGCAACTTTTATTACACATTTATTTTTCTACAACATTGTTCTTATAAACAAATAGTTGAATTTTCAGTGCTTTGGTTGTGGTACAGTGGAATAGGACAGAAGTTAGCCACATTTAATGAAATTAAATGAAAGAAACAGGACCATTTTCAATGCTTCTCTGCCTCAGTGTAATGAAAGGTTATGTAATGTGGTTAATGATTATTAATCATTTTAAATCACATTTATATAGCTACATTATATTGGTTGGATTGTTTCAGCAAAGCTTTGAATAGTCTTACATTTTCAGCATGTTCCTTACAATAGACACATCTCTTTCTGTTCCTTTATTTATGCTGAACACACTGTGCAAGATAAAAAAAAACTTTAAAATTACTTTCAATTCAGTTTGTAAATGATTATTACATAACGATGGATACGTGGTGAAGTAACTGCAAAGTGAGTGATTTCACCTGCTTCAAACAAATGAGTTTTTACTATTGATATAAAATAATTGTATTTCATAAATGCCCTTAGAAAATCCAACTATAGATCAAATATAGACGCTTGAAGTGGTTGTAACCAGTGTACATGTCTCAGTCACTGTGTTTATATTCAAATGACTAATGACTGAGAACATTACGCCTGCTCTTATTGAAAGTCTAGTAACAATAAAGCAAACAACAGGTAAACTATGAGCGGTCGTTGGATAAGACACAGTTCTGTAAATAAAGAATATAAAGATTATATTTTAACTTTTGTTCCTCCCGCTTGTGGTTATCATCAACTGCATCTATTATTGTGCTCTCACATATTTGCACATACTCAATAAGAAACAAACATTCTGCTGTTCTGACATAATTTTAAAAATCAAGCAGTAGATGTTTTTTTTCTGCTGCGGATGGAAATAGACAACAAACTGAAAACGCGCGGTTTTCACACAGACTGGAGAGATTTCGAGTGCGGGACCTCGCTAATTTACCACAAGTCTCCACAACTGTGCATAAATAACGCAAAGCACAACATGTCACCAGATGTTCCACGCAGGCATTTTACCGAGGTTATGAAGTGAACGTATTCCCAGTTAACGCTCCTAAAAGGCGGCGGGTCGGAGCCATTGCTCGGTGAGAGCAGAGCCAGTGCGCAGGATATGAATGGAGACACTGCAAGCGGCTTGCTACATGCTAGCTGATGTTTTCAAAGAGCTCTTCATGCAAATTCCGCCAATTCGTCAAAGTACACTTTAGCTAACAGCCACGCTACACACTTAAGACTCCAGTTTAATAAACCGTTTGATTTCAAGAACCCGTTTCACCCTCTTCTCCAAGAATTTTGATGCATCTGGGTTGAATTTCGTTAGCCTAGCTAGCTAGCCTGCTAAGCCAACCAGCTATCAACAATATTCAGACGTACAGCTAGCTCGAGCCTTTGACATTCAAAACAAACCACCGAGTGGCACGATTTTAACACCAATATCGTACAACGACACGTCGATCCGGCCACGACAGGCTAGTACTGCTTGCTAAGAAGTGGAAGCGCAATTGCGTAGCGAGCTATCTAGCTGTGCTTGCAAGCAAAATATGAGTTAATGTTGGAATACTCTTGGATGAGGGGGGTATGCTTGGGAATTCGGTGTAAAATGACTACGTTGGCCGTGTCGTGCAGGAGCGTGGCGTTTCGATTGCGGTCGCCGTGCAGTTTGCGGGATGTCCGCGGTGCGTGAATATCGCAGCTTAGTCGCGCTTTTTCGGATTAATAGATAAATTGCTACATTGTAACAAACTCACCCGAGACGATAGAGGTGCAGGCAGCGCGGGGTCTCCAGGACAGCCTCGCACGGGCTGCTGTACAGGACCCAGCTACAGACCGGAAGCAGGAGACTTCCGCTTTGCCTGATCGAAATCTGCAGCGCGATCGTCGAGGCGACTGGTCCGCATGGACCTGAATGAGGTTTCTGAGGCTTTTTGTTTTACTTGCGAAGGTTTTCTCTTCGTGAGGTGTGTCTGGTGTGTCTGTGTGTGTGTGTGTGGTTTTCTTCCCCACTTTGTGTACAAACAAACAAAACAACAACAGATGTGTCCTCCTGCGATCAAACTAGCAGATCTACATGCAGAAACAACGTATGTTAGTACTGATAATACTGATTAAAGTACTTACTTACGGCAGCATACCTGAGTAAATGTACCTACTAGCCTACCTTCTTTGAAAACATTACATTACCACCAACCTATTTAGTGTCCCACTAGAACAAAAATGTTTATTAGCATACAGGACTTTGGTTTCTGAAAAACAGCTGGGAACATGCTGTACAGAATGGCTTACATAATTCACAAGGCTCTGTGGTTCTGCGAAACCTCAAAACTTCCTGCTAAAAGACGTTTGGGTCACTGGAAAATTGGGAACTCCTCATAATGACTGTCAGGCTAATGCTAAAATCATCCAATAACTAACAAACATTATGACAACATTAAAACCAGTCTGCTTCTTGGCCCAAAGCTTTAACTGTGATCTGAAAATACTGCCGCCCCCACCTCAAAAAACAATAACAACAAAAATATAATAATAATAATAATATATAAAGTAAACATAAAAAATAACTAGGTCTACATTGTGCCTTTTGGACAGTCTGACAGTCTGCATTTTGGGAACAGTACTACTAACTTTAACCCTCCACTTCCGTTACCTCACCTGGGTTTACATGATATTTGCTGTCTTTCAGAACAGGAAGATAATTGAAACCATAATGGATAGGCAAGAAACATATTTCTGCCCGAAGAAAGTTAGGAGGGAAATGGTTGATGAGGAAAGTGATTAAGTGCTCTGACCTTTTCATAAGCAACCAAATGTTTTTTACATGAATACAAGGCATTTTACATGCAAACTTGTGGCCTATAAAAGTACAGATGTAAGCAACATGTTTTTCTCACTTCTTTCTTCTCCCATAAATACATACATATAACAGCTGAAACCCTGTATATGATGAAATACCAAAACTCTTCATTTGCTTTTTTTCTTGGCTTCCCTTTAGGTTTTTCTTCAAGATGTTAATAATGTCAAACCTAAATAAAACATGCTTAACAGGACAACTTGAATAACATACAGAATGCTCTACAAACAGCAGGGCTTGTGTTCATAAATTAGATAAAAGGGTTGAGTTATACAGCATTTGACCATTAGTTTGGCAAAGAGAGACAAATATTTGGCCTGCAATTGAGTAGTTGTTATTTTAAGTAATGTGACCAGTGTTTAGAACAGTCTTTATTTGTGTCATAGCATGGTTAATCGGCTGTTATATCATCTTTGTCAGTGAAGAAAACATAAATAACTTTTCGTACCATCATCAGTATCACTCAAATACATGCTGATGTTCTGTTTTTGTTATTACTTGCCAACAAACACAACTGCAGTTGATATTTAAGCTTTGAGAGAGTGGGTGATTGGACTTTACGAAGAGCCCTTGAACGCAGCAGCAGTGTTTCTGCTGCTTCCGCGTCACATGACAGAGGTGACGTGACACGGCGGAGCCGCAGCTGCTAGCACTGGTTAGCAAGTTTATTGACTTTCGCATTTGTTGTTCACTCTCAAAATCAGAGCAGCGACACGAAAATGGACAATAGCGGCAAAGAAAAGGAAGCAATGGCTTTAATGGCGGAGGCCGAAAAGAAATTAAAGTCATCCCAGTCGTTTTTTGGATCGCTGTTTGGGTGAGTATGTTGTTTAGCGAACGTTACTGTTTGCTAATTCTGTTAAGCTAACGGCTAAGTTAGCGGAAGGTGATCATCTGTCACACTGTGCCGAATCTGAAAATACTAATTGCTAACTGCACTGCAACAGTGGCGTATTTTGTGTTGAAGATTAGGTTGTTGTGTCAAACGTTATGCGAGTGTGGTCAACGCTGCAGTTTAGCTTCATGTGCTGCGTTATCTCCCCTTCGAATCACTGCTCAGTACATATGTTAGAATAATTCAAATGTCGCTGCATGCAGCACTACACTGGACTCAGCTCCACAGAGCCTGTTGTTTCATATAGCTTTTAGTATGTAAGATGCCGAAGAGGCTGTAATGAAAGACTTGTTGTGTAACATTTCTAATAAACCGTATTGAATATTTTATGGAGTGTTGTTCATATAGCGCCATCCAGTGGGGAGATCCTGCAGAGTCACTCAGTCAGGAAAACAGGTTAATGTCAGACCAGTTTGTTGCAACTTGTTAAATTATACAATTTTCTGAACTTCTTTCACTGTTTTAGTTCAGTAAAGTGGCCAGTGAATGCCTCTTTCAGTTCTGCAGTGTGGCCAAAATGTTCTTTTATCGTTATTGTTTAGTTATAGACTCAGAACTGTTATCTACACATATGAGTGTACCCAAAGAGTGTGAACTACAACAATTGTAAAGAGGTAAATGAATGTTTAACTTAATGTTTGCTGTCACACAGGGGTTCCTCCAAGCTGGAAGAGGCCTGTGACATGTATGTGAGGGCAGCAAACATGTACAAAATGGCCAAAAATTGGTGTGGTAAGAATAATTACTACCAGTTGTAATTATCTTTTATTTATTTCTGTTGGTAAAAATATTTACAGTATATATTTAAATAAAATGTGCATTTTCTTACATGTAACGTTTTCTTTTACAGCTGCAGGAAATGCATTCTCCCAAGCTGCTCACCTTCACCTGCAGATGCAGAGCAAACACGATGCAGCAACTAACTTCATAGATGCAGGAAATGCCTTCAAAAAAGCAGATCCACAAGGTAAACAATACTCATCACAACCTCGGGATATATAAAACTGCTGAAACGCACTCTTAATGCTCATTTCACAAGCTGCTGTATCGTTTTCAGTGAACCATGTACAGGACATAAAAGCAGTGTCATCTAATGTCATTAAAATGTTCCAGATGAACAACTTTAACAGCATAAGTCACAGCTCATCCCCCAGTGAAACTTGCACTTCTCACAACTAGTTGATCCTGAAAAGTTTATTCTTTTACATGAAAATACTGAACATTTGATGTGGCTTCTACATTTTTTTTTTCCCCAAACAGAGGCCATAAACTGCCTAAACCGAGCTATTGAGATATATACTGATATGGTGAGTTCATGATGCTTCTGTTAAATTAATATTACTTTTTTTGTTTTCCATGTAATTTGTTCTGTATTTGTATTTATTATTATTAATAATAATAATAATAATTTATTAATTTATTTATTTATTTTAGGGGCGCTTCACCATTGCAGCAAAACATCACATCACCATTGCTGAAATATATGAGACAGAGCTTGTGGACATTGACAAGGTCAGATGGTTTGTCAGTTTAATGTTTATTTTAATTTTAAATATTAATAAAGGTTCTTGCTTGTGATAGAGCTACACACAGTGTCTGTTGCTTTGAGCTTTCATATCATTTAAGTTTTACCCCACCATGGTAAATCTCTGTTTACACCTTATGTCTGACTGTGATCTATTTCCATTCCAGGCCATTGCTCATTATGAACAAGCAGCAGATTATTACAAAGGGGAAGAATCCACCAGGTGACTATTTTAATTGAGAATAATTTTTTTTGAGTGTGATGCTTTAGAGGTTGGGGCACTTCTATATTTTAATGTGGTTTTTATTAATGCTGTTTACTTTGTGACCCATTGTTTCTGAGAAGCCTCTTAATTTTCCTTTTCAGTTCAGCAAACAAGTGCCTTCTGAAAGTAGCAACCTACGCTGCTCAGCTGGAGCAGTACCCAAAAGCTATTGAGATCTATGAACAGGTAAGCTGCCTTCATCGTAACATGTTGTCAGTCACTTCAGAGGCTTTAACAATAAAGCAAACATGACTTGTACTTTGTGATTTTAGGTTGGAACTCATGCAATGGACAGTACCCTCCTGAAATACAGTGCCAAGGACCACTTCTTCAAGGCAGCGCTCTGTCACTTCTGTGTAGACATGCTGAATGCAAAAGTAAGCTGTAACACAGAGCTCGTGTTTAGGTGATGTAACTGTAACATGAGTCACTGCTCTGATATTCATCCTCTCGTCATTCAGCTTGCTGTACAGAAGTACGAAGAGATGTTTCCGGCCTTTTCAGACTCGAGAGAATGCAAGCTGTTGAAGGTGAGCTGTGGCATTACTTTGGATGTACAGTGAAATGCTTTAATAAGAACACTGAATAATCCTGTAATTAAGGAAAGTGAAGCTGAAGGACAGCAGTTTAACTCGGCTTCCATGGCTGACTGCTGCTGTCTGTTCTAGTTTTGGTTGGATTGTAATTAATCTAATTCAACATTGAGCAACGTTGTGAGCATTCGTCATCTTAATACAGTTAAGATCATAGCAGCTCTGAAATGAATAAGAAAGTCTTGCTGATGTTTGTTTGTTTTCTTCATGGTGGATTTGTGTCTGTTGATGTACAACATTATTATTAATGTTTATTCTTTTTTAATCTAATCAGAAACTTCTAGATGCCTATGAAGAACAGAATGTTGATGCCTATACTGATTCGGTGAGTGGACAGTTTTCTTTCAGCAGAATAAATCCCTGTAATTAAAGTTCGTATTGAGAGCTGTCTGGGATGCTAGTAAAAGAAAACAGAAACCTGAAAGATTAGATGAACCTCAGAATTCTCTAATATTGCAGTGTGCTATGTATTTAATGTTATATTGGGTGTTAAAAGAACAGATGAAGACGTCAAACTGTACAACCCAGTTGTTGTTTTTGTAATATTTGCTACTTCTGTGTCAGGTGAAGGAATACGACACCATTTCACGGTTGGACCAGTGGCTCACCACCATGCTTCTCCGCATCAAGAAAACCATACAAGAAGATGAGAGCGACCTCCGCTGACTCCCCTCGCTGCTCCTCCTCGAGCCCTCAAAATCCGACTTGCATCCTTCGTTTTGCCTTGAGCCTCTCACTTCCATTCTTCCAGCATTCTTAATTATTGTGACCTTTATCCTTTAGATCGCAGATACTGCCTTCCCTTCCAACCATCTGCAGTATTTTTCTCTTGCCTTTTAATCCGCTCAAAACAAAGCTCCAACAATGGTCTTTATACCGTAGGTAACACTATTTTCCTGAGTGCACACAGTACGTCAGTGGTATATTGTTATGATACAGGTGTTCGCTCAATTATAACAGTTATAATATTCATAATTTATAATAAGAGTCATACCAGCAACTATACTATAAAATTATTTTCAATGTTATAAAATTGATGAGATGATGAAAATTTACTAATACTTTAATCTACAAAAATACATTTAACAGAATGTGCTTTAGAATAAATGAACCAGACCAAAATGCAAATATTGACTAAAGCACTTGCATTGGTATTTGGTACATTTGGGTGCTCGGGAGATACTGAACGTCATATCAGGGCACAGTTAATTAAAGAGCCATTCATCTCAGCTGCAGAGCTCTTCTCCAAGAGGCTAAGAGTTTCGGAGGTTACAGCAAATACCTCCTCCTCCTTACGCTGCAAAGTTCTCAGGATGAACAGCAAGATTTGATGAAACAATTCATGCTTTTAGAAGCGTTATTAAGTAATTTTCCAATTGATTTTGTCATATCCTGTTTTATTCCACTACAGAAAGTGAAAGAAGCTCATCCCCTTCGTGAACATTTGCATGGTGTGGTATGAGTGAGCAGACTAGAGCAGCAGTTTTCCCTTGTATAGTTTTTTTTTTCTTCTGTCATACCTTACCAGGCTGAAATGAGCCTGCACGAGATGCAATACATTTGAGAAAAATGAGCTTTACCGATCTGAACACTGTGCTAATGTGTGCTGAGAAGTTTGTCCATCAACAGATGATCTTAAAACATTTGTACATCACGTTTTCTGTCAAGTCAGTTTTATTAACATAGCACTTTGCATACACGGTGGCAATTCAGAGTTTTTCATGACAACATAGGTCAATATTGTAATGTCAGATCAAATCAACATCCTCATATTGGATAAGGGAAAAAAACTGGAGACACCTCAGGAAGAGTAACAGGAGAGATGCTTCTTCCAGCACAGACTGACCAGCACTGGGTTTACAGAGCACAGTTTGTCCCAGAAACAACAAGTGAAAGCATATCAGCAGAAACACATGTATGCAGTATATAGACGAATAAACACAAAGTGCAGTACTATGTACTTCAGAGCAAAGAACAAAATAAATGTACAATTTAAAACATGACAGAGTGAAATAAATAAATCCCAGAGATATTTGAAGTAACATAAAACTAATCAGATAATTAAAAAAGATGATAGTGTGAGAAACTATTCTCATGCGTCTTATTGACATGTTTGATAAACCTCTCGGTGACGTGTTGCCGTCACCTGTCTGCTCTGTGGAGCCATCACCTGGTCTGTGGAGCCGTCACCTGTCTGCTCTGTGGAGCCATCACCTGCTCTGTGGAGCCGTCACCTGTCTGCTCTGTGGAGCCGTCACCTGGTCTGTGAGCCGTCACCTGTCTGCTCTGTGGAGCCATCACCTGGTCTGTGGAGCCATCACCTGTCTGCTCTGTGGAGCCGTCACCTGGTCTGATGTGTGGAGCCATCACCTGGTCTGTGAGCCTTCATCTGCTCAGTGGAGCCTTCACCTGTCTGCTCTGTGGAGCCATCACCTGGTCTGTGAGCCTTCACCTGTCTGATGTGTGGAGCCGTCACCTGGTCTGTGAGCCTTCACCTGTCTGATGTGTGGAGCCATCACCTGGTCTGTGAGCCTTCACCTGTCTGATGTGTGGAGCCATCACCTGTCTGCTCTGTGGAGCCGTCACCTGTCTGCTCTGTGGAGCCATCACCTGCTCTGTGGAGCCGTCACCTGCTCTGTGGAGCCATCACCTGGTCTGCTGGGAAGTTTGATCCCGCCCTGCGTCACGAGACTCCTCCACTTTGGAGATGCCAGCATCATATGTTAGCACAAGGATTGAATGTTTATCAAATATTGACATAAATCGATGAAGTAATAACAGGGAGAATAACTGTCAAACTGATGGTATTCCATGACTCGGCTGTGTTTGTGAATGATATTTTTATTTGATGTAGGGGAGAAAAGGTTGTTTTCAAACTCTTATATAACGAGTAAAACAAACCTTTGATTGCACTGTGAGTTTTGTTTACTTTGGTGATTAGATAAGTTTCAGGTTCACAGATATTTTATTTATGACTCAACACTTGAAAAACATTTTCGTTCTCCAGAAATATTATTTTGACTGGAAATTAAAATGCAGAGACCTAACCCCGAACATAATGTCACTGCACGTGAAGTGTCCGCGGTGCCAGGTGCGTAAATTGCGCACCGTCACACCAGCTGTTCAAACGGCCACAGACACAAGGTTGAGGAAAAGGAGCTATTCTGCATTTGAGTTGTTCAGAAGGAATCCGCTTGAACAGAGGGCTGTGATCTCATAAAACGATCAAGGTGATGGGAGGGCGGAAGCAATGACACCTTCTAATGCAACACGAATGACGATACCGGTCAAACGCCTCCGGAAGACTGTTCAGAACAGCCGGTACTAGCTTTGTCGAGGGGATGGTCATGGACAAGGGGGACGAGTCTGTACGGAGCTGGTCTCAGCGTTAGTGGAGCGGCTCAGTCATAGGGATGAACGGCAGTGAGCGCGCCAGCAGCGCACACGGCACAGGTGAGTTTCAGCTCCATTTAATTCATAGCGCTGGAGGTTCTCACATCTAAAATGTGACTAGAAGTTTTACCTCACAGTGAAACATATCTCTATTTGTAGGAAGTAGTTTAAACTTTACATTTAGGAAAAAAACAAAGACACTAGTGAAGATACCGAGGTGTTAAATTTGGTCCCAGCGCCGCGTCGGTCCCAGAAAAGGGTTTTAACTGATGGTTCCTCCACCTGTTGATTGAACCTTTAGACGCCTGGATACTCTGTTGTTCCTCTGCTGCTGTTCTGCATGATTGATTTGTTCGTTGAGGATTCTGCCCGTGTTGGTGAGTATCATGCTATTGAATCTTAAAGTACTGTACTGGTTTGACTGGTTTGTCGTTTTTATTGTCGGGGCAACACCGAGTGTACATAGATACACTCGGTGTGTATGTATGTAAAGTATGGATGTGATTTTTATTATGAATATGATTGTTAACCAGTAGATAGACTCACACGCCACTCTTACTGTGAATTTCCCTGTGGGTTGTTTTCTTTTGCTATTTGTACAAAGCCTGTGTGCCTCTAATTAGACCCTGGAGAGGAGGTTGTGTAAGTGAATCCCAGCAGAATAAACCTGCAGCAAATTGACTTTGCACCAGAACATTTTGTCTTAAAGTAGCATCTAGATTTGCATTTGACATTTACCTTTTAAGATACGCGTCAGGAAGCTGCAGCAAATTACAGGAAATTATTAAGATGAGATCATTCTGTTTTTTTAAATTGGTTTGAATTGTGACTTCATAATATTTACTGTCCACTAAAAAATCGTTTGTTCAACAGGTTTACTTTCAAGTGGACAACAGAGCAAGAACATATGACATTATAGGGCATTAGAGTTTAGTAGAATTAAACGGATTAAAAACAAGTGGAACAGGAATTATTAACCTTTGAATTTACATTGCTAAATTCTGTGGGATGTTCAGTTTAGATGGAAAGCTACTGAAAAGGCCGGCCAAATGTTTAGTAAACATTTTACCAATAATGGTAAACAAACATAAGGATTGTAAAACTAGAATAGTCTAATTTCAGGCTGCTGTGGTCATTCAACTGTAAGAGCACCAACTCAGATGATGTTGTTAAATGCACTGATGAGTTTAACATCACAGGGGCAGTGTGCAACATGCCACATAGTGGTTCTAACAGGAAACAAGAAGCAATATATGTTGTTTGCTGCTGCACAATGTGAAAGAAAAAGAAGTGGTGTACCAAAAGGAAGTGGAACTAATTTAAGCCAAATGTATAACACCTCATACATGATGTATATGAATGAATACCTGTGTTCTGTTTGGTAAAGAATAATCCTGGCGTCCAAAAATCCCAAATGACTTGAATGGTCATACTGTGCCGTGTTATTGTTGATTTGTTTTCTTGTGATATTTCAATTCTAGGGGACTCCAGGAAGAGTCACAACCCTACGGTGGTGACTGATGGAGATTAAAAAGTTCAGTGTTTGCAGCACGTTTAGATATGTTGAAGGTTGTAATGTTTGATTTGTTGATGTCCTGTCACCTCTGTATATTTTCAGATACAGTGGGTGGTACCTACAGGAAGACTGTGTAACCTGAAGACTTGAAGGCACCGTCTACCTCTGAAATACGAGCCGCCTCTAAGGATACTACACCCTAGCTTGGTTTACTCACCTTGAGTCATGAGACTTTCTCGCACCTTCAGTGTTATGGTTGTTCTCGTCACTTTATTTATGGTCTTCTTCTACTTGACCCTAAACCCAGACATGGGAACCAGGGCCAGACCAGAGAACATTGTGAACCATCGTAGTCTCCGAGTCCAGGAGATCGATGCGAAAACACAATCTCTTGAGCAGAAAAGTGTCACTGTGCCTCCACCTGAAGTCCCCAATATGACTGTTTCAGCTATGTTAAGACAGACTATCCCTCAAAATACAGCATACTGGAACCGCCTGCTGTACTCGGGTCTCAAGAAGCTGGACGAAGGGGGGGACCCTGTCGGAAACTACTCAGATTGGTCTCACTGCAGAGATGCTCAGGAGATTCTGCAAACCAATGTGCACGATATCTCCTCCTACCCTCCGCTGTTCCAGAGCTTTTTGCAGGTCATGAAATGCAGGTCCCCTCCACTTCTGTTAAATCAGCCCAACAAGTGCCGCTCCAGTAAAGGGGAGGAAGACAGTCAGACCTTCCTGCTGTTCGCCATCAAGTCAAATCCTAGAAACTTTGAGCAGAGACAGGCAGTGCGGGAGACCTGGGGTAAAGAGGGGGTAGATCACAGTGGACTGAGAGTGCGCACAGTGTTCCTTGTGGGTACCGCCTCTTTAGACGACCCTGACCTCAACCCACTGCTCTCATTAGAAGCAAAATACTTTGGGGACATTGTGCAGTGGGAATTTCACGACTCCTTCTTCAACCTGACACTCAAAATGAACGTGTTCCTCCAGTGGACACTGACACACTGTCCTCATGTCTCCTATGTCTTCAGTGGTGATGATGATGTATTTGTGAACACACCAGCGTTGCTCAGCTACCTGAAGTCTCTGGATGCCTCCAAGGCATCTCGGTTGTATGTTGGACACGTCATAAGCACAGCAACTCCCATCAGGGATCCTAAAAACAAATACTACATTCCTCTGAGCTTCTATGATGGCCCATACCCTGCGTATGCCGGTGGAGGCGGCTATCTGTTCTCTGGAGCATTGCTGCAACCCCTTTCTACAGCTCGGAGTGTCATTCCTTTCTTTCCTATTGACGATGTCTACGCTGCAATGTGCTTCATGGCGCTGGGAGTTTCTCCAGAGCCACACCCCAGCTTTCTAACCTTTGATGTCAAGGTTGAGGATCGTGAGAATCTGTGTGTACATAAAGATCTTATTTTGATTCACCAGCGCTCCCCATCGCAGACAAAAAAGCTGTGGAAGGGAATTCACAGTCCCCTGTTGACTTGTTGAATGTGACTGATCCACAAAAGCTGTAAATTAAATAAGGAAATGTGTTGTAATGTAATATAAGGTTTTACCTATTGTCTCTTTGAAAAACTGAAATTAGTAATGTGGGGAAAAAAAAGCACCACATTTCTATTTATGTAATTTAGCGCAAACTTTTGGTGTCATGAAAAGGAAGAGGTCTCCAAACTGGAAATGTGAAGAACACATCCTATATTTTTGGCATGCCAAAGGAGTATAAAGTGACGTCACTGCCACGTGAGGTTGTTCGTAGTTTGTGTGTCCTTATCCAAATTTCTACTTTTCTATTAAATTTAAATAAAATAAACCAAAGCAACAAAGTTTCATAGTTTATTTTCCACAAAACACCAAACACAAATCACTCATTGTAACGTTGTAGAAGGAAACCTGCAGAGGACTGTGGCAGAATAACGCCACTTACACCACAGGGTTGAATGTCCACTGTTTATTGCTTAACGTGAAGGTTTCTTGTGCGCGTAATGACTTGACAGTGCACCAGCTGTTTGTTGCTGCACTTAACACGACCATGGCATTAAATGTAAAACAGTAGTGTGAGCATTTATAGAGGAGATTTACTACTGACACAAAATCTTTAACTTAAGGCACCAAATCCAGAGGCTTGAATTTTGAAATTACAATTTTTCTTTTGCCTCTACCTTGTGCAGAAAAATGATGCCTCATTCCAAAACTACATTTATTTTTATTACAGAAAAAGTTGTGCAACAGTTTCACACTTGAGCCTCATCAACTTCCACATTTGTTCACCAAATAGCTTGTTCCTTCTTGTTAGTGCAGTTATTTATCATACAGATCAAGTGGATAGTGCTCTTTGTACACCTGCAAATGCCTCCACAGGGCCTCTTTCTGCTTGCTTATGTTGGGGGTCATCTCGTTGTATACGTCGGTGAACAGGAGTTCAGGATTGGGCTTCAGACGTCTCTCTGCCTTTTCAAACGCCTCCATCACCGTCTTACGAGATTGCTTCCTCCAGCTCCTCTCGTCATCCTCGCTCCACCAGCCGCGAGCTGTCATGTAATGCCTCAGCCTGGAGATGGGATGGTCCTGCTTGTCCCAGTAGTTCACCTCATCCACTGAACGGTATGCTGAGCTGTCATCACTGGTGCTGTGGTGGCCAATTCTGCAGAAGGAACAGTAAGTTTTCTTCTGTTCACTTTCCATACAAATTATTGGAAAGTCGGGACACCTTAGCCATACTTGAGGAAGACTACAGGAACATCACCTTCTTAAAATTAAAGATATGCATCCTTAAGTTCAGCAGACATTAACCTAATCTGCATGTTTTAGGTTGCAGGAGGAACCAGGCACATGTCATCACATTAAAGTACAGAGGTTGGTTTTCCAATATTGAAAATGATAGATTAGTCTGGATGATGAACTGTTAGCAAAGGGTTGAAACATCAACTTACCTGTAGGTCATTGCCTCAATGAGGAAAGGCTGGTTTTCAGCCACAGCTCTGCGGCGCGCTTCCTTTGTGGCATTGTACACAGCGAACACATCGTTACCATCGACACGGATGGACAGCATGCCATAACCCGGACCACGAGCAGCTGTTCAATCAGAGAAAGTCAAAGATGTATTCATTAGAACAGCTGCAGATTTCAAATCAGAAAACCAGACTTTAGCTTCTTACCAATGCCATCTCCCCTGTATTGCTCATTGGTCGGAGTGGAGATCGCATAGCCATTGTTGCGACAGAAGAATATCAGTGGGCATTCGAGCGTGGCAGAGAAGTTGAAACCGGCGTGCGCATCCCCTTCGCTGGCGGCTCCCTCTCCAAAGTAACAGATTACAACACGGTTGATGTTTTCCCTCTTGACGGCATACGCAGCACCAGCAGCTGAAACAAAGACGTCACACAGAAATCCATATTTACATGTGTAGATATGTTTATTTAGACTGATGAGCTTAATCTGCATGTGCACAGCTCACCTTGGGGAATCTGAGTGGCCAGCGGGGAGGATATGGTGACAAAGTTCAGGTCTTTGCACCCATAGTGGACAGGCATCTGCCTGCCCTTACCAAGGTCATCAGCATTGGCGTAGCACTGAGCCATAAACAAATCCAGTGGAAAACCACGGTACATCAGCACTCCTGCACATGAATGACAACACCATTACTCACAAGACAAGAAAACCTGGTGCATATTCTACTCAATGGACAATTTTTAGTCTCACATGGACTACATGTGAGACTAAAATATTAAACACATTAAACAGAGAGATGCTGCTAATATTTTCTTGGTGTGAATTTATCAATTTGAATTTAACACATTTTTGTGCTGCATGACATTTTACACGGCTAGATTACTTCTTCAAGTGTTGTATGTGTTTATCTGGAGTCTTTAGGACTTCCCTCGTTAGGTTGAAATGTTTTACAGCTCGTCCAAGGAACTTCTTCAGTCTGAACAAAGTTGGTAGGAGGCCGTATATTTATCCTCCAGAGTGGTTTCACCTCTCACCTGGGCTGAACAGGCGTGTTGGACTGAGAACAGTGACACCTATTGCAACTCTTTTCTGATAAATTGGAGACAGATTGTATCAAAGGCCACCACCTCTCAAGGGAGGGGTTTCGATTTTGAACTACCTGTTTGTTTATATTTTTTGAGAATAGGTTTTACCTCCACTTGTTTGAATTGTGATCTCCAAATAAAAGCATGGCTGTGTGTAGACATGCAGTATGATTCACTAAGTAAACAATTCTTCACCTCAAATAGAATAAGTCTTGTAGTCACTGTGTACCAAAGCAGGCATCAGCACACCCATGTAGACAAAACTGCCCAATGAGCTTGTAACAGAACTTTGGTGTTTGATATATCACTCACTAACGCACTGTTTGACTTACAATGAGGGTTTCCTAATGATTCTACTTGCTATGATAAACATTACAGAAATTAAAAGTCTAATTAAGTAAATCATTATCAATATTACTAGAATTATTATTAAGAGCTAAGTCTGATCCTTACCCGCTTCTCTGTATTGTCCAAACACCAGGTCATTTGGGTCAAGAGCAGCTGCACTACCAATATGTGTCCCCTCCTCACCGTAGTTGGTCATGTAGAAGGAAATCCGGCCCTGAAATAGAAGCAAATTAACATGCTTCCGTGGTCAAATCAGGAAATACAAAAGGAAAAACTTACCTGTCTCTGTGACTCGTAGAGAATACGGTCCATTGTGTTCAGCAGAGTCATCTTCTGATAAAAGTTTAAAACTGTCTCTTTGGAGAGCTGAGCAGGAAGAGACACAACAGGTCAGCCCGTGTCAGCAGAGCAGTGTTTGTGTCATTCTAATAACAAAGGGCAGAGGTGGACTTACGGTACCTGAGGGTCTTGAGAAGGGTTGATGATGTTGCCCTGCCTGTCCATCACCCGGTACACAGGGATCCCAGATATGACATTGGGCTGGATGAACTCAAGATGATCCACAAACTCAGCTGAGGCTCCAGGGAACTGTGGCTTTTCTAGTGTCGAATCAAAAGGCTGCTGTTGGTGCACAGCCTGAAACACACATTATTTATTTGTGGTAAATGGAGACCCTCTGAAAAATAGACAAGAGGATTCATGATATAATTTAACGAAAACAAACTGTCTGTGTTAATCTCAGGAGGCCTGAGAAAAGCTCTCCTGAATAAAAAAAATTCAAAACAGATCTGACAAAGAGGAAAAGGCAACAAAGAATAACAACAGGCTCATTGTTGTAGTAGCCAGTAGCGTCTGACTTTATTTAGGTTTGTCTAACTGGAATGATCACAGAAGAGGAAATGACAATGCAAAACAACAACAGTGGAAAAACAAGTGTTTTATATGCAAAACACATTCTATGTGTGAGCAACATTAAATCATTGATATGTATCCAGATATATAAGTATATCTGGAAGAAATGTGATTTATATTACATTATGTACTATTATTACTTCAATAATAAATACGATATAACGTGTATGTGAGGGAATGTAGGGAAGTGAATGTTTTGTGCAAATGAATGGGAAAGTAGATACGGAAGTAGATTGTAATCAAATGTTCAGAGCACACCTGTGACGTGGCCGTATTAGGTGTGGTATAAGGACTGGAGAGATTTTTGGCACATAGATGTTCTCTATTTGTAACAGAGCAGTTAAATAAGTTGTTTAAACTTTATGGGGCTGTCCAGCAAAATGGCAGAAAAACTGTTTTATCCCGTGACAGTGCAACAATCTGAATCACTTCTTAACACAACAAGCTGATCCAGATAATTTGAAGATGTCATAACTGCAGCTCAACCCCACAGACGTTTCTTGTGCTTTTAGGTCATTAGTGGCTTTTGTCTTGGACTCCTGGCAAAAAAACGCACTAAACTAAAACATCAGTGTCTCTTGAATTTGCTCCATGGTTTCTCACACAGTACTAAATACCGGTATGTGGGACTTTTGCTACTAGTATCCGTCATATGTTGTTATGTAACTTTGTGCTCTGAATTGAACTAAGAATGTTAGCTAAGGAAACTCAGAGAGACAGGTCTGCTGCTGCCTTTTAGACATCAGTACAATAGCTATATATGGCATGAGAATAAGTAGCAGCCAGTAGCTTAAAAGTAGTAGTAGCAGCAGAATGTGTTTATACAGGATATCTCCACAATCTAGTGTGGACGGTACAGTGGCTTGTATGTTTTCAAAGGAGAAACAAGTTCTATTTCAAGATAAGAAGGCACTCTGAATGTTTAATTTTTAAGCAAGATGTTAAAGATTGATTTAATCTAGCGTCTGACCAGATTGTTAAATATTCTTAATGCTGGACCAGTGGTGGAGGAAGTATTCAGATCATTTACTTACACTTACAAGTAAAAGTACAGCATTTAAAATGATAAATAAAAGTACAAAAGTATTGGCTAAAAAATACTTAAGGTCAAAAGTACTCTTTATTATTAGATTATAATTACTGATTAATTCAAGTGTTGTAGCTGCTAAAGATGGAGCTTCTTATGCTACTTTAACGATTATACATTTTACATCTAATAATTGTACATTGCAGAGTGCAGAGTTGTTTGCCTAATTCATAACTGAATTAATAAGCTCTGTTATTATTATTCTGTATTGTGAAAGGTTAAGATATCCTGAAATATCACAAGCAATTATGTACTGCAACATGAAAAAGTTTCTTGTGAAACCATGTGTGACGATTGTGTTGTTGTTATCTACACAATAAACATGTTAATTTAGTGACATCTCATATTTAGAGCCACCACTTTAACATTACACACAAAACCGAAACCGTAACGTCTATTTTGATTCATGACTCTCGACATTAACAGGTTTGATGTTTCTTTCTTTACATTATAACATTAACAGGTTTGATGTTTCTTTCTTATCATTATAATATTAACAGGTTTGATGTTTCTTTCTTTACATTATAACATTAACAGGTTTGATGTTTCTTTCTTTACATTATAACATTAACAGGTTTGATGTTTCTTTCTTTATATTATAATATTAACAGGTTTGATGTTTCTTTCTTTACATTATAACATTAACAAGGTTGATGTTCTTTCTTTATATTATAACATTAACAGGTTTGATGTTTCTTTCTTTACATTAACAGGTTTGATGTTTCTTTCTTTACATTATAACATTAACAGGTTTGATGTTTCTTTCTTTACATTATAACATTAACAGGTTTGATGTTTCTTTCTTTACATTATGACATTAACAGGTTTGATGTTTCTTTCTTTACATTATGACATTAACAGGTTTGATGTTTCTTTCTTTACATTATGACATTAACAGGTTTGATGTTTCTTTCTTTATATTATAACATTAACAGGTTTGATGTTTCTTTCTTTATATTATAACATTAACAGGTTTGATGTTTTCTTTCTTTACATTATGACATTAACAGGTTTGATGTTTCTTTCTTTATATTATGACATTAACAGGTTTGATGTTTCTTTCTTTATATTATAACATTAACAGGTTTGATGTTTCTTTCTTTACATTATGACATTAACAGGTTTGATGTTTCTTTCTTTACATTAACAGGTTTGATGTTTCTTTCTTTACATTATAACATTAACAGGTTTGATGTTTCTTTCTTTATATTATAATATTAACAGGTTTGATGTTTCTTTCTTTATATTATAACATTAACAGGTTTGATGTTTCTTTCTTTACATTAACAGGTTTGATGTTTCTTTCTTTATATTATGACATTAACAGGTTTGATGTTTCTTTCTTTACATTAACAGGTTTGATGTTTCTTTCTTTATATTATGACATTAACAGGTTTGATGTTTCTTTCTTTACATTATAACATTAACAGGTTTGATGTTTCTTTCTTTATATTATAACATTAACAGGTTTGATGTTTCTTTCTTTATATTATAATATTAACAGGTTTGATGTTTCTTTCTTTACATTATGACATTAACAGGTTTGATGTTTCTTTCTTTATATTATAACATTAACAGGTTTGATGTTTCTTTCTTTATATTATAACATTAACAGGTTTGATGTTTCTTTCTTTATATTATAACATTAACAGGTTTGATGTTTCTTTCTTTACATTATAACATTAACAGGTTTGATGTTTCTTTCTTTACATTATAACATTAACAGGTTTGATGTTTCTTTCTTTACATTATAACATTAACAGGTTTGATGTTTCTTTCTTTATATTATAACATTAACAGGTTTGATGTTTCTTTCTTTACATTATAACATTAACAGGTTTGATGTTTCTTTCTTTACATTATAACATTAACAGGTTTGATGTTTCTTTTCTTTACATATAACATTAACAGGTTTGATGTTTCTTTCTTTACATTATAACATTAACCGTTTGATGTTTCTTTCTTTATATTTAATATTAACAGGTTTGATGTTTCTTTCTTTACATTATACATTAACAGGTTTGATGTTTTCTTTCTTTATATCATAACATTAACAGGTTTGATGTTTCTTTCTTTATATTATAATATTAACAGGTTTTGATGTTCTTTCTTTTATTATTACATTAACAGTTGATGTTCTTTCTTTATATTATAATATAACAGGTTATGTTCTTCTTTATATTATAATATTAACAGGTTTGATGTTTCTTTCTTTACATTATAACATTAACAGGTTTGATGTTTCTTTCTTTATATCATAACATTAACAGGTTTGATGTTTCTTTCTTTATATTATAATATTAACAGGTTTGATGTTTCTTTCTTTATATTATTACATTAACAGGTTTGATGTTTCTTTCTTTATATTATAATATTAACAGGTTTGATGTTTCTTTCTTTATATTATAACATTAACAGGTTTGATGTTTCTTTCTTTATATTATAACATTAACAGGTTTGATGTTTCTTTCTTTATATTATAATATTAACAGGTTTGATGTTTCTTTCTTTACATTATAACATTAACAGGTTTGATGTTTCTTTCTTTACATTATGACATTAACAGGTTTGATGTTTCTTTCTTTATATTATAACATTAACAGGTTTGATGTTTCTTTCTTTACATTATAACATTAACAGGTTTGATGTTTCTTTCTTTATATTATAACATTAACAGGTTTGATGTTTCTTTCTTCACATTAACAGGTTTGATGTTTCTTTCTTTATATTATAACATTAACAGGTTTGATGTTTCTTTCTTTATATTATAACATTAACAGGTTTGATGTTTCTTTCTTTACATTATAATATTAACAGGTTTGATGTTTCTTTCTTTATATTATAACATTAACAGGTTTGATGTTTCTTTCTTTACATTAGTTTTAAGCTGTTTACCTCCTCACGCCCCTTTCTACGACCAATAGGAACGTAGCTAGCTAAAACTTTAGCCAGGCAGCTAGCTACCCAGAGTCACAACAACTAACACACGTTGTACCACTACACAAAACATATAGCATTTACGATATATTTATATGTAGCCACTTCAATTTGACTTCATATGGTTCCAATGGAGAATATCTATATAGCGAGTTAAAGCTAATTACAGTAACTTTGGTTTCTGCAGGGCTATCAGCTAAGCTAGCTAGCTCACAACACATCGCGATAACTAAGTAGAGCTACGACTGTTTCACATATCTCCCCGATGTAATCCTCTTTATCCCAAACATTAAAGTCTTCTTAAACATCTCCTGTATAGTAACTTAACTCGACAGTGGAAATATGACATTGTACCTGAGGTTAGATCGATATTGTGGTTTACTGTCACCAGGCCACAGCCCGTCCACCTCTGTCACTTGCTAAAGCGACCTTTCATGTCAAGCTAACACGAGCTATGCAGCAGAATAATACAACACTGTTACTGAACTTACACTGACTCCGAAGGTCCTGTGCTGAAACAGCCTCGACACCTTCAGTCCTGCTGTCTGTCGAACAGCATGGAGACATAATCCAAACATTTTGTTCATACTTCTGACAGCCGCCATCTGGACAGTTCACAGCCGTTTGATTCAACCGCACAACTAGCTAGTTAGCTAGCTTGTCTTAAATTTTAATTTTTAATGCTACAGTGAATATATTGCAATTGTGCGGTATAACGAACTAACAACAAGGTTTTAATCGTTTTCCAGTTTGCAGCACGTCTGTTCAATCCACATGCACACTTTCCAGGTAAGGACAGCAGTGCTCCACATCCGGCCAGACCTTTCAAAATAAAATCCCGAAAGCGCCAGCATCTCAACAGAGGTTCACGACCTTCAAAATCCCTCTTGTTGTATAGTTTTTAAATCAGGCCCTATATTCTATCTTTGTTTTTTTAAAAGAGCATTATAAATAAATGTTTTTGTAACTACATCATAAGGTTAAATGAACAGAATTTGCTATTCAAACAGTAAATGTTAACATGCATAGTCTTTAAGTCTGTATGTGCAGCAGCACTGTACTCCACTTTGCAGTGCCTTATCAAAAATAATGTGTAAGTAGAGTTACTGATTTCACTACACTTGAGAAAATGTTTTCTTGTTTTGCAATTTCCAGATTCGTGTCTTCCACCACCAGACCGCTGTCTCCTCCGCTGCTGGCAGTTTTCTGTAGAGCTGTATTTCTCGTTGGACAGTGATTTTCTTTGAATGCACAGCATTTTCTCTGAATTTTCTTTCTTCAGACCTCTGTCCTCCTCAAAAAGCTCTTAAAGGGCAGTTCATCTTGGCTTTTTGGTAGTTGGAGTCTTGCATATGAAAATGTAACAAGAAAGTGTGTGACAAGACAACTTACAGTAAAAACATGGAAGGTTTGTGAACTGTGGATGCTTTCATCTGATCCAAATAATCTGGCTCTTTGTCATTTTGCTCAGATATATTATCAGCATCGTGGTCCTGCTGCAACAATCGACATTTCCCAACCTGATCTGACATATAAAGAATATATGAATAAGACCAAGTTAAAAAACAAGAGTTCAAAAACTCATAAAAGTCCAGCATGACTTCTCATTACCTGCAGATTTGCTTACACAAGCACAGAAAATTACTTCAGTAAGTACAATATGAATCCTGTCTACCCTGTATATGTTAAATCCACTTGCCACAGTCACAGTGGGTTTGAATACTTGGATTCTTTGTCGTACTGCATGTGGTAATACATTTTATTTCCCATTCAAATTCATGATACTGTGAGATGTTTCGAGTAAATAATGTCCATGAAAGATGAATGCTCAATACCGAAGGGAAGGAGGAAACGTCCATCCAGAAGTGACTTACTTCTTAGGCACAGCACAGGTTAACAGGATCTCTCTCTGACCCTTGAAGATCTCTCATAGCAACAAGTAATGTCAGAAATAAACAGCTGTAATCGTGGGCACAGATATGGATAAGAGCTGAAACAGCTCATTCCAGTGAGTCACTGGCAGGTTAGTCCCTTGACACACCAGTGAAAGTATCAGGAAGCATAAATTGCACAGAGGAACACCATGAGAGTTTCCTCATGAGATGCAGATTGTGAGGTGTTAAACAGTTCCTGTTAATTAAAATGAATCCCCTGTTGTCACCTAGCAAATGCTAAGCTCAAGAGGACACCATGAAAATGAAGCTTGAGGTTTGAACCAGGAAATGGATACTGAACGTACCTTGTAACAAGCACCCCAGGATTTCTCTTCGAGTGTGGCCGTGAACAGAGAGTCCTCATGCTCGGTTTTAAAGTGAGCCTCCAGTTTTTTCAGAGTAGGAAAGATCTGACTACAAGTTGGACTCTTATCAGCTGAGACACAGAGCAAAGATGTATAAAGAGGTTTCACGGTCTTCAGAGAAAAAAATGAGAAAACACATTCCCACACAATTACCAATATTAGACTAATTGTACTTTTAACTTTTATGACCTTTTCGTCTCAGTTTGATGTGTGGATCTGTGGTGGTGGTATTAACAAGATCTGACAGACAGAAACAAGTTCTGTGCAGCAGCATTAAGTGTCTGAGCGAAACATCTGGCTTCCTAAACTGCAAAACCTTGATGGTAATGTTTATACCAAAACAGGAACGACGAAACAGATTATCGATGGATGTCAATACTGACATTAGTGCATCCAAAGACTCCACCGCACAGTGGATGTAATCTTTTCACAACATAGCTGCTCACAGCCCTGTGATACTCTTTGGTTCTTTGCTGGTTAAGTTTCTTAGTTTCAGTCCGTGTGAGAGAGGTTGTGAGAGCAGACACTGCAGCATTTTTAACATTTTTAACAATGGCAGCAACACGCACAGCAGCAGACTTGAGAGCGTGTGGTCGTTGTAATTGTGAAGAAAGTGTGTACACCTATTAAAAAATATAGAATTATCTAGAAGACATTACTAACCGAAACTGCCAAACTAACCGAAACATACAGTTTGTGAGATCAAACTGGAAATTCTCCGCTGTCTTGGACCAAATCAAATCCTCCATAGATTCAATTACTAAAGTTCCAACAATGTTCCTTATGTTTAATTATAATTTAATTATATTTTATTTATTTATTTATATTTAACAGCAGTAAATGTTTTCATTATAAATAGAAATGTAAATGTAAATAATTATTTAGAATTTAGCTGAAACTTTCAGTCCAGTCTTGTTTAGAGTGAAGGATAAAACTACTTCAGGCAATTTAAAGTATTTTTACTTCATAGTATTTTAAAATCTAAAAATTTGTCAATTATATTGTTACAATACCAAAATTGTAATAATTTGGTAGAAGTACACACACTGTTCAAAAAAGTGCAAAAAGAACAATGGAACAAGGTCTAAAACACACTTAAAGTACAAAAATACTCCTCTAAGAATACTGTAAACAGGACTCAAAGTGATTGATAATTAAAGATCTACTGAGACTTAATGTGGAACAAAACCAGCCGCTGGTAAAAGCTGATTTGAACTACTTTATGCAGTGCCAGGTGGTTAATCTATATTATTACACCACAATTTATTATTTAAGTATATTTTGTATAAATTAACATCTATAAAAATAGTTAGTAAAAGTGTTATTAGTTAAAGTATTATTATTTACATTTAAATTTAGTAATTTGGCAGATTATTTTATCCAAAGTGATGTATAAAGCAAACAAATATCAAATCCAAGGAGACAAACTTTAAAGTAAAGTGCTCTAGAAGGAGCTGTTTCAGTTTCATGGGGTGTGAGTGTGAGATTGTTTTAAAAGGTTTTTTTAAGTGCAGAGAAAAATATAGTTTCATTCATAATAATCTGTGAGAATCTGCTTGTTGATCACATTTTGTACTAAGAATCTACATCTACATGTGTAACACCTTTAAAGGTTTGTTTAGCACAACTAAATTAAATTTAAGATTTAAGTGGAGTGAAAAATTGTTTCAATTAAATGATAATGAATCTGTAAATGTAATAATAGTAATAGATATATGAGAAGTTTGATTTATGTGATAAATAAATAAAATCCTCTTTCACAGCGTGTTTACCGCCCTCCTGCGGTCAAGATGAAGAACTACAAAAATAAATACGGCAGCGTCACTAACACTTCCGGTGAATACTTTCAAAATACTGTGACGGTCAAACAAAAACAAAGTAAACTAGTAGAAGTTGGCGTAGCCTCGTTTGTGGAGTTCGTCCCTTTTGTCTTTGAAAGTTAGAACTATTAAAATGTTTATGGTTCATTTAAAAGTACGAGTGTTTTGACTGGAGACAACATTTAATAGATCAACGGTGAACACTTTCAAAATACAGCTCCTAAATTGAATCAGAAACACATTAAAAACAGAAATACCGTAAAAATGTTAATAATTGTTAATGTTGGTAGTTAATTGTTTGGCAGTGGTACCTTTAACAATTCAGATTTTTATAAAGTAGTCCCGTTAATAATAACCATCTAACCAATTTATAGTCATCAAACAGTGGTCAGCTGGTATTAACAAGTTAGCCTACAAAATCTAATATACTTTTAACAGTGTGACTAATATAATTAATTAAGTCAATCAGTAAAATTATTTGATTTAAATTGTAGATATTTATCTTTTTATGTCATCAGTGCGAGCCCCAATGGCAAAATAGATTGCGTCATCAATCCGCGTCAACTTTACCAGTGTGGGAGAAGCATGATGGAGGTGTGCGGATCCTCAAACGTAACTTTGAGGGAGTTTGGCTGCGAACAGAGTTTATTGTCTCGACCTGATGGTTCAGCATCGTTTATCCAAGGTAACAGTACAAGCAAAGGGCGGAGAGGAGCCTGAAACGGTGTGTAGTTGTTAGTAAAACACCGTCAGTCAGGCTCAAATCTGAACGAGTGTTTTTCAACAGCATCAGATTGAAAAACACAAATCAGTCCTCCGCTCCCACTGCTCTGATGAGTGGTGCTGAGCTCTGTTCATTTGTCATTATTGAAATAACAACTAATGTTTCACAGCAGGACACAGTGCAGCAGTATTTACACGATAAGAATATTAGAAGATAAGTTGTTTATATCATCAACTGTTAGTACAACTTGTCACAGACACATTGTACAGCTGTACCCTATTTAATTGTTATTGTGTTTATTTCTCATTTTTCTCCTCCTGCATCAACAATGTATTTATTGTTGAATGACGACCTTTTGTTCTCATTTGAAGGAGACACCAGTGTGATGGCTGGAGTGTACGGACCAGCTGAGGTCAAAGTCAGCAAGGAAATCTATGACCGGGCAACACTGGAGGTGCTGATACAGCCTAAAGTGGGCCTGCCAAGTAAGTTTGTTTTGGAGACATTAGGAAATGTATAGTATAGTTCACTTTAGATTAAAGGGGCCTAGCTAATTTTGCAGCTTGTTCCACCTCTGCTGTGCAAAATCTGCCATACCTCCATGCACCATGAGGTGGAATAAGTGAGACATTTGTCTTTCTGCCTGAGTCCAACATGTATCCAACATTAATTTATTTCCAGGTGTACGGGAGCGTTCACAAGAGCAGTGTGTGCGAGAAACCTGTGAAGCGTCTCTGCTCCTGTCACTTCATCCCCGCTCCTCCCTCACTCTTATTCTTCAGGTGCTGCATGATGATGGTTCCGTATCCTTCAGTAAAACTGCTGTAAAGTTGGCGTAAAAGCTGCCGGTTAGGGCACTGAAACGTTGTCTTGTTTCTTGGTGAGTCTGCTTCCTTATCTGCTCCTCAGCTCTTGTCCTGCTTTTTAAACGCCGCCTGCATGGCTCTTATGGACGCAGGTTTGCCAATGAGCTGCCTGTTCTGTGGAGTGACTTGTGCGATTGACGCTGATGGTCAAATCATCACAGATCCCACTGCAGCTCAGGAAAAGGTAAATCTGGGAATCATGTTGTGATAAAAACCGAAGCTCTGTTAGAATTGTTATAAATAAAAATTAATACATTTTCAAACATTTTCCTCATGAAATGGGTTTCATGTTTGTGTTTTATGTTCTTTGAGAACAGTCAAAACTATTAAAATCCTCCCTGAGTTTGTCAATTTGTTCATTGCTGTTTCCACTCTCACAGCAAAGTCGCGCTTTGATGACCTTTGCTATTGACAGCACAGAACACAGGGTAATGATGTCATCGACCAAAGGATCATTTTCAGTTTATGAGGTCAGTTTTCTTTTGGAAACACTGCAAAAAGTGCCACACTTCTAAAGCCCTCATTATTATGCAAACTCTCATAGCGATTTCCTTCAGGTCTGATGGTGATGAGATGTGTTCTGTCTCTTTCTGTGCTGAGTTTGCAGATCTTTCATATTTCGGCCTATATTTTCTTTTTCTACAGCTGCAGCAGTGTATAGCAGTCAGCCAGAAAGCATCAGAGAAGATCTTCCAGTTCTACAGAGACTCTGTCAGACGGCGATATTCCAAAACCCTCTGATGAGAGCGCGAGCTTTCTTTTTCTAGTCTTTTTTTGAACAATACATACAAATATTGATGTTGTAATAAAAAAAATTAGCAGCTACTTTTGCTACACTTCAATTGAGGTCAGTGATTTCGGGGAGTGGGAAGGTTTACACAAGGACATTATGGGAGAATTAATTATCTGTCAGAGTGCAGAATAAAAAGGAAAAGATTAATGTCACACAAGTGCATTTATTAGGATTCATTGATTTTCTTTCACTTTAATATTTACATGTAATACAAGCATATGAACTAAGGAAGAACCTGAACATCTCTTGTACTAATAAATCTATCTTCCCACGACCTTTGACTTTTTATCGACTCATGAGTTCTCCACTTAACTGCGACCAGTCATCTGTACAAACACACACAAAGTGTGACAGATCTAACCAGACCCTGGTTTGCAGGCAGTCCACATTATGGTCTCTCTTGCTGTGGGATCTGAATAGGTGATTTTTTTTTTTTTTTTAAACTTAAAATGTCCAGTGGAGACAAAGTGATTCAGGATTGTCAGTACCGTGTGGTGCCGTGTGTGGACTCATAGCACATGAACAGTGACGAGGGTTGGACAGTGAAATATTACAACTGTGTTTAGATTGAGTTATTTGTAGTTTGGTTTTGGACTCTATAAAACCTATACATACTGTATAAATAGAAAACTTGCAGTCATTTTTTAAAAAACCTTTACTTGGGGTTCCCTGAAAGCTGTTTTATTGGCACATTTAAACTATAACCGATATGGCCAAAAGTTTTACTTTCAAAGACGCCTTTGTACTGAACCAAAGCTGAATGAGTGAAAAGGAGCTTGGAGCACGTCAGGACATGACAAACTGCAAACTTGCCATACAGGTATGTCTTGTATCCCAAATTGAAAATGTACTGACTCATGCACCATGTGATTGAGTACCAGATGTTGTAGCCACATTGTCTACTCATCTATAAGTGTCACTGAAGCAGACAACTTCATTTTTCAAGTTTGTCACTGCAAGAGGAAAGGTGGATTTCAGGCTTGTTTGTTGAAGAGTAGAATCTATATTTGGGAAGTGTGGCGTTGCAGCTTCTATTAATGGAATAGCTCATGAAAGAATCGCTCTCACAGTTCCCTCCATATTTTTGTCAGTTTTCCTTTCAGGTCTGCAGCTGCCATGCCATCATTTCCTAGCACTGTACAGTCCTTCTTTTGTTTCTATATCTAGAGCCTGTATTTCACATCAAAACCTCACATTGCATTTAAAAAACTCCATTTGCATTTATTTTCTCCTATTATGGCACTATATGTATCATTTAGGTTTCAACATAAATAAACTTCTTCAACTTGGCATAAAATTGCAGAATCAGTCCTTTCTGCAGGTAAACAATGAGTCAAACGGGTTGTATGGGTTGATTGATGTACTTGTGCAGTGTTTCCCTGTGGGTCACTCACTCCAGTCGTTGGTGTAGCAAGATATTCTTAGTTCTCTGAAAGAATACTTCTTCTGGCCCCATCATACATTTTAAAAATAACGCTCTGGGGCTCTAAAATCATCAGCAGCCTTCACCCCAGAAGCCCCAGTTTTAGCTCAGACTCTCCTATAGCGAGGTCCATCAAGATTTAGCCACTGCCACATCCTTGCTTTGACCTTCTTATAAATCTGCAGACTCCATCTCCTCTGTATACTGCCCTCCACTTTTCTCCCCACAAACAGATGAGGCTACACACTCCCACTGCCTCACATTATCTATCCATTGTTTTGTGACAGTGTAGTGATATTATTTGCATTTGCTGTCACTCTTTTTTTTTTTTTACTTCAGATAACGTGGAGATGACAGTGGTCCACACGTGACAAATTAAATTACATTTACAGACTGAATCTTCTACATGGAGTGTTTCTCAATTATTTCTCTTCATATGCAAGGAATATCCTCTGAGCTGAATTATGTCCTAATCCAATTAGAAATGATTATAATCTGCACATCAGCTTTCCTGCTGTGTTTTTACTGTCCGCTCTCTGCTTTTCCATTGTGGTGTACCTGAAACATGACTCCAAACAGGGTTGACAGACAGAGACTGTGATTATTTTACATTTACAGGTGATATATTGGCTTGTGTGGGAATCCATGAAACATATGAGAGATCTGTTTTTTGTAAGCATATCCCGACGCAGGTGTTGCTTTTATGGTGGTTTTCCAGACAGGTAGGAAATGAGCGCGGCGATGGCACAGATGTATGTAATGATTCCAAACACAATGGAGAGCACTGAGAGCCACAGAGCCTGGCGAGATGCTGCATTGGCCCCCTGAAAATCCCCCTGAGCTGATGCCTTGTTGGTCTGAGAAACAGAAGAGAGAGAGGGCAGAGTGAGATAAGGATTAGAGGGTAAAAAAAAAAGGATCGAAGGGCATTTGTCATCATTTGTCAATGTCCTCACTGGCCTCCGCTGTCCTCTTCCACTCATTCCAATCATACACTAAGCCCATATTATGTTCTATCCCTGAATCACACCCGCTGTTTGTGCCACATTCATCACTTTCTCCTCCTTCCGTCCTCTCTCCCTCTAGTCCTTGACTCTGACCCCTGTTTTAGGTTGCACTCAACAATATTGGAAATCTATCACCTTGGGCCTTCTTGTTATGACTCTAATTAAACCTTAACGAAGGCCATCGATCTGATCAAAAGGCCTTTGCAGCTTGCTGCCAGTTAGCCTTGCAAAAACATTAATGGGATTTTCTTCCTGCACTGCTGCTACAAGGATGCCTCTGACAACAAGACATAGAGGTGTTAGGGCATTTTTCACACTGCCAGTGGTGATGCTGACTCGTGTTTTTGCTACTAAATTAAGAATTCTCATCTTTATTTCTGTCAATTTGTTATTATCTGTATTTGTGGTTAAGCCTTTAGCTCCTGTAGAGGCTCATTTCAGTTTTTAAAGACATATTGATTTTTTCAGTTTTGTGGATGCCTTGCTACAGTATATTACAGAAAACTGAATATTATAAGACAGTGATTATGTGACAGTGTAGCTACTATACGTTAGCAAGCCCAACTTGTGCAGACGGTGCAGGTCCCACATTCAGATGGGGCTGCAAGTCTCCTCTGGACATTTTTTAAAAGAAAATGACAGCAGCTTTCGGAAACAGTGGTTAGACAAAGATTGGACTATATTTGTGTGCGTGTGTACCTTCTGCGAAAGGTAGAAGGCAGCGATGCCCAGGGGCCAGAAGCAGCAGAGCATGGAGAAAAAGGCCAGACCCAGGTAGTCCTGAGGGATCATCAGAGGGAAGTTGTTCTCGCTGTCTGTATCACTGAAGTCATCAATGGATGAGTCCTGGGATTCAAACACAGAGCAGAGCACCAAGGCTGTGTTCAGGTATCATTTGGTAATGCAGAAGACCTATAATGATATCTGGCCATGCAGATTTTTGTTGTTAATTAATTTCAGTTAAAGCCGCATGAAGTGACCTTTAAAATGTTAGAATAAAAACCCCTGCCACCTTGTGGCAGCTCGTTGCTCTAGATTTTGGTGGTGCATCATGTTACGGTTTGTTTGTGCACTTGCTTGTTGTAGCTTTACCGGGGTAGTGTCAGATAACCTATAACTTGGCATGGCTACAAACTATGGGAACACTTCCACAGTTTTATGGGCAGCATTATGCTTTTTGCCGTTATTTTCATGTCCTCCACAACAACTGGAAAACTTTGCTTGTGTCTGTAAGATAATGTGACTGAATGGGGTTAGTCTGGATGTGCACTAGCTCTGCTGACCGCAGGCGATTCGTGACTCACGCATCTTTTTGAAACAGCTGCATATTCAATCTGACTTCGTCTCTTACACCAGCCCCAACATATTACTCGGCTTGTTTTATTCCACGCATGAAATAATTTAGCATTTGCCAGAGATGTTCTTATAACATTTAAGCAAACGCTTCTTGCACCAGCATCTGTTTCTTTCTCTGCTTACTGCTTACATACAGTACTTTAATTCAACTTCAATTAGTACACAGGGTCATTTTGATCTTATTGTATTATCTATTACTATTACTGATACTATTGTATCACACACCTATGATCATATCTGGTGATGAAGGAGCCATTTCGAGTTGTTTGATAATCATGTGAAGTGAAAAAAGGAGTAAGAGAGAGAATATTGTGTTGATCCTCACTGAGGTCACTGCAAAATTTTATTCCCACAGGCCCTCATCTTTGTCTCACTGCGCTACTGCCAGCATTCAGAAGGAGCTTGAAAAAAAAAAAAAGTCATTTCGTGTGCTGTTATTTTGTCCTTGTCAAGCAAACTCTCAGCGTGAACTTTGCAGCAGCCAGCTACTCTTGATTTAATGGTGTGTCATACCTCTGTGTGTTTGTGCACTCGCTCGTGCTGCTAATCAAACGGCCTTCAGCCTTTTAGTTCACAGCAGGTCACTGAATTTTTAATTTAAACTTTGATAATAGTCTAAACAACCAGCAGCTACCTATTTGTGACATTTACAGCATATACATTCTCATGTTGACTTCCAGAACATCATGAGCACTGTAAGCGTTTTAAAGCTAATTTACATTTAACTCCAGGGTCGGTTTTGCTCAGCGATCTATGAAATAGAACTGGCATCCTTCTTTGCTACTGTAGTGTCATTACCTGCACCGCAGTATGAGAGGAGCTTTATGTAATCTGACTTTCTGACAGTAAGCGTTCACTTGCTGCCTACCTTGAATGCACTGTGCATTTGTCTATTTTAAATTCCTCTTTGGTTCTCCTGAATCTGCACTGAGAGTTTCTCTTGTAGCACAGAAACTGGATCTAGAACTAAACATCTTTATTTCTGGACTGCAGGTTGGACAAACAGGACACTTCAAAATAAAAGTGGGACTTTTAAAACTGATTC
Organism: Anabas testudineus; assembly: GCF_900324465.2. Classification (NCBI taxonomy): domain Eukaryota; kingdom Metazoa; phylum Chordata; class Actinopteri; order Anabantiformes; family Anabantidae; genus Anabas; species Anabas testudineus. The sequence continues at coordinate 3,829,141 of NC_046622.1, read as the reverse complement.
TTAATAGACATTAATAGACAAAACAATTAACCAATAAACTATATTTTGAAGACTACTTTATGTGTTAGGAATTTTTCTTTTTAAGTTTCTGCAAGATGGAAATTAACACAATAATAATAATAATAAACATAAATCCCTTTTTCAACATCATATTAATGGGATTTCTTACGTCAGAATCAGGAAGCAGGTCGTCCTCATCATCCAGGCTGTAGGACACACTGTGGAAGTCCTGCGTCTCCGCTAGTAGCTTCCTCTCCAGTGTGGAGCCAGGCCGAATGTCCACAAAGGTGGTCTCCAGGTAGTCTTTGCTGAGCAGAGAGTCTGTGTGAGCCCAGATGGGGGCTGGTGGGTAAAAGGACTCCAGTGTGTGCGGTAAGGAGCAAGGGTCCAGTAGCTGCTGCTGCTGAAGTTCCGGGTGATTTCCACGATAGTTTCTCCAAGCTAACGGAGGGTAGGCCCTGTCCTCTTCACATTTTACCAAGATGCCTTTAAAGTGCCCACCTGGGGCCTGTCCAGTCCCGGGCCCAAGGCCTGGCCCTGATGAACTGCTATTATTGGGGTTTTCTCCCACAAGAGGGTGCTTCAGCTCATCTAGGTCCTCCATGGCTCTCTTTTAACACCATGCACACAGGAGGCCACCACATCAACAACCAAATGTGACACGCGAATTAGTCTGTAGCGTGTTTCCCGGATTGGAAACTACTTCACTGGCTTGAGTGTTTCGGCGATAATTCACCGAAACACTAAAGCTTGAGGCCAACAGCACCCTCCAGGTGTAGCCCTCCTCTGGGTATGATGAGACGTGATGATGAAGTTGTGTTTAGAGACTTAAGTTCCTCACATGTCATAATCTATTTGTTTCAGGGCTTGATGGCTCAGGGTTTGCACCATGCATTCAATTTCACATGATTGAGTCTGTCAGTGTTCATGAATATGATAATGTCAGCTACTTTCTCTCTCATACAATATGGAAATGTCAATTCTGATGATGGAGGACCTTGATTAGCCCCAGACAGGCTAATGAAAACTCTGGGCAAAGGAAATTCAGTGTGACTGCCCTCAGGAACTGATGAGAAATGTCTTCAGCAATAACATATGAAATCGTAATCTAAGCACAGTCTCGTGTTATTAGTGGAAAAGCTTTGGATGCCAATGTTTGCCCTAAACAAAAAAGACTTTCAAGCTGTCATAACATACAGCTTTGTGTTTGTTCCTCTGCTGGAGTCTGAAAAAAGTGCACTGACACTGTGTTCAAAAACAGGCCAAAGGCAGTGGCCCTTCAGATGATAGACTGATGCACGGTGGGGTGTTTTGAAGCTTGAATATGCACAGACTCCAGCAGCAGTCAAGCTAGTGTCACAACGAATGAATTGGGGCCATATTCGAGGACGATTAATCTGTAAAACCAACGGGGCTCCAGGAATAGAATCCTACGGTGCACGTCTGCAGGTCAGCAGACCCGCCGACATACGTGTTCATATGTCGTCTCTGCAGGAAGTGATAATGAAGACATCAACGCTCTCTTGTGTTGATTTATGGCAGGACAGGGGAGAAGTTGGGCAGCTCTCTATCCCGTTCTCCAGTGGGGAAGATGGACTGTGAAGAACAAGGTCACACAAAGTATTTAGACAACACAGCATCCTGATTCTGTGCACTCGAGTCTTGTTTTTCTTCTAACTGTGTACGCACTCCTAAAGTTTGTCCATTTAACCAACCACCTCTGACCTTTGACACAATGTGACCTTTTAGCCAGCACAGCTCCTGAAGTGCTAAGTGTGTGCGAAAAAAGAGTGCATTTTGATGTAGTTCTCTTAGAGGTAGTGGAGATTTGTTTGCAGATTGTACTAATGGATGTGTATCAGCAGCAGAAACTGTTCCCGTGATGCAGTCAATGTGATTTGTTGTATATACTGACATTAAACTGAGCACAATATAGATGATAATCCGTGCTGGGACCAGCTTTTTCCACACGTTGTCATTTAAAGAAGTAAAATAAAGTTGCCAGTGTACAGTAGCTGCAGTCTAACAGTTGCCTGGCATTGAAGCAGTGTTTCAGATGAAGACATGTCCCTGGGTGTTTGAGAACACTGCTGACTTGGCACTATCTTTGATTGATACATATGCATTCAGCTCAAGGCAGACAGGGACAGAGGGTGAACTGAGGCCTCAGTACGCATGTTCTCTGTTACTCCAGTGGTGCAAAATCAATTCAAAATCTGTAGCTGTAGCCAAGGTTCAGTTTAAAGCTTTGTCAGCTGACAGATCATTTTATTAAATTTAATTTATTATATTCTAATTTCTTATAAACTCTTCACTCTTCACTCTGACACTTCACATTTTAGGGGTAAAAGAGAAAATGGAGTCTTTGATCAAGCAGATCTAGACATGTTGACACGCTGTTACGACAGGAAACCCTCTCTTCTATTTTTCCTGGAGGTCACTCATTTTAAATGTCAGCACAACTGTTGTTGTTGAGCTGTATTTTGTGATGACTTCACATATTGATTTGATCAATGTTTTAAAGGAAATAATGTTTGCAGTATGAGAATTGACCTTTATGTATAGTTCAGTTCTTATATTGTGGATAGATATTATGAAATTCAGCCTGTGTAAACGCATGTGCTCTTTTCAAGGTGTCACTAATGCATGCCTGTACAGCATCCACCCCCAACAACACTGCACAGGATAAGCTGCTTAGAAAGTGGATGAATAGTTGGACATATGTCTCTGATTGCCTTTGTATACAAACATACAGTATGTGGTCAGTGACTTAAGACATTAACAACTCGTTACTACCCTAAGTTATTTAAATTGCACATTGAACTGACTTTTCATATTCCAAACTAAGAATAGCACAAATAGTCCAAAATTAGCACATACAGTAACTGAAATGTCAAAATGCTCTTGAGCTGACAAGTGAGAAGAGATTAAAGACGTCCTGTTATTGTGTGTTAAGGGTTTATATCCCCACCAGAATAAGAAGGTGTCATTCCAACAAACCTCACAGTATCTCATCAGTAAGTCTTTATTCTGCATGGCAGAGTGCTTCACTGGCTGCAGATCGATGGAGTGACTCGTTGTTGCATGCTTCACCGCACAGCACAGAAAAAAACTGAATCATTAAATGTCTTTGGGCTGGCGCGGTGCTGAGGGAGCATTCTGCTCTGTGCTCTGATACTTTTCCACCACACACACACCCCTTCGCTTCCCTCCTCTTCGCCCAGCCCTTTATGGAGGGTTAGTACCTCTCATACTGAACAAGCCGAGCGATTGTTCAAAACACTGACATCAGCAGCAGCTCTGAGCAAACTGCCTCCCCCTCACAACACAAACACATACGCATCTGGACATATGGTGCATACTGCACACATGCACTTGCTCATTCACAAGCTAATATTTGTATCACTTCACCAGCCTTCCCCTTTCATTTAGTTTTTTATTTATCCCCCCTCCCTCCCAATCACTGCAGCTTCATTCCAGGAGAGATGCACTCAGCTTTATTACACCCCATCACTCCCTCCCTTCTGCACCCCTTCCCATCTACCATAAAAGGACTTCTGTCAGCTGTATTATAAGCCTGCCTCCTTTTCTGATTCTGCAACACTCATAAAACATCCAGTCAGGTAAAGGGAAGGTTTCAAGGACGCGGCTGCAAATCACTGCCAACAATTTTCAGCAAAGAGCTTCTCCTATCCCTCCCTCTATCCTTTTTAGTCTTGTGCTCACACACGTACACAGGCAGATAACTACTCAGCTCCCTCCATTACTTCTTCTCCTTTTCATTTGCTTTTCATCTGACTCCTTCCATTTTCATAATCCTGCAAATACTCTCCATGTTGGCTACTGTACACAAAGTAAACTCTGTACAATTTCCAGTTGATGCATGAGAAGAAAGCTTTAAAATATGGAGAAGTACAACTCCTGCTGCAAATGCAAAGAACTGAGCCAACTTTTAGACTGATTTTCAACTCTGCAGACCTTTTGAATGAGCATTTCTATCTGTACAGACACACTCATGCACAGAGCTCACTGTAATTGCTGTAATAATTTATTACCGATACGTGCTGTGGACATGTAGATTCAGTGAGTACAGTGATAGAAAAGCCATGACATGGTGGCTGTGGGAAATAGGAGCTTTAGGCTCTGATAAAAAGACATCTTGAGTACAGAAATGTCAGGCTGCTAAGACAATAGTGAGCTCTGAGATTATGGCAAACCAAAAGTGGCAGAGTAATGGCCCTTTTGATTTAACCCTTTCATGCATAGTGGTCACTACAGTGGACAAAAGCTGTTCTGTATATGCATGGGTTATTATTAGAATATGTTAAAATATGAGAAATCATCTGATTATTATTATTTCATTTCATAGCTTTCACACAGTTTAACATTTTCTGTTATTGGTTTGTTAAATACATGTTTTTTGTTTTGTTTTTGCATTGTTTTTATTGTTTTTATCAAACCGAGAGAGGAATAAACACATTCAGGAATGAATCTTCTTTTATGTTCTTATATCGCCTTCATGTGTGAAAGGGTTACTTTCCAAACTGCTCTCTCACCCTCTCTCTCTCTCTTTTTCAATCTTTGTGGAGTGACTGACAAGAGCAGAAAGGAAACTGAATAGAAATGATGACAACAAAACAAAACACAACAACAACAACAACAACAAAAAACAGGCGGCAACATAGAGCGTGTTGCAAAAGCTCGTGCAGCTCAAAGCAACATCGTGTTCCTATGGAAACACATTCACCATAGAGTGGGGTGTTCACTGCAGGATAAATGAAGCAGAGGCTAATTTGCCATTTCAGTCCTGTTCCTTTGCTCGGCTTGATAATAACTGGATGAGATAATTTCAGCGTAGCTGTGCCTTCCAGTAAGGATGTGTTACTGTCACATTAGACTGCAAAGGATGGATAATTTCCACAGAATTACTCTAACAAATGAGCGCAGTCAAGCCAAGCGCTGGGTTTACTTGAGCCCCCTGTGCAGAACGTGTGTATGACAGTGTGAACTCATTAATCAGTTCACGGTATGCCCCACACTAACCCACAGACACACACACACACACACACACACGTGTGCACACACAGTTGTTTCATTTGCTTCACATAACTGCTCATCCACTGCTTTGGAGCTTTGCCTTTTCAGCAACCCCCCTGAAGCCCTATACACCTCCTACATGCTCACGTACAGAACTAAACATGTACACAAACTCACACACACACACACACACACATACACACTCACAGCTGGTGCTTATGTGCAGTGAGGCCCGAGGAATGGGAGGTTACCCATCTGCGATATGCTGCAAATGGCTCCAGCATTTCTGCAGAATGTGTCATGTGTTATACTCAGTGTATGTTCTGTGTATGTGAGAGCGTTATGATGTTTATTATTCTGCTACATTCACTTGGGTTTACATATATGTTTGTGAGTACGGGTCGTACATAGATGTTACATGACACAAATAATCTGACAGATTTTAAACTACTCTCCAGTGTCAAAACGTAAATCAAACCAACCCATTCTCTTAAAAATTGCATGTCTATATAACTAAGAAAGCTGTGCCCATAGCTTAGTGAAGGCCAAAACTATGAAAACATGTCTTACATGTGGAGTAAATATATAATAAACATGTGAAATGTGTTATTTTACACAGAAGAAATCCCAAATATCTTCTGTAATGTGTGCATATTATATTCATGCCATTATCTCTTGAAACATGCATTATACTATTTAAATACGTCCACTTCATTTCAGGACAATGTTACAACCTGTGCAAGTGTGTGTGAACACTGACATGAATTGCAAAGCTGTCACTATGCTAAAGAGAGGCTTATCAAGCACCACACAAAGGCAGCACAGATGTCATCTAGGCTGTGTTTACATCAGCCATATTGCAGAGTAATGACCTCTACGTGGCGGCATGTGTTTATCTCCGCGTGTGTGTGTGTGTGTGTGTGACTGTGTTTGTGCTAATCTCGATGTGGTGACAAAAATCTGTCCTCACACATTGTGGGGATTCTCCCTCTCTGTCTGGGGACAAAAACTGGTGCACACAAGGTGAACCACTGGAGTATTGGATTAGTACGCTTAAATTTCTGCTGGTTATGTTTAAGGTCAAGAAAATTAACAATTAATTAACGAATATTAATCAAGTCAACGTCCTTACATGTACATAACAACAAGGTTATGTTAGGGTAGATGTGCAGCAATGAGCTGAATGAGGTAATTAGCTTCTTGATTTTCACATGACTGATGATGTATTACGTGGCCTCATCATCACCACAGAGGGAGGGCATGTTTATTGGCCTCTAATTGACAACTCCCTAAACACACACACACACACACACACACACCAAGCAGTCATGTTAAACGCAGAGAAAAGACTTAGTTATAATTAGGAAACCTTTGAAAGCACTCTAATATGTAGTTTATATTCTACACTTGAATATTACACAAAGTACAAATGAATATGTCAAAAAATAACGACGTGTTCTCTCAAATCTTTTTCTGGCAGAAAGATGAAAAACAAGATTTGTCCCTGAACAGATGTTTTTAAGGGATGTGACTGTGTCAGCTTGTAGTTTTATAATATTGCTCATCGAGCTATCAATTTCTAAACATCTGTATATAATGGATGAGAGCTGTGTGGGTGGTGTACTGCGGGCTACTCTGATGTTTTAGGGGTGAGATATATATATATATATATATTCTAACACATACGATATAGGTTTTAAATATACACAGAAAATTAATGTTCAGTTTAATTATAATGAAATATGAGGTGCTCTCACTCCTTGTCAGTCTGGATCCTTTTTACATTATTTGTAATGACATAAAACAGGACTACATGTCATAAATAGGCTTTGTGTATCATTATTTCCTAATACTGGGTTATATACAGTAAATCAGTCTTTTGTTCTCCCAATAAAATCTAACAAAGAAAAAAAGCACAAATCATCACAACATGAGCTTCCTCTGGTTTCCTGTAAGTGTTTCAGTATTTTCTCACCTTTAAGTTGGAAACTCGGGCTCTGCTCCGTCCTGACTCCTCCGACAAGAAACGGGGGAATCCAACGTCCCAGTTTCAACCGTGGGCATGTGCACAAGGTGTGCATGTATAGTTGTGCGTGTCGAGACGTGATCGAGACGTATTTCACATGTGGTTGTGTGTGAGAGACAGAGACGTGAGCGCTCAGTTAGTCCAGCGTGGCATCGAGCTGCGCTCATACGACGGCGGATGCCTGCAGATACACCTGTGCAGCATGGCAGCAGGAAGGTGCATGCTCTGTCAGAGACTCCCCTTCCCCCTGCACACCTTCCTCTGCAGCCTCCTCAGCTCGCAGAAAGGAGAAGCTCTTTCGTTAATCCTTCATGCGCTGGCAGTGCATCATCACCCTCAACTTTCTTCTGCCACTCAGCTTTTCTCTGACTTTCCAAATACAGCTCTCCTCTCTCCTCCTCCACCTCACCCCGCATTTTGCCTTCCCTCAGTCCTGCTGCTAATATACAGGGTCCTAAAGCCTGTGGGGTCAGTGCCTGACCGTGTGCGTGCTGTGGTACCCAGACGTCCTCATAAGGATAGAAACAAGAACAAACACCTTTTCTTACTTCTTTAAGAGGATTATCAGGGTCAGGGCTTGATTTGGGGTTGAAATCAGGATTGAGGTTAAAACTAAGGAAGCAGCAGGATGGTCTAAGTTTAGCCCTGAAGACACAAATGCATAGCACCCCAGCGTGTTTATTAAGATGCCAATTGATAAGCTGCAAATGTAATATTCACAAACATGCTGCGAGGTTCAGCCGGGAGATAAAACCTCATGTTGATGCTGCTTGAACAGAGGCATCAATCAAAACAGAGGCGGATGGAACAAAAGCTGAGGGAGATGGAGGTGGGTGGTGTGAGGGGGGTTGGAGTTACGCAGCAGCTTCGTGAGTGGATGTGCTATTCCAGAGAGAAGGCTGGAAGATGCCCCCCCCCCCCCCCCAGTGAGGATGAGTCCACTTTGTGTCAGCCTTTTCGTTTCCACTTCACCCTGTGACCCACTTTAGTCGTGCGGCCCACATTAAGACCTCTTGTCAGAAAAGAAGACTGAAGATGCAAAAACAACCGTCCCTGCTTCAGGCTCCTGCTCATTTTGCCTCTTTCGGGAGGGGGGGGGGGGGGATAAAGCTCAGGACTTGCCGGACACCAGCAATCAATGAAATCCAGAGGGCTTACCCTGAGTATTTAATGAGGTGCACTGCTCTTAGCTAGAATCCCCCTCCCCCAGAAACGCTTTAACCTTTAGGCAGTGTTTTGTTTTTATTCACGTTTTGTGGTTCTGTTCAGCCGCTCGGCATGAAGCTGCTGATCTGATGCTCCATTTGTCTTTTGCTGTCACGGTGACAAGCAGCCTCTCAGTCCATCATGAAGCAGGGATCAATACACACTCCTTAGTCTGAGCACATCGGCCCCCTATCACTATTTTCCATCTCTTTCTGTTCTTCCTCCATCCTTAACTCCCCCCCTCTCTTCCTCCTGTAGTTTTCAGTCTCTCTCTCACGACCCCTCCACCCCCCTCTCATTACCTCTTATATATTAGCTGAAGCATGCAGTGTAAAGGACAGAGAAGGAGATAGGACATTGTATTTGGTGGGGGATTGAAATGCTGCCACTAAGTAGATTGCATAGGAACCGATGGATGCTTCGTTGATGTCAGACCACTATTGTATAGTATAGTAGAGTTGTCAACCTCTGATCCTGATGAGGTGTGAGCACAATATTAAACCCTCTGCAAATTCACACAGTAAACACATATCGGTGAATTCAGTTGAAAGATATATGGACCAGTGTTTCATGCACTCACATGCTATCAGTGTCCATCCATTAGCTTTAACTGCTTGTCCTTAAGAGGATCTCGGGAGACTGGAACCAATCACCTCTGACACTGGGGGAGAGGGGCCACACACTGGATGGATGCGTGCACACTTTTAGGCAATTTAAATAGCTAATTATCGTGTTGAACTGTTGAATCAATCAGAGTATCTAGAAGAAAACCACACAGGCACAGGTAGAACTTATAAACTCCTCAAAGAAGAACCGATCTGGTCCCAGAACCTTCTGATGCTCCTATGATGGCACCAGTTTGTTGATGTGTTCCTTGTGTGTAACAATAGGTGGGAACAGTTCAAGTATGCACATTCATTTCTGAATGAATGATGATCTGAGCTCTTCAGCGCCTTCAAAATGATGAAATGTTCTCATTGACCTTTGCAGCATAAAACAGTCCCAACACATTCACATTTTCTCCAAGTTCAGAATCACCAATCCAGTATGTGAATACAGTGACCTTCTCCATTTCTTCTGCTGGAGGATTCATTTCCTTCCACAGTATTTGGCTCTTGTAAAGGCCGTAGTGATCATTTCTTGTGTTTGAGTTTTAGAATTGAGCCCAAAATGCACAATTCATCACAATGTTTTTCATATCTTTAAGTGTGCATTCCTCATTTCACAAGTATTGGAATTATTGTCTTTCACAGGTGTAGGCATCTCGGCATTGTCACCTCTATTTAAGCAAACTTTGAACTTGTGAATCTTTGTGTGTGCGTGTGTGTGTTTGTGTCTTATCTCCTTTCCACAAAAGGATTTAAGCATAATGAGCTAACCAGGGAACGAAGAACCTTCACAATCACATTGAAGTGAGATGACAGATGATCAATTGCAGCAGCATTCTTACTCATTCAGTACAGCTGAGTTCTAATACTTAATTAATGACATTCTTCATTTACAACATTCATGATTAGATGGAAAAAAAACCTGGTGGCACATCAAGCAGACGTTGATACTTCGAGTCAACTTGTGTTAATAAGTAGCTGCAAAACACAACTAATCCAATAAAGTCTGTTCTGAAATTTCATGTAGTTTTAGAAAAGCATGTGCTGCTGTGTGCAGGATGCTCTTCTCTCAAGCCTGCTGTTGTTTGTTGTTGTGAAAAAGCCCTGGAGGATATATATTGATGCTTGACAAAGATGTAATCTATTATCCTTGTTACAGAGAAGGGCTAACAAGAGATCCTGTTTGTGTGCCGTACGCTTTGGGCAAAACACAAATGCAGCAGCTCAGTCTGCACACAGCCGATGAGGGCTGATGTTTTTCTGCATGCACTGCAGTTACAGACGGTTTTTTCTTTCCTACGACAGAGGAAACTCAGCCTTTATATTCTGTCTACGATACACGGTGAAAGTCGGGGCTCATGACTCTTTCATTTGTTTTCCATGAGTGTTCTCACCCCACTCGGTGCCTTTGGACGCCTGAATTATTTATCTAACATACGGAAAGAAATGCGAAGGGATACAAGGACAATGAAAATGGATAGAGCTTAGTGTGAGACACAAATGCACCCAAACAGATTCAAATGTCAGACATCAGCCCCAAACTCACACAGATGTTTATGTAAGTGAACTCTAATGCAGATACACACAACACAACAATGATGCATGGTTCAGTGGCTAAGGGAGCCTGAAATCATTTACATGCCTAGAGATAACTTTGGTTTTCTATATTTGGAACACTGGACTGCATGAATTAACAGGAGAAAGAGACCTAAGGGAAGAGACAGAAAGAGAGAGAGAGAGAGAGAGAGAGAGAGGAGTGGTGAGGATTTCTCTGGAGGAGGGAGGTTAATGTACCCGTTAACTGATTACATGTGAGCTGTGAGGGGAACAAAAAGTGACGCACTGTTGAAGAGGAGACGAGTTCAGGGACCAAGACGTCAAAACAGCAGCTTGTTGTGATGTGGTAGCATCACAGTAATAGGCTACCTGTCAGGCGCTTGTGAAAAGTGCAGATTCTTAGATAAAATGTGACCATCAGAGGGTGTTTAGAGGAGGATGTCACAGTAATCATGGTAACACGGCTGGTAGTAACACAGGTACAATGTGATAACATGATTATGATGATATTTAATCAATAATTACACAAGTCAGATGTGAATACTATGGAAGGAGAGTTCCACAACAACGTTAACTATCAATAGCATCAACAGCTTAGTGAGCATTTACTTATTAATTAATAAAATGAAAATTAAGTTGAATATGTTTGTCTGCTCTGTAATGGTGTTTTTAATATTATGCACTTTTTTACACACAATTATTTTTGGGGTCACGTCTGTCATTATGCAGTAGTTGTAATAGTAGAACTAATACAGCCATTAGATAAACTGCAGTAATTCAATTTTACACATGGTGACCGGATTAAACAAATTACATTTAATGTCTTAAGTATTTACTGTAGAGATGCTGGCAGGGAAATTTGTAACCTTTGGTCAGAGCTGTGTGCAGTCTTTGTGCTAAATTAAGCTAACTGGCTGCTGGCTCCTTTTTACTGCACAGACATTACAGTGTTATCGATCTTCTCATTTATTCTCTGAAAGGAAGCAAAGAACTGTAAACTGGAAGTTTTACAGTTTTTTTTTTTTTTTAAGGCTGGAGCTGATGTACATCATTATACAAATACACGTGTATTTAAACATGTCACTTAACAATTACTTTGACTAAAGTTTGCAGTAGGTTGTTGGTTTAACTTTGCTTAGTGATTCAAAACACTTTTTCCTGCACTTTTTTTTTTTACTGCAGCTACCAACTGTTTTGACATTCATAACCTAAAAGGGAATGATATTGATAGATAGATTTTAGGTGGAGTACGAGGTATTTTTAGTTGGACAGAGCTGCAGAGTTTTTCACAGCAACAAAGCAGACCTTACACATTACACAACTCTCCACTGCACTTGACAGACATGTTTTTGTTCAGGAACCTGTGATAATTCTCCTGGTTGCAGCAAATCTGGCCACATTCTGCCTGTTTTATTCATTAACCTCACAGTGAACTGAAACAGCATCTTGTTATGAGCATTTCAAAATTATAGTGGAACAGCCACTAATCATGTCCGACAGCAAGAAAATACCAAGGCATGCACACATACCAGAATATTCAGAGCGTGCACAGTCCGCTTCTGAGAGTTTCTCACTAAACTGAATTTTGATGATATAATGAAACTGTGCTAAATAATGAAATAAATACTGAAGTGACCATTTAAGGAGATTATGGTGCAAAGTGAGACGGGAAGCCTTGATGAAGGAAGAGCTGGAGCTGAATCATTTGTATACGCAAGTAGCAAAATGAGAACGATAGAGACAAGAAGAGAGAAAGTAAGGATGAAAGAGGAAAAAGAAAGAAATAGAGAGAGAAATCTACTTAGAGGATGAGAGGCGGTGGATGGGATGGGGGTCTCAGGCTTTTTGGCAGTTAAAGTGATTAATACTCTCCTGCCAAGGATGTGGTAGAAGCGGGGGGAAGCTCAGTTAATGGAGCCAGATTAAGAATAATTGCTGCTCAGGCAGTTTGTCTGTAAAGGACCCAGAGAAGCTGAGAACACCCAGAAGATAGAAGAGAGGAGATGCAGAGGTTATTTGCACAAAGTGATGATACACAGAGAAGAGAGCGAGGAGGGAGGGTGGAAAGGGAAAGAAGAATGGATGGATGAAAAACAAAACACTGAGCAGAAGAGTGAAGGAGCAAGTATATTGAAAAATTACATTAAAAATGCTTTTAAATCCTGCTCCTCTGTTTCCTTCGCACAAATCCAGTCTTGCATTCGTCCTTGACTGTGTTTTTAATAAAGACATGATTCAGAAAAAGAGTACAGCTCCTTGTCCATCAATTTCACCTCTGTTTCCACCTCCAAGTAAGTTTTTCACTATGAAAAAACATCCTTTGACTTTTAATTGACTCAAAAATGAACAAGAGATGCAACAATTTGCTTTATTAGTTTTATATGTTTTTTCATTTTATGAATAAGAAAAAGTTAAGAAACAATGAAAACGAATTAAAATTTCAGTGCTGCAATAATACACATGCATGTATTGCTAAGCATTTGCTAAAGGATGGTAACAAGACCACACATATTTCAGCTGATATTGACATTAGCTGTGTTTGATTTGGTTATTGTTTCATTTTATTGTAAATTTTCTGCTCAGATTTCAGTACTTTACTACTAAAAGGCACAAAATCATCATTTTGTTTAATGTTTTTAACAGTTTTGACAACATTTGTTTGCAGATAAATGCTGTAGCAGTGATGTAGAGTAAATGAGAAAAGAGGTCACAGATCTTGGAAGAAGTGGTCACTCAATGCACTTTGTGTAAATGTGAAGTTGACAAGCTGAAGCAAAGATAACCTTGAGCTGTGGTTGTTCGCCAGAAACCTGAAATAAATCACAACAATGAAAATATACATGTTTGAATGTGCAGGTAGGATTTCCCTGCATGCTCTGCTCAAAGGCCCTTAATGTACGTATCTGGTGCAGGTAACTGTTGTGTGACACAATGGATAAAGAGTCAGACCTGTGACTTCCTATATGGTTTTCTCTATTCTTTAATAGTTTGCACAGCCTGAACAGCAAAATGGTTCAATATTTGCAGTTATGACTGGATGTAAAACATGCAGGGGAGCTAGCTTCTCTGCATGTATTGCAGTGCGTTAGTGTTGATTTACATACACAGACCTCCACGCAGCAGCATCGTTTGAGGACACATTCATGTGACGTCATCTCTAACAGGAATATCTGCTCAGACAGGGAGGGAACAGAGAGAAAGAGGGAAGAGATGAGGAATGAGAACATCACGTCTGAGGTTGAACCATGGCAAAGTGAGAACTTAAGTGAAATGGTTTCCCAAGGGAGGGAGACAGAGAGGCAGAGAGGAGGACACCTCACCCGTCTGATTTCTCCTGTAAGAAGACAAAAGTGTGAGAGGAGGGCGTAAGAAAAGGGCCAACTTAAAAAGTAAAGGGCACACAGAGGAAAGAGATATGATAGTGAAAAAAGAAATGTAGTGAGAAAAGGCAGCAGTGTTTTTACCAGCATGGTCCTCGCTTAGCCTGCTCTGACGGACTTGTCATCCTGAAAACCTGAATGATTTATTAAAGCGAGGAGTGGCAGAGAGAACGGGGCAGCCAGGCAAGCTCTGATTAACTAGGGGAGTGAGGGAGAACAAGCACTTCTCTATTATTCATTACTCCACAGGAGTACACACACATACACACACAGTGAAAGCGCATGGCCGAGGTAGGGAAAGAAAACAGAAACAGAAGTGGACATTTTTGCAGGCTGTTTATTCTAGTTTGTTGGTTTCCCCTATAGTGTGTGCCCTTGGTCCAGGACTGACTGGGCTCAGTGAATCTCTGTTTCTGCAGGGCCACTGATCTGTCTGCCCACCTCAGTGTCTGAGAGAGAGTGGAGCTTGCATGCAAAAATACAGGCACATACACATATACGCAGATCCTCAAAGGCAGATTGCTGGCTGTCACATACAATATTTACAAATATATGGAGACATCACAGCAGTTCTGGTCTGAACAGTTGGAAAATAGATATGACATATGGCATGATTGCATCCATCACCCAACTTTTGTCACAGCCATGTAGTCCCACAAAGCCACACACACACATTACGCTGTGTAGTGTCTCAAAATAATGCGGCATAGCTCTTGCTGAGAGCACAGTATAAGACTCGTGTTGCTTGTCCAACAGAATCACTCTCCTCACATACCCTTTCTTGCCAGTTTGTCTGTTCAACAAATTGTCCGAAAACTGGCAACAGAGGAATAATAACGTCAGTTCATGAGTATGTGAGTGTTTTCAACAAAAACTCCAAACAAAAATATGAACTTAATCCCTCCTTTAACATATTTTTTTTCTCTGTTTTGGACATAATCAGAACAGATTTCAGATCCTAATACCTGATTCTACTTGCTGCCAGTCAGGGCAGGTTTAATGGAGCACATTTGACATGGTTGAGTGGTTTTTAGATTATCTTTGCAGTCCTCTGGCAGGAATCCCATCAAAATGAAAATTGTGTGGTGTGCTCAGGAAGATATTCCATTCCCTCTGTCACACACTCTATTTCTCTCCATTCAGTATTGCCATTTTCCTATGTCATTGTCTCAGCCCTGTTTTCCTGTAGTGCCTCCCCACCTCTGCCCTTAAATTCAAACCAGAAAAACCAATCAGCTCTCAGTGCTCTTATGTTTTTATCTAACCGAAGCAGTTGAGGTCAGGCCTGTTCTGGTCAGACCCTGATGAGCCAAAAAGACTGGCTCCCATAATGGTCAGTGTATCTGAAATCACACTGTGTATGTGTGTAGGTGGAGGCCGTGAGGCAGAAATGAATGAAGTGTAGATAATGAGATAAAAATAAAAATGGGCAACCGCGCTGCAGACTGGGCAAGTAACAGCATTCCTGCACCACCCTGAACCAGCAGACCACGTCAATAACAGTTCATTTTGCTCCATCATGGTTTTAATGGGGATCAAATGAGTTCTGCTCGAACAGAAACACTGTTCAGCACAAAACACCTCAGGGCTGCAGATTTAATTCTTTCTCAGTGCAGCACTGAGCTATGAGGAGAAAGCCTTGAGCGTGACTGAATGTTTGTATCTTGTGGTATGAGCCCAAGCAAAATGTGCATTTGTGGTTACGGTGAGGGCCACGTATGAGATATAGTCATCAGAAAAACAGAAACCCCTTCACACAGTCTAATGCATTTTAACGCAGCAGTTCTGCCTCATCCAAAAAAATCACAAATTCAGTGTGTGTTGAGGACTGGATTGTACTTAACTGCTACCTGCAACAGTTAAATATTGATAATATTAATTTAAATAAACAGCTCCCAAAGCCCAAAGCAACATCTACTGACTGCGACTTGTCATGCGTTTCAGGTGTCTACAGCTTGTGAAAGGTTAGATCAAGCAATGAAAGCCAGTGGCTCCAGTGTCCAATTAAAATGACTGAGACAGAAAATATTAAAAGTTTTATCTCCTTCATGCAAATAACCATATGTAACCTGATGAAGTGCACCTTCTTATGCATCCTTTAGTTAAGGAGCTATTTCTTCCTGGAACCCCACTGAATGAAATATTCATAGGTCACATTATATCACCTCCATAGTTGAGTTGTTGACATAGATCAAAAAAATGTTTTATAAATGACTATGAAACTTAAAAGGGAGGTTTTTCTTCTATTGCCTTCAGCTGAAGGCCAACAGCAGATCTGTTTCAGCTGCATTAGATATGCTGCCTTAGACCAGTGACAGTTCAGTCCACTTAAGTCACCTGAATGATTCACCACATTACCTCAGCTCCCAACAGCTACACACCACAGAGTGTGTAACTAAACTGTGAATGCGTGTCTCTGTATGTGTTTTATAATCTACATAAAATGAAAACACATTAAAAACAGCAACAGCACTGAGTTTCAAGTAATGTTGACACTAATCTTCCTCATGCAATCTGATGAAGCATGCAAGCGTTGGTGTGTTTTTTAATACCAGTGGGGGAGCGACAGTCTGCAGATCAAAAGGCTTGAGTCAGACTTAATTAAAAAATATTAATCATGTGTGTAGGTTTTTAGTAATTACACTTGTGCATACTAGTGAAGCTAATTGGTTCATTAAGGATCACAGCAGTCACTTGGGTGCTCTGTTGTCACAATTCCCGCCCAGGTTCCATTAATGTCAGTCAAATCCTGACTTCCTGAGGCCCCTGAACTGAAATCCTCCGTCCATCCACCCGATGCCTCCAAACTTGCTCCCAGTTAGTCCAGACACTTTTTACACAAGCAAATTCTGCCTGGTTGTGACCACATTGTTTCAGTGGAGTTATCTTCTCATATTATTATTATTCATTATTATTTCTTCTAATAATGTTACTGCTTCTATTCCTGCATGTGGGTCCTCTCAGTGATGCTGCTGAATGAACGTTAGAATAAATAAAGCTTCAAAGAATCAATACTACAAACATTTAATTGAGTGCAAAACACAGAAGAAACAAAACAGTCTTGATAAATTGTGCTTTACAGCATATTGTTTTACATTAGCTGGTAATATTAAGGAATCATCTATGTTGATGCTGAATGAACACACGGTCATACAGTGTCATCTGCTGGTCAAAAAATTTTAAAACGACAAACAAGACGGGAACAAACATTTTCCACATTGGAACCCAACAACATGTGATTCATTTATTTAGTAATTTTAAACATTTGGTCACTGCGAGTCTCTTGGAAAGTTTTACAGTAAGAAGTGGACAGCAGAAGATGATGTGTGGCAACAGAACACAAATACTCTTATCAGATACTCACTTTACCACTGTGAATAAACACACACACACACACACAATGACCAGTTTCATTGTTATAGAAAATACAGGTTCTTTTAAAAATAAGATTCATTAATACAGGCAGCATAATATGACGCACTAGAGACAAGAAGAAACCAGACAAATCCTGGTGTCGTTGACTGAAAAATACTATGTAAAGTCTGCAGTCACATTGTTAGACTCTTCAAATATCATATTTGGCCAGTTATGTCAAGAGTTAATAGAACATTTCATATTTGATATGTACATAAAGGCTTTTAGAAATATTATAAACAAATAGAAACTCCACATCAACTCCTGCGCACTCTCCTTCACAAAGACTGTACAATGCTACTTTGATGTAGCAGCAGTCTATTCCAGTAATGAGTAGGTGCATTTTGCTCTGATTGAAGCCACCCATTTCTAAATGGAGCAATCATGGGTGTTTATTCAGCATACAGCTGCACTGACCTTGTGGAACAGTGGACAGAACATCAACCAGTGTTTGATCAGTAACCATACAATGAGTCAGATGAGCTGGGAATAACAGCATATGACCTGCTTGTAACCTTTAGACAGAAAGACATACGTTTACAGAAAGCTTAGCATAGTACACAGCTGTAGCTACTAGAAACATCCTACAACAGACAGAGTACAATTTATGATTTATTCTTGTCAGTGAAACCAAAATGAATTCTGAGACTTCTCCTTCAATTCTCCATGACTGACAGTTTGAAACCTTTGCTCATGCTATGCAGTAACAGCGAGAAGCTGGAACAATCAGACTTTTGGCACAGTCCACTGCACCAGTTTGACCAGGGCTGATCTTCCAGAGGCCACTTAGCAGAGAGACTTGGGTCGAACCTTGGGGAAAAGCTAAAAGAACAAAACCAAAACCATTTTAGTGAATGCATTTTAGATTAGATTGTTGAACTCTTATTAGGACTCAGTATCTTACCCCAAAGTAGTTGTTTGGAACTAATCCCTCCCTGCCACACAGAGAGGCCCACCACCAGTCTAACCCTTCAGGTTTCTGCAGAATAGTGACCATGTCTCCCTCTTTGAAGCTCAGCTCATCAGGAGACTGAGCTGGGTAGCTCCACAGAGCATACAGCACCCCACTGTTCTCCACCCCCATGGCCTCTTCCATACCTGATAATAGAAAGGACAAAGCATGTGGATGTTGTGGTGTGTAACGTGGTAGATTCAGCAACTGTCAAACGGTGTCATCTTATGATTCATTCTATTGAAATTTACTGTTTGCAATTAATAGCATAGTATCAAAGGGTGTGTGTGTGTGTGTGTGTGTGTGTGTGTGTGTGTGTGTGTGTGTGTGTGTGTGTGTGTGTGTGTGTGTTTGTGTGTGGGTGTAGTTGCCTCACCCCTCAAATAGCTCTCACAGTCCTCAAACCCAGCAGCGTAAGGATCACACTTCTGGGCGGCGGTAGCACAGTCACTCTCTGTGATGGCCATGACAGCAGCTCCATTCCTCACCAAAAACTCACACAGAGCTCGATCATTACAAGAGGCTGCACAGTGCAGTGGAGTCCTGAGGACACAGGTTTGGTGTAATTAAGTACATCCAAGGTTCTGAAAATATCCTGATCTTCACCGTGCCACCAGCAAAACCCTCACTTTGGGAAACTCAAACCCTATCATGCCACAGGTTATGCATTATATTGCTCAAACCTTCACAGGAAACCATAGATGAATAATATATACATCTCGTATATAAATGAATAAGGAAATATTTACCAGCCGTGGCTGTCAGGTGCGCTAACATTGGCGCCACTGCGAACAAGGAAGTCCACTACATTGTAATGGCCTCCACAGACTGCATTGTGAAGGGCAGTGATACCTTCATCATTCGCTTGGCTCGGGTCGTTCATCTGCAGAAAACAGGTTATAAAGAGTGGATTCATAATTTTTACTGTTGCATTGATTGCATTAAATATAGTAACATAACAACTTGGTTAGCTGCACAAAGATTTTTATGTTATGTTTATTTATTGAATAGACTATATCCACTTTAAAAGCACTTAACCTCCATCTCCTAAAATGGAAATATGTGCTGTACGGAGGAACACAGAGGCAAAGAAGAAGCAGAGTTGTGCTGAAAACAGAAATACATGCTCAGCCTTTCTTCCCTGAGAAAAAGTTAAATATAACTTATTTTTATGAAGCAGCAAGTTTGTCACTACACTTGGAAAATTATTTAGGGGGGGCTGCTAAGGCAATGTAAAAGAATTTATTACATGTTTAAAAATTACTGGTGGTATTAGTTTAGCATCTTATCACCTCAAGTCGCAGCAGAGAAGTTGTTGTTACAGCTTCAGTACAACCGTTATGGTGACGCTATCAATCATTTGTTTATTAATACAAACCTCCTGGACAGCTCTCTGCACTGTTTCCAGTTCTCCAACCAATGCTCCATCCAGTAGCAGGACCAGTGGGCTGAGGCGAGCTCGATTCCCAGAAGCTTTGCGCTCCCGACTGGATCGCCGCAGAATGGAGTTGTAGCTCTGCGGGAACAAACAAGAAACTTAATTGTACAGAGTGAAACCCTTGACGTCATCTACACAACATTAGCTCTTATAACATGCTCCTCTTCAGTGTGTTTATGTTTACATAAAACATTTAATGTAGTTAGATTGCACATCACCTTTACAGTAACTGGCTTTATTGCATTTTTAGAGGATCTACTTTCACTGTTTATACTATATTTATTTCTGCAGGGTATTATCTACTGTTTCTTACTCTGAAGTCAGTGGGAATCACTGTGGATGTCTTAGGTGCAGGTAGAGGCACAGGAGGTGTAGCGGCCTCCTCTCCGTCTGAGGAGCTACTGGTCTCGATATCTTGCTCCCCCCTCTGGCGGCGATCCGTACGCCGAAAAAGCTTGTCAATGAGATTTTTGTACTGGTTTGGCTGGTAAAGCGAGGCCTTCTTCAGAGGCAGTGACTGGTCCACAGAGCCTCGCCTCTTCAGAGCCCGGGGGATTTCTGCGCGGATGCGCAGCAGCTCCTCCAGGTCAGGGAGCTGCTGGTTTTGTGCTTCAGGTGCCACCACTGGCTGCAGCCTGGTTGGGCTCAGGGGCCGAGGAGCAGGCGGCTCGATCTCTCCACCCTCGGGTATGCTGGGATTCTCAGGAATCACAGGGTTTTGATGAGCATAGTCCAAGCGCTCAAGTTCTGCATCTATATCCCCTGGGTTGAGCACTGCAAAGATGGACAGCACGCCACGTTAAATCAGTTGAAGAAAGATGAACTAAGAGAAAGTGTGTGTGCAGAGATCAAAGGTGTTTTACCATCACTGTACACAGCTGGCTGTCTCAGCTCAGGTGGCTGTTGCTGAGGCTTGGGTGGAGGTTGGGGAACAAATTCCCTTGGGACGGGTACAGGTGGTTGGTAGGGTGCCTTGTCCCCTTCTCCTCCCACGATTCTAGCAGCAGGGTGGGTTGACATTGCACCCCAGTAAGGATTTTGGAGACGCATGATGACAGAGAGAGGAATTGGTCTGTGCTGACGGGACTGAGTAGAAGTTGGAGGAATAGAAATACGGGAGATGATGGGCTGAGGGTAGTAAGAGGAGAGGTCTAGCGATGACACATCTGGAGGTACCGACATGCGCGTGTTACGGGGAAGTGAACCCTGGGAAAACTGGAGAGATGAAGAGCGAGGATCCTGAAAAAAGGGAAAATAGTTTATATAGTTTAATAGCTTTGTTTGAGTTTTTGAGTTGAAGGAGCCAGGGAGTTGTCTTCTCTGCATAAAAGACACCTGTCACCTGCTAGTCCATGAATTTGATCACCAACAGGGTGGTAACGCCCACTGGGTGTATAACTTCTCAAGAACTCGAGGGAATTGCTTAATATTAACTAAGTATTAAGAGTGTATTACTTCTAATTAAAGGTTGGGCGACACAAAACAAACAGCTCTGTCACAGCACCTAGTTGAATGCCTCTCTATCAACGCCACCCACCTTTTTGGGGCTTGGGGCTGGAGGAGGGCCATCGAGGTTGGATTCTCTCCAGTTGCTATTTGGCACAGACAGCCGTAGCCATTCTGTCTCTGCAACAGGAAAATGTTAAGTTTAAAACACTGTGTTCTTGTGCACATTAAGTACAGGCAGAGAACCAGGGCTATTTAGGTCTATGTGAGGCTATTACCTAAATCTAGTACCTAAATTGTTTACCCAAGACTAATTTAGACTCTTTAAATACAAAATATAGATCAGGAAATAGCAGAAATAAACCAACTGTCATAGGTGTGGTGAGGTTTTCTCTCATAGGACACGTCCAGATCTGTCTCATTCCATTTGCCCGGAGTCTTTTGCCGCTGCACACCCTCATCTGATGGTGAAACAGAGGAAGATTGAGTCAGATACAGAAGGAACGTAAAAGCAAGAAGAACAAGAACCACAAAATAATGAGCATGAGACATATATTTGCAGCGTTCAAAAATCACAGTTTAAACTGGCTTTTTGTTTAAATGTGGGCGTATTTTTCTATTTTTGTAACAAACTGATAGAATTACAATCCTGAACTGTGTGACTGAGATGATCTGCTCATTCTGTTATCTGTTACTGTAAATTCAGTGTCGCCAGTAGCTGATTTCTCAACTGACATGTAAACATGAAACCTGTTTTTTTTTTTTTATTTGAGTAAAGGATTAGAGAAACCTGACCTCTCCAGGAGCTGTTGCATTTTCTTTGTTTTCTTTCTTTTTATAGCCATGAATTGCTTGTTTAGTGCTGTCACTCTGGCACTGAGGCAATGAACGCTATTCCAATGAACTCTTTCACTTGTTGAATCTTTGATGATTTTGGTGAGAAGTATGGATTTCAACATAGGGCTTTTGTCAATCTCTGCTTTGCGTGTTCTGTATGTATTTTTTTCTTGTCTTTTCAGAACTACGGTATTACAGTATTAAACTATTTGTGTGTTCTTTAGCATAGCAGTATTAAACATTTCTGTGATTGAAAGCGTTGCTGACCACATCTGTTCCCGTCACATACCATGTTGAGCAATACAATACCAAATTCAATATGAAATTAGATAAGATCAACACTAAATACGACTAGTTGTTCAGCACTACTGAGCATAACGAGGGATTAGATATGTGCGTTTTCATAATGCTTTGTAAGTTGTGCCAGCTTCATGCTTACACAACACCTACAGATATCTTTAACTGGAACACCCCATGACTGAAATGTTTTTGTTCACAAAATGAACTCTTCTTCATAAGACATAAGAATGCAGGTTACATTATTAAATAAATATTACAGCCCTAATCCCTTGGCTGTGAGTTGAAGATGTATTTCTTTTATAGACTGCATAATATGCCAGTCTTTCAAGTCACTGCCCATCTTGCATGGGATATTAATACAAAATCAATGTGTACTGTTTACACTCAATTTAATCCCACACTAATTACATCAATTATTTAATTTGTTCAGTTGCCCCACAAGTATTTGTTTACTGCCTTATTGTTGGATAAATACTTACCAGGTTGCCTAAAACCAAGACTTCGAGGCAGAGTGCTGGACACTGGATAATTGAAAGACAAAGGAGAGGGGCTTCTGTCTGGCCGAGGTGACCTGCGGCCCATCTGGATGCTGTCATAAGGATTCAGCAGCTTGGAGGAGGAATGGAGTTGAGGAGCGGAGGAGGTGTGAAGAGATGTAGCACGAGATGTGTGGTCAAAAGAGATCGGAGAAGGGCTCCTGTCCATGTAACTGACTGAACCTTGAGGGTTCCTGTCGTAATGAGAGGGGGAATTACGCCTTGGGGTGTGAGGTGACTGTCTGGGACTCTGCAGGCTCTGCTGACTGTATGCATAGTTGTCGGATCCAGATCGATGAAGTGGAGAGGCTGTCTCCTTACGGATCATGGGGGATGAGACTGGGCTGGTGTTGAAGACAGGGGAAGACTGTGCATTTTTATTGGAGAAGACAGAGTCCATGGGACGGAAAGATGTTGAGTTTGGGGAGAAAGGCATAGAGCTGGAGCTGCCATTACTGCTGCTTCTTGTCTCCCTTGAAGTGATGGGGGCGGTGGACAGCCTGGGGGACTGACACCTCTCTGTCTCTCTGGTGATTACAGTGCTGGTCTGCAGGAAGAATTTCATATCCAGTAAATATTATAAGGAGTTGATACATAGATGACTGTTACCGAAGCCTTCTATAATGAAAAGCCTAGATGCTAGGGGCTAGTCGTAGCAGGGGGGGGCGGGTGAAAACAAACTGCTAAAACTACCAACCAGTGCTCAAGGTTCATGAATGTGTTAGTGTGCTTTTACATGTACAAACCTGAGACTCCGATTTTGGGGTGTCGGAAGAGACCTCCTTGAGCAGGGAGTTAAACTCTTTGGATAACTCGTCTGCTGTGGCCAGTGATGCATTCAGGTCATCGTTTATGGTCTGGACTGAACATAAACCACATAAAGGACCATAGACAATTAGCATAGGATGTCGTGATCATGTTAACAAATACACACTGTGCCAAAAAACAAGTCAAGGGTTTGTGGCCACTCACACAGCATGCTGCTGCTGAAGCTCGTCTGAGAACTCATAGCAGCACTCTGCACCTGAAAGAGATAATCCAACAGAGGTTTACCTTCAACTGACAGTGTGTTTACAATCTTGTGAATGTGCATATACAATACACTGCTTTTAGGAACTTGCATCTAATGCCAATGATAAAACATAAACTACAAGGCTTTGTATGAACAGGTTCTGCTCTCTGCCCCCTGGGTTTCTCTCATTCCTTCAACTCTGCACTTAAGCTCTAAGCAGTAATTATTCCTACTCTTTCTCTCCTGCTGCAGGCTCCCTGCTCTCTCACCTCAGGCAGACTGACAGAGAGCCAACAATCAGTCTATACGTGTGAACAAGCCGCATAATCATCATATTTCAACAAAACACACGAAAGTCCCTTGAGGCCATTTTAGGAAAAGGTGATAGCAGCAGTCTGTCGTACTTTCTGACTCAACTGCATTATTGGTCATTCCAGGTGTTCTGGCTAACATCACATATGATTTGTCTGTTTTGAAGCCTGTTTCAGACAAACAGGTGCCGTACACTGTTAGTCAAGTGGATGACAGATTATACTAATACTCTAGACAGCTGCATATGCCAACAGGTCTGTTAGTCCAGATTGAGAGCAAAGACCTATTCAACTAATGTATTAATGCCACAGAATTGTTGAGAACATAATAATCACTTAAATATCTGCATGAAAAAGAGTTCACAACATCCTTCAATGTACCAGTAAGTCCTGATAATATCATTCATTTAATGAATATAAACGATGACTAACCAAGTATGTTTACACAGACAGAGAGTGAAGTCAGTGTTTCTTCCTGTGTGAAACAGGGACAAACAAGGACTTGTCGCATCTCAGTCAGGCCTGGTCATAGGCACACATTCCACGCCACTCCTCCGAGTGAGGTATTTATGACACACATAGCTCGGCAGGCTTATCTCTGTCAAGAGCAGCTCTCACAAAAAGTGAAAGACTCACAAAGGTCAGTTTGATCATCCAGTCACTGAACTCTCCAGTTCCTGTCCTTGAATTCTTTGACCCCATCCGGTCCCTCACCGTCCACCCTTCTCGTTTTTGCACTGTGACTTTACTGTGTTCTTGTGTGTTACTGTTTTTTCAGAAGTGAAAAATGCTACAGTACAAATTAAGCAGTAAAGAAAACAGGTGTAACATCATAGAATTATATTATGTATGTTATGTATTCCTTTATACTTCTATCATCTTTCACCATTTATTGCTGTATTGTTATTTAGATTCTAGATTTGCTTGTATCTCTGCACTTTACTCTTAGTGAATTATTTTCCTGACAGCTTGTGTTGGTAATTTGATTGTGTCTTCATTTGCCTTTTTTATCAGCTATTTTTTATTGCTGTGCAAATAAACTAAAGTAAACTAAACTGTCTCAGTTAGTCTAGGTAAAACAAATGGTTTGGAAAAGAGCAGCTTTCTGTAACAGCCAGCTCTCATGCAGTTATATAGTAAGTAACAAGAACACATAGGGATTCAAGTGAGGCAACTGTTGCAATTTCAAGTGCAGGATATAACACAAATTACATATTAGGTGTGTTTATCGTTAAGCGCTGAGACGCATAAACGTTAATTATCTGGAAATTGTAAGCGGCAGCTGACAGCTTGTGGCCACTGCAGCGGTTGTCCTCTATTTCAGGATTGCTGACCTCCTGCTACACTTTGGTTGATTTCTCAAAAGAAGTTTCTTGGAAAACCACACATTCGTTTTCAGGCCAGTGCTTAGACTGCAGCTGTCAGCTGGTTCTACCATTTTAACAACAACAATTAGCTTTCTCAAGTGGAAGAGACGAGATAAAAGAAAAAAGGTCAACTCTGCATACTGGACTTTGGAATCCTGGCACCTCAGCAACATCTTTTCATTGACTTTGAGAGATCCTGTGGGAAGTGAACTGGGTATTTAAGGATTGAAGACAATAATCATTAGCTTTGGAGAATACCAGGGTGTGTCTGACCAAGACTAAAAGCCGTCCCTCCCTCTTTCCTGTTACTTTTATGTTCGTCACAAATTCATCACTCTGATTCTCCAGTTTCTGTTGAACTCCTTATTTCTTTCCACGAGTCCATTCATTTCCTCCCTCTCCTGTTTCACAATTGTTGGCCCCTCCTTCATATCCTTCCTGCAGATCTTTCTGGCTTTGTTGCTTAGCAAAAAAAAAAGTGACTATGCTAAAACAAACCCAGCAGTACAACTAAACATTTCTTTGTGGCTTGATTTACAAGATTCTTTGTCATGGAGTCCAACTCTATATTTCATCATGCAAACAACACAACCTACGACATGCTTCACTGGTGTTGACCTCCAGTAATTTAGGGCTTCAGTGATACACTGTGGAGTTCTATTGGAAAAACAAACTTATAATAAAGTCTATACTTCATATGTTTTCTTTATCACGCTTGATTTGAAATATCCAGAATATCATTGGTGCAAAGTCTTACAAAAGGTGTTTTGATAGTAGCAGCCCACTGCCAAATATAACATCCAATGATGTGTTTATATTGGCTCATTATCTCATCTGAAGGGAATCATTTGAAATGCTCTGTTGACATTTCTCGGTAGAAACAGGAACTTAAGGCCACGGCCTATTGTGGAAAAGCAGGTGGGAAGATTTTAATTGTTTAAAATATGTGATTATGTTTAATTGCTGTGTAAAACATCAGGAATCTGTGTTATAGAGCTCTAGGTAAGAGATCAGATAATGGTTTTCATCCTTATTACCTGTCAAACGAATGTTTCCAAAGATCACTTTACATCCCAGAACAGATAACTTATAAATCTATAACAACAATAGCAACAATAGGCAATAAGCTGTATATGAAGTTTACTCAGTGGCTATGTAAGAGGTTAAAACCATTAACTGTTCAATCAGATACAACAACTCCACCCTAAGTCCTGCTCTTTTTAATGCTTACACCCACACCTCTAACCTAGTTAGTCAGTGAAGTACTTCGTCCTCCTATCTACTTAAAAAGACAAACGAGAATGCATGCGCACAAACATTGCAGACACGTTGCACATTCTGTTCATGGCAGTAACTGTCACTGCTAAAGACAGTCTTGCACAATGCAGATCTATTGATCTTCTCATGCTGGTGATAACAATCAGTCTTTGCAAACACTAAATACACAAGCTTTGTATGCAGCAAAAGATATTTCTGAGATGACATCAACTTATCCATAATTACTGTACAATTACGTTAATTCCTCTTTTGGTTCATGATTCTGCAGACTCTTTATTGACAGAGTGGCTTTTTGCAAGACAAAAGATTACACTAAGTAAATACAAGTACCTGCCTCGAAAGCAACTAAAGTACTAAATACACCCATCAGCCATGATGAACTCGATGCAGAGCAATACAGTGGGTTTGGACTGTTGCCTCACAGCTACAAGGACCTGGGTTTGAATCCAGTCAGGTGTGTTTCCTCTGGGTATTGTGGCTTCCTCCCATACTTGGCAGCTATGCAATTGGTGACTCTGACTTACCCATAGGTGTGAATGTGAATCATTATCTGTCTTTATCAGCCCTATGATGGACCGGTGACCTGTCCAGGGTGTATCCTGCCTTTCACCCCAACATAAACATGAATTGTCCTGTCTAGCTCCGATCAGATTTTGGTAAAGAAATCTTTCAGTTACTCAATTAAATATAAGGTCAGATCATAACTCAGTTGATAATATTTTGTATTGACAGTCTACTAATAACTAAAGCTGTCAAATAAACACAGTGACATAACAATGACACCGTGTTTCCTGTGAGTTGAAGTGGAGTAAGAGTAAACCTCCGCTTTTATCACTTGGTCAGTTATTATCTTCACCTCTGGGGCAAAACTGTTCTCGACAGCATGTGACTCAGGAATGTCACAGTGCTGCGCGACATTACAGACGTTTCTATTAAGTTATGAGATCTATTTAATGCCTGCAGTGTGTTATGTTCATCCTGGGGTGTAAAGAGGACAAAGCAGGGCTTTTACCAAGAGATGACAAAACCATCTCACTGCATGTGTACGCATGCATCGATTTTATTACTTAGCAGAAAGTCAAATCTCAAGTGTCCTAGATACGGTAAGAACAATTTGTTGGGTGACAGGTTACAGCAAGTGCAACACACAATGCAGCACAGAAGTTGGAGGAATGCCATTACACTCCTGCTCTGCCTGGAGGTTTTGGTTCACTTGCAAATTACACTTGTGCATTGATCAGCTTCAATAAAAAATTCAGAAAATAGCTGACACATTTCAGTTTCTTTTTGGAATCACAACATCCCACAAGTCATGGTGGATTTGCTGTAAACAACTGCCACCCTTAATATAGCCTATACAGCTTTAATACCATTTATCTACAATCATAAAAGACCATAAAACACTATTAAATAACTATTAA
This sequence comes from Anabas testudineus, assembly GCF_900324465.2. Classification (NCBI taxonomy): domain Eukaryota; kingdom Metazoa; phylum Chordata; class Actinopteri; order Anabantiformes; family Anabantidae; genus Anabas; species Anabas testudineus. Next base: position 3,801,015 of record NC_046622.1, on the reverse strand, counting down.
CTGTGTAGTTATTAGTGAAGGGTGCTGTACAGGCTGCACATCAGTGTATCAGTGTCCAGCAGCTGGAGGCCAGTGCGCCTCAGTTTTCCTGTGTGGCTGCAGACTACGATGCCAGGCACGGATTGTAACATCTGACTTTCATTAGTTTGAGAACAAGCTCCTCCTTTCATGAAAGACCCCTCAGAATGAACGAGAAGAGCACGAAGAGAACTATCCAGAAATATACGAGGTTCTCCTGAGCTTTAACTGGAGCTACGAACATGCTCCCACATCGACGCGGATCGTGGTGCAGGCCTAATAAAAAGTTATTTATCATCAGCCTCCACCTCACAGCGCATTTCCTACTCAGAGGTGCGCAGCATGTGTTACGGGACGAATTAAAAAGTTCCTTACCTCATATAAAAACCCTTTGTTCCTTTTTTTCTAGAGAGGAGTCCTGTTACTAGTTGATCTTCTTCAAGTCGGGCTCCTCCGTCTGTTTCTCTCTTGTGGCAGTAGCTCCAGACATTTAGTCATAGCTACGTACTGAGTTGAGTTATTTTGGCTCGGTCCAGCCCCCTTTGGCTTTCTCATCTGCTGTAACCCGAGCCAGGTGTTTAAGCCACAGCTGGCGCAGGTGAATTATCCTATCGCGATTACACTGATGTGTGTAATTGTTTACTGGTAACATTTTTTCTTCTTGAATTTGCATATAAAACGATTGTTAGCTTTGTATTTGCGAGCTGCAACTGGCTTTTGAACACATGTTGAATCGTGTTTTCACGACACGCTTCAGCATATGAATATCATAGTTAACCAATATTGTTTTACACAATCACAATAGTAATTTTACATGTAAGACAGACAATCAAAAGTATCAGGGCGTCAGTGATTGTGGATTTTTTCCAATGAAGCATCAATCTTCACCTTTCTAAAAGTTGATGTTATTAAAAAATGAATCATTGAGCTTTGATTTCCACATGTGGGCGGACGTGTGCGTGATTCCGTCAATCTATAACGTCATCGCGTACACTACGTGCTCCGCCCCACACACTGGTGACAGCGTTTCCGCCAAGATGGTTGTTGGTGCTTTCCCTATCGCCAAGCTCCTCTACTTAGGAGTGAGGCAAATGAGCAAGCCTGTAGCGAACCGGATAAAAGCAGGAGCCCGGAGAAGCGAGTTCTTTAAGAATTATGTCTGCCTGCCGCCGGCACAGCGTGAGTAACCGAGCTAACGGCTGCTAATGACCGCTAGTTTTCAGTGTCAGACATCCAAACCAGGGGTAGAGCGAGAAGGTTACAGCGACCAATGACATTGCGTTGGACAAGATCGCTCAACCAATCGGTTTAATTGGAATTTCTGCTCGACCAATGGCGGCCTTGAAAGCTCAACGAGGGCGGGACTTGCCTGTCATTGAACAGGCTGTGTGAAACATTTGCTCCACAATGTGGAAAAGGCAGTTTTCTGTCTGAGTGTTTTATCCCAGCGTCCTCAAAGAATATGATTAAATATAATATATTTAATGAGAGCTAGTAACTGTGCTGTTTTTGCATTTTAGAAAACATTGACGAAATGCCAGGCTCATCCTATGCCATGTTTTCTTGGCATATTATTCGGAACCTAGTTTGACTGGACCTCTTGGTTGTTAATGAATACCACCAAATGATAGATATTAATAATTAGCATGCCAATGTATCCCAAATGCAGTTAACTTAAATAACCGAATGGTTGTGGTTATTTAAGGCTTGGCCTCAGAAACACATGACATTATGTTCTTCTTCTTATGTGTTATTTAAGTCTGGCAAACAAACTTGAGAGATTTATTGTGTTATTAGGTAACTACAAATTTGTTTTAGTAATTCTACAGCACATTTATGTTCACAATGCACTTTAGACCATGAATACATTCTGACATATTTAAAACTTGTGAACTGGAAGTTGTGCTCTGATCATCTGATATATTTGCGCAAATATGAGACCCAAATATTACATTGAAAACCTAACTATAATGTGCTCGTTTATTGTTTACTCTTTGTCCTCACAGTTTACCACTGGATTGAGATGCGAACAAAGATGAGAATCATGGGCTTTCGCGGTGCCACCATTAAGCCGTTGAATGAGGATGCAGCTGCAGAGCTGGGTGCAGAGTTGCTTGGAGAGGCAGTCATCTTTCTAGTTGGTGGTGGATGTATGGTGCTGGAGTACAGCAGACAGGCTGCTAATTCGCGCCGCAAAGAAGAGGAGTTGAATGAGACTTTAACAAGCCTACAGACTCAGCTAGCAGAACTAACACTTACCACAGAGACGCTAGATGCTCAGCTGAGAGAAGTCAACAGGCAACTGATGCACTTTCCTGTTCCTACCAAAAAGTGATTAAAATGAATAGTTTGTTACATGGCATGGCACTCCTTCTGGGTCTGTATGTGGAAAAAGTGCACAAACTACTGCCATATGTACAACTGATAACGACCCTGCTTTACACAGGCCCCAGGTCCCAGGCCCATAATGTTGGGTGGACTCTGCACTATTGATTTAGGTGTGATCATTAGCTCAAGGTTTGAGCAATTTGTTGTAAAAAGTGATTGCTATGATATTCATAGTAAATTTCTATGGTTGATCTTGCATGCTTATCATAACAGCTGACCATATACACATATTTACAGTTAAAGGCAATGGTGGCTTTAAAGTTAACATATTTTATATTATATAGATGGATATAGAAAGATAAATATTACTTTATCTAAGATAAATATTAGTTTATCTTTCTTTTTCATTCATTCATGTCTAACTTACTGAGGAAACATAGATGCTTCATTGGCTGTAATTGTGACTCTAGAGTAAAAAAATGCCACTTGGACATGGGAAACAATAAATTAAAAATAGAACTTACAGCAATAACATCAGTGGATTTTTTTTACAGTATCTACCCATTTAGTTTCATCATGATGCCATGTTGTATTTATGTTATGAATCCCTTTGCTAGTTCATATACATTTCAGATGGGATGGCAGCTGAAAAAAAGATGGTGCACAATAAAATGATGTGTTCTTTGTTAATGGAATTTGTTTCCCATTACACATGAATTAGAATAGAATCACCCTTTTTGGTCAAGTATGTTGATGCACACAGGATTATTACACACAGTACAGGAACAGTGTTCAGGAAGATACATAGACAAACAAGAAGATGGACAAAAGCAACAGAACATAAACATATAACTATTATGTACAAACAAGATGAGAGAAAAAAGTGTATGGTTAGGTAATAGATAATTGAAAAGGTAATGTCATGAATAACAATATACAGGTATAAACAGTAGGTTTAATGTACACTGTGTGCCTGCATGCTTATGTAACATATAGATGCAACTTAATAGATATATACATGTTATTTCAGAATATAAGGTTAAAAACTATATAAACAAAATTTGGGGACAGTGGCCATGTTTAACACTACACTACCCAGCATGCCTCCAATGTAAACACCGCACCGTTTCCTACTTTGGATCGTTCCAAATGAACAACCAGTAACTTTTAAAATAGCTAATATATAATAGTCCAGTTTCACCACACATTTAAAACACAACATGTGCCATGAAAACAACTTTTTGTTTAGTAGTCAGAACTTATACGCCCCAGAGTTTATGTAAATATTTAACAGAACCCCAAACGTGTGTGAGCGGGTCCATCTAACATCCGGTTTGATGTTTTCGGTTTACTTCCTGACCACAGAGGGCAGTAGAGAGTCCCTCAATCTTCTACCCCGACTGACCCGCGCAATTAGCGTGAGAGGAGGTAGGCCTCGGCGTTATTTTCTATCTTATTTCGCATCATAACTGTAATATAAACCGAGTAAACAATGCATTGACTTTGGGGTTTGCAGCTAGAAACAGAGTAACTGTTGCAGTCTGCTAGTTCTCACAGCTACTTGTCTTGCATCGGTTTTTGGCACGTTAGCTTCCGTTAGAAGGTTACTAGCATTAGCCACGGAGTGACGCTAACTTGGAGCAAAATACACCCATAACATATATTTAGCGATGGTTTCGCCTTACAGGGAAACAAATATGTTAGAGGAGTTATAAACTCATGATAAAATGTTTTTATATCTGTGTGTGTGGGTTAAGCTATAATGGTGCCGTTATTGTGCAGCCTTGCTAGCCTAACATTAGCTAACTAGCTAACTATTGTGGGCTGTTCTTAGACTCTGCCGCGCAACAGATAACTTAAGGATTTGGTTCGATCGATTCGAGTTGGACGCAGTGTTGTAAGATGCACGTTTTCTATCTTCTCTGCTTTGTCAGCAAACAATAAAGACAACACACATCTGAAACACAATGAGTCTGGACGTGAAGAAACTCAAAGTCAACGAATTGAAAGAGGAGCTCCAGCGCCGCGGCCTGGAAACCAAAGGCCTGAAGGCAGACCTGGTGGAGCGGCTGAGAGCTGCTCTGGAGGCTGAAGCTGAGGCTGATGCCTCAGAGCAAGGGGAGCAGCACCAGCAGCAAGAGGAGGAAGATGATGATGATGAGGAGGAGTACTACCAGGACAAGGGAGAAAGCAAAGATGAAGAGGATGTCCAAGAGCAACAAGGTAAAGCCCGTTGACCCCAAGTCTAATCTCAGAAATCTGATATCTTAAAATAAACTTGTTGTTTTTGCAATATGTGTAATATTTACATAGTTTCATACTCCATTGAAATAATGGAGTATGTAACTGAATTTTATGCCTGATTACGAGATATTTTTATTACTATGTACATAATTGAATTTGCAGTCTAGATTTTTATTGATTAATTTTCTAACTTTAGTTAGTGGCTGCATAAATAAAGAAAAACGTACACATACAATCATTGGCTTCTGACCAAAGTTTTAGAAGTAATTAAACACGTGCATTCCTTTCAAAGAGGTCAAAGTGCACTTAGAGATAAGGAAGTAACGAGTAACTTCACACCAGAGCATTGACTCTATTTTTTCACAGTTACAAGTTTCATCAATAACTAAAAGTTCTGCACCTTCCCTTTTTATGTGCAGAAGCAGCTGGTGACTATGGTGATGATGATGATGATGGGAATGAAGAAGGAGATGCTCCTGAAGAGGAGGACGAGGGTAGAGACTCAGGTGGTTACTATGAGGAAGAGGAGGGAGAAGGAGAGCCTTACGAAAGTCAACCAACTTCAGACTCAGGTCACAGCATGCCTGACTTCACAGCAGATGTTGATATAAACAAATCTGAAATGCTCTCTGAAGAAAACACTGAACCTGAGTCCAAGCCTGAGATCGAGCCGGAGGCAGAGCCAGAACCAGAACCAGAGCCAGAGCCAGAGGAGAAAACTGACAACAAACAAGGTACTTCATCATTTTTTTGGCCCAACATGCAATATGAATTATATCCTAGCAGTGGTTCCCAAACATGGCCTTCAGGCTATCCTTGACTGGATTTTGATTGCACAATTGTAATCCTGAGCATGCAGCTTACATGATTTTCTCTTTATTTTATTATTTTAGAAGTAAAAGCAGAGGTCAAAATGGAAGATGAGCCTGAGGCTATTGCAGACAGACAGCAGGATAATCACGGGACAGAACAACAGCACAGGGAAGATGGTGCAGGACATGCTGAGCAAGTCAAAGTGGAATCTGATAGAGGTGGACACTATGGACGTAAGAGACCATATGAGGAGAACAGAGGCTATGGCTACTATGAGCACCGTGAGGACAAGAGGTACGTTCATCATAAATTGTGAAATGTTTTCAAATAAATGAATTGTGATTTTAAAGACTAATTTCATACTCTCCTGATATTGCACAGATCCCGCACACCACAACCTCCTGCTGAAGATGAGGAAGAGAACATAGATGACAGCCTTGTTACCATTGATACATGTAAGAGAATTAAACAGATTTCTGTCCAAGTAAAGATAACCTGTGATAAAGGTAGCCAAGTATTTCTTCATGGGTCATTACTATAACGTATTTGCAGTGATGACCAACACGTCGGCAGTATTCTCAGTGCTGCTTGTCTGTAGAATATATGTAAAGCCCTGGGTCTTATCTGCAATGATAAACTCCTCTATCATAAGGTCCCTAACAACGGCCTCACACAGAGCGTTAGATACTTCCTCCAGTGCCATAATTCCAAGTGCCTTGCTAAAAGTGTCTACAATTAATATTAACTGCTGAATGTTTTTAACAATGACATTTAAAGTTGAAGTAACCTTAGTTCCTAATACCAAGAAGTCCTCTTAAAAACAAATGAGAGGCTACAGTTTAGGCAGTACACAGTTTATACAATCAGTTTATGTTTGCATTTACAAAACTGAATCTACAACACTAGATAATACAAACTAATGTGTATAAAATCAGTTTTTGCTTCTTTTCAGACAACTGCGATCTGCACTTCAAAGTGTCCCGAGATCGCTATAGTGGTTATCCATTGACCATTGAAGGCTTTGCTTTCCTGTGGGCTGGAGCCAGAGCTACACATGGTGTCACCCAGGGTCGTGTGTGTTATGAGATGAAGGTAATGATACATAGAACATGTATTGCTGTTGATGTATTGTACTTTTAAAAGCTAGATTTTAAAGCTATACACAGATGGAAGATAGAATCACCAAAGCAAACCTAATATTGACAGCCTGTTACATTTACACAATGACATTTAAATTGGTGACTGATCAGTGTAATGACTTGATTCTTGTTTATAACATCACATATTTTCTAAAAATCCTCTCAAGTTGTTTTTGACCTAATTAGTTTCTGCTTTATTAGATCAATGAAGAAATTCCTGTGAAACATCTGCCCACCAATGAACCGGATCCCCATGTGGTCAGAATTGGATGGTCCCTCAACCACTGCAGCACTCAGCTTGGTGAGAGGAGTAACTGTCTGAACTGTCCAAATTATGTTTGTCATGAAATAATCTGTGCTTTAAATGGACTATGGTCTTACACAATGCTTTGTATTCTGTTATATTTTAGGTGAGGAGCCCTTCTCATTTGGATACGGAGGAACAGGAAAGAAGTCCTCTGACTGTAAGTTTGCAGACTTCGGTGAGAAGTTTGGTGAAAATGATGTCATCGGCTGTTACATTGTAAGTAATAGCAATAATAACTTTTATTTTCTCTAAATAGAGTAATCAAATTTTCAATGTGATAAACTCCTGGCTGATTTTCGGTTTTAAAATTTTTTTGTGGTAGTGATTTTTATTTATCTTTGCATTTGACACTCCTAATGTTTGTTCTGCCACAATTTCAGGACTTTGACAGTGGTGATGAAGTGGAAATGGCCTATTCTAAGAACGGAGTGTGGTTGGGTGTGGCTTTCAGAACCACCAAGGAGGCGTTGGCAGGTCATGCCCTGTTCCCTCATGTGCTGGTAAAGAATTGTGCTGTTGAGTTCAATTTTGGACAGAAGCGAGAGCCTTATTTTCCCCAGCCTGAAGGGTATACCTTCATCCACGATCTGGGCATGGAGGAAAAGATCAGAGGCACCAAGGCACCTGCAAGCAAATCTGAATGCGAGGTAGGGGATCATTGGTATCATAGAAGTTTCAACAAAAATTCAGTTGTTACTGACCTATAGACTAAACCTACACAGCCTAAATGTGAAGTTCTCTTTTTAAGACTGTGAAGTCAAATTTAATGCTTGATGCACTTGTTTTCTTTGTTCACTTGTTACAGATCTTGATGATGGTTGGCTTGCCTGCCTGCGGAAAGACCACTTGGGCCATTAAGCATGCAGAGAGTAACCCTGAGAAGAAGTACAACATCCTGGGCACAAATGCCATCATGGACAAGATGAAGGTTGGTTTGGGCCACCAGACCCCAAACAAAACACCCCATCACACCACATGCTAAGTCCCAATATTTTGTCAATTTTTATTTGTTCTACAGGTGATGGGTCTGCGTCGTCAGAGAAACTATGCCGGGCGCTGGGATGTTCTGATACAGCAGGCCACCCAGTGTCTGAACAGACTGATTGAGATCGCTGCCCGCAAGAGACGCAACTACATCTTGGATCAGGTACTGCCCTCCCACCCACACTCTTCTCTTATACTCACCACAGTCAGTCAATGTGCCCTGATGATCACTCTCTCTCTAATGGACTATTTATTTATCTTTCAGGGTGGCTCTGTGTATTATAGACTAGAAGAAGCATTGATCACCCTCTTGTCACTTGCTTGTCATGTATTGTAAAGGAAAATGATTAATGGCTCTCATAAGTGACAGAATATGTCATGTTTTCATCCCTCAGTATATTTGCACTTGCTATTTCTTGTCATAATACAGTATTGTTTGTCTTGTGAATTTCAACAATGTACAAGTAAACCATGACTATGTAAAGATGTTGAGAAACAAGTAAGCTCTGACTGGTGAGTAAGAAAAACACCTTCTGTTGCTAATTTAATAAGACAGAGTTGATAGCTTTTTAAAAGCTATTTTTAAGTAAGATACATGGAACTTTTGAGTGTGTTTTTTAATAAATTGACCCTGAAGGTAAGTAATGACTAACAGTTTTTAGATTTTCAGATCCTTGTGTTCAGCAAATGTGGAAAAGGTAGGTGAGTCTGGTGGTGGACTGTGACTTTTCAGTGGATACTGTGAGTATGAGCAGGTAGGCTATATCTGTCTGTTGTTGTCTCAAATAGGACTAGAGCCCGTATGAAGTTGAGGTAAGTCTAGGTAAGTTCAGGGGGACCCATTAGCAAGATGGTTTTGATGCAGCATCTTTTTGTTGATAAATGCGTCAGATGAGTTGTGCTATAACAAGTTGTTACCACAAGTTGGGCAATACAAAAGAGGGAATTTTGTGTTGCTCCATAACAGAAAAGATTTGTCAGAGCTATCTTGGCAGTTTGTAGGAAAATAGCAAGATTCACAGTCTGGTTCACAATGGTAGTGCAGTTAAATGCAGGTAAAGTAGTTATTTAGAACGTTGGTATAAATTTAAAGTAAACGACGATTCCCATGCAGTGCAACCTCTGTGAAACCATTAAATAATATTAGTGACTGAATTAGTGAAAATTCTACAACTTACATCACGTACATATTTTATTAAAATGACATGGCACTTTTTAAAAATCCTGGTTAGTAGTTGTTCCAATGTTGTTTTTGTTTAAATATTAGTGTGTCTTTTAAGCTACACGTCAAACTTTGTTATGTACACCTACTGAGTCACTGACCATCTGTTGTATTGTGAAGAAACCACTGGTTAATGTTGAGATAGTTTAATTGCAGCAGGTCCTTAGTGTGTTTGTGTCCATTCAGAAGTTTTGGCATTGAATAGTAAAGGTTGTGATTTCAATTACATGTTAGTACATTTTTATTACGTGTTTATAGATTTTGTAGCAGCCTTAAGGGTTGATTTTAAATGTATTAGTTTCTTAAAGTAAAGTTTGGACCTGCTACCTTAATTTTAGATTTTTCACGTATAATTATTACATAATGGGTTAGTGTTTTACAGTGTGGCTAAGCTTTACAAATCACAGCTGTGTTGCAAGATGTAAAACTGCATAAATAATTTTATTTTTTACTTTTTTTAACGTTAAAAACTTAAGTTTGTACACAGATATATAGCCAGAAGCCAGAATAAAACATGTAATGGTAATGTGGAGCTACAGCAGGACACATTTAGAAAACATCAGAGCGACATGTTACATCATTAAAACTACATTTATACTATTGTGTACTTAATACATTGGCAGTTACTCTGTGTAGAAGACATATTTAAGGTAGAGATAAATAAGCACTATAACTACCATTTAGATATATATTTAATTATTGAATTAATCTGAAATGCTAATTTCTAATGTTAGGTAACTGAACAAACAGTGTAGCTAGTTTATTTATTTGTGGGGTCCCTCTTTGTACAAAATTAACATTCATCAGCAGTCAATTGGTGCCTGGATGCACAGACTGAGGTAAGTCTGTGGAGTGACGAGAGGCCATTAGTACCTGAGTTAAAACGTAGACTGACATCCAAGCCAAACCTCTCTCACTTCATTATTGCAGGGTTCCAGCTTCCTTCCAGTGGAAAGCCATTACAAGTAAACAATAACAAACAAGCTTCTACTTCTTTCTTGTCACCATTGCTAGACAAATGTATATGGATCAGCAAGGAGACGAAAAATGCGTCCTTTTGAAGGTTTTCAACGCAAGGCTATTGTAATTTGTCCCACGGACGAGGATTTAAAAGAACGAACATTAAAGCAAACCAATGAGCAGGGGAAGGATGTGCCCGATCATGCTGTGTTAGAAATGAAAGGTAGGAATGCTGTGGAAACAACAAATAAAACAAAAGATCTACTTTTTACTTTTTCTATGTGTTGTCTCTAAAATCAAAGTTGGAAGATGTCCGCTACCCCTTTCCCCCCATCATAGGCTTTGGCCAAATATCAGACCTGGACATTTTTTAAACAGTCCACTTGAATTTCATTCTTCCTTTTTTTCGATCTCTATTTGCCACTTTCCATTCAGCTTATTTCTGATGCACTGCAAACTGAGACTTGGGCCTTGATGAGGTCATGTAATAGTCAAGTTAATATTACACAATTGGCTTCCCTGAAAAGGATGTTTCCAAATGGGCAAACTTACAAGCCGTCACATGCTCAAGTTGTTGGAAGTTAATTTGTAACAGCGTTACATCAGCTGTCCTTGGTTTGCAGGGCTTTTTCCTCTTCTCACCAACCTTCTACATGTCCTTTTTGTCCCTTTCCCCACCTCTACTGAAATGTTTTCCCTCTCCTGTGTCTGCTTAAACAAATGTTTCCTCCATTTTTCCCTGGAGGTGATGTTTGTTCCCTTTACCTTGCCATCTGCTTTCATCTGCTCTTAGTTTCTCTATGATTTTCACAGCCTCTGTATGGTAGTAATTTTTTTTCATTTTGTCTTCTGGTGGTGTGGCTGCTCTGGTCTTCACTACAATCCCCTACCCCTCTCTTTCTCTCTTTGTCTCCATCCGTCTCTTGCTGGATGGGCTGTTTCTCTCTCCTCCCGTGGTCACCTCTGTCGATCTTCAAGCCAACTTCACTCTACCTGAGGTTTGCGATTTCCTGGAGGCCGTGACGTTCGCTGAGGTGCAGCGTGAAGACGCTGAAAAGCTGGTGAAGCAGTACAATGAGGAGGGTCGCAAGGCCGGCCCGCCCCCTGAGAAACGTTTCGACAACAGGCAGGGCGGCTTTCGTGGACGTGGTGGTGGCAACTACCAGCGATATGACAACCGTGATGGGTCCCGTGGGGGCTACCAGAACCGCAGTGGAGATGGAGGCAGTGGGTACAGAGGAGGTGAGCAGTGCAGTTATCGTACCTAATTTCTCTTAGATCAATTAAAGCTATGCTTGCATTGCATTGTTGGGCAAGTTGTAACTAATTACACATTCCTCACTTGAAAGTAACGCATTACACTTTACTTTGAACATGACTTTAAATAGCTCTGTATCCCCCACACTTTATTTTATTTTTACATGTAAAAATAAAAGAACGAAGCAGGTTACTGGTTATATAGCAGCTAGCTTAGCCTCAGCCTTAGTGTTGTTATACACCCCATGCCAATTAAAAGAGATGACTGCATATATACATATCTGCAGCTAACATTTGCACCACCACCGTCCAGCTAAGGGCAGAGATAATTTTAAATAAGATAAATTTAGAGTTGCCTTTAGTGATGTTTTTGTAGCTACTGTCCATCCTGCATCTCAGTCATATTCCTCAGCAGTCTGCCCAGTGAACAGAGACAGAGATCCAGCATGTATCAACACTCCATCAAAGTCCCAAGACAATAAAGCATAAGTGCTTGGTATACAGTAACACAAGTGTTGTTCATTTGGCAGGTTACAATCGCGGCAGCTATAACCAGAACCGTTGGGGCAACAGCTACCGTGATGGAGGCTCTGATCCACGCGGTGGATATAACCGCAACCAGCAGTCAGGAGGAAGCTATAATCGTCCGGCGCCTTATAACAAGGGAGGATACAACCAGGTATTTAGACTCATTATTGTGTATAAAAAACAAATGCAAAGAAAATGAATGAATCAAAATCCTGAACACTTTACTTCACTACCAGGGCTACAGCCAGAGCTACAATCAGGGGTACAACCAGGGCAGCTACAACCAGAATTACTACAGCAACTACAGTCAGTACCCAGGGTACAGCCAGAGCTACAGCCAGACACCTACCACTGGACAGACATATAGCCACCACCAGCAACAGCCGCAACAGCCACAGCAGCAGCAGCAGCAACAGCAGCAGCAGAGCTACAACCAGCAATATCAACAGGTGGGTAGAAAAATCACTGCAGCTTTCTGTTCTGTGCTAACTCTGCACGTTAATCAGAGCAGTCAACCACAAACAGAAATAAAGAGGCAGTTAGAGGGAAAAACGCTGCATAACATGTAAACATGCTCTCACTGCTGTGCTGTCTCTCTTTCTGTTTCTTCTCTCCAGTATGCTCAGCAGTGGCAGCAGTACTACCAAAACCAGAACCAGTGGAACCAGTACTACAGCCAGTACGGCAGCTATCCTGGGCAGAGTGGCCAAGGCTCATCTTCTGGTTCTCAGTAGCTTCACACTGCATCTGTACTACATCCACCTGTGTCCTAAACACCTCTGACCTCTGCATTAAATCAATTTTGTACAGTCTCACATTAAGTCACCAACCATACCTGTTTCTGTCTGGTTTAACACAGTAGCCTTCATTCCTCACCAATCAATGTACACTTAAACTGTAAACAGTTTGATGTCTCTTCATTTTTATTTTTTAACTGAATGAAGTCTTACTCTAAGCAGTGACTGTGAGGTGGTAGATCATAGGTATCAAAACATTTAATGAATGTTATATTATGCATCAAATGTGGATGTCTGTCCACATTTCCTACAGGTTGATGAGGTAATTGTATATTTCTAGGAGGCACAGTGTGAAAAAGTGGCAGGGCAGGAAAAAAAAAATACAACATAGCCTGGAAAATTTTTGCTTGTTTTGAGAAGCTTAAAGAACAAAATGCATGCTTTTACCTTCATGACCCGTTCTTTTGTCTTGCTCTTTCTTTTTCAGTTTAGGTGAGCACATTTTATTTACTCCAGTAGATTTCAAACATTATGGAGCTTTTTTATAGATGTTGATACGTTAGTATTTAAGCGTTCATCCAATTTGAAAAGAATATTTTGCCACTCTTGTTGAGTAGTTGTTTTTTTTTTTTTATTATTTCTTGTGATTGATGTTCATTGAGTCCCGTAGTTAAATTCTTTTGTCAATCCAATTTTTTTCTACCTGAAAATGAAAATCTGATTATGACCAGTTATCCAAGCTGTCATTTTGTCTTTATACAATAAATGCAATTGTATACGCCTGTAGATGGTGATATGATCTTTTTTTCCTGCCAGTGTTTGGTGAAACACAACACATACTGCATGATTTATCACTGTTGGTGTATTTTTTTTTTTTCCACATTTAACAAAAATGAAATCTTGAACACATGACAAAACAAAGAAGCATTTAGCTAGAAATAATACCCAAATTTGTAGCATAGGTGTAGTTCCAGTGCAGTCCTGCTGAACCTTGTATGAACTTTTGGATAACTTAGTCAAACACGTCAGGGCAGGAAACAAACATTTTCTGCTGGAGGCTCTGGTGGCTGATTACACTTCACAGGCTCCTTTCACTTTTTAGCAACTTGGAATGGGTGATGTGGACGCTCTTTTGTGTCAAGATGAAAGTAAAATGGTGAAAATGGCAAAGTTAATAACTCAAAAATCAAATTCAAATATTGCCATAAAAGGTTACAGAGACATGCAAAATAACTGCTGTCGTCTGGCAGATAATGACCACATTAAACAAATATATCACTCAAGTTTGTTCGCTTACTTTCCAAATTCATGAGCAGAGCTTTCATATGTCGTAGCTGCCGAAGTTGAAAGTAACCAGGATTGTGTTGAGGTTAGTGTTAATTTCCTACCCTGTATTTATTTATTTTTCTACCCTGCATTTATGTGTATATTTGATCACTTGATCATGAATCCGTTACGTGTCTCTGTAGGTTGTGTAGAATCGTAGCACCAGAGAACCAAGGCACATGTTCTAAAAACAAGATTCATAAATTACAGTTGGAAAATTGATGTTTGAACCTAAATTATAAGCCAAACTAATAGGACTGAACAATAACATTTAAAAACATGTCAGAACCACATTTGAAACAAACAGGAGTCCGTTTATCATTGCTGGCGTTCTGGAGTGAATGGCCAGTTAATCTCTTCAGCTCCACACCAGTCAAAAACATGATGGCATCTGAATGTGTTGTCCATGAGGGAAAAACATAAGATGGAGTGCTCAGTCTGGCTCTCGGCTCTTGTCTTTGTAGAGATGCATCTCCTCCATCTTTTCCTGCAAGAAGGAAACGGGCATGGAGCAACCTCGGTTTCTGGATGGCAGCGTGTTAACCTGGGAGACAAATTTATTGTCAAGCAACTTCTTAACATTTCTGCTCATTTCACAGTAGTGGTTAAGGTCCGTACACAAAATGATCCTTAAACACTTCAACACAGTGAGGTCTGTTTGTTACTGAGAGATAAAAGGGACTCTAATGCTTTTGTATTTGTCAAATGTAATTCTTGAATTCTTTTATCATAAAAGCTAAAATTCTTGTTACCAACCCTGTGTTTAGAAACTCCATAAATGAAACCGAAACCACGGGTTCTGTACTTTTAGTGGTAAAGCTGGAGCTACTTTTCTCAGTTCTCTATTGTAAATGAGACAACGTTTACTTACTACATATCTTGTTCTAACTTGTATTGGATTTTTGGGCCAAAACAGAATGATAGCAGAGAGGTTTTTTTCACTCTTGAAATTGTTTCAAAATATTTGCTATTTGCTGTAAAGATGCTATTATGCTACACACGTGGATTTTTAATTAAACATCAGGTTGAAATGGGATGAAATGCCAGACAGAGATCCAAAGATCCAGTTCTCCTGTGTGATCACTTTGCAGAGACTCACACATATCATTACCTTTCTATCTGGAGATGCATGCACAAGAGAGTTGTGGTTGTTTCCCCTCTTGTCCCTTTTCTCAGGTGTCCATACTCCAGGATCTGTCTGAGTGGAGCGATCTGACAGCGTCGAATCACTGGTGTTATTTTTCCAAGCGGGAGTGCTCTTGTCTGGTTCTGTCTCGTTACTTTGAGGGAAAACAAAGGTCTCGTCCTCTGAACCTAACAGGGAACACGAGATGTCAGTGTACTGGGTTCAAGGCCATTTTACAGAGAGGCTACTGTATATAATGGAGAAATTACGTACTCCAGCTGTTGCCCTTGGTTTTTAAGTCGGGGCCGGGAGTGCACGGACAGGACCCAGTTGTGTTTTTGTGTTTCTTCAAGCACTCTAATCCCACCAGATCTCTGCAGTGTCTGTGACAGTTTATCCCACAACCTGAGAACCAGGCCAAATGTTGAGACCAGGTGAGAAATGCTGATACTTAAATGCTGATAAAGGATCAGTTCCAGTGAGCACATTCACTTTAAATGGACGTGTGTGAAGTTCTTAAAGGTGTTTCACCTCTCATCCAAAATACCTCTGTCAATTTTAACTACTGGCTCGGTTGTTCCACTCAGCTTTTACATTTATCTTTAGGGTCACCTGAGTCAACGAATATCCTCTGTGCAGCAAGGAATCCACAGTTAACCCTAGTGATACACGAGTGCTGGGTGGAATAACAACCATCTGGACTCAGTGACTCATCAGCACCACCACAGAATTGATATATATGGGTGCCACTCCAAACTAGTTAGTGGGAACTAATGGAGCCTTTGACAGTTCAAAACCTGGACCAAAATAATCTACATGACAAGATGCCACTTAAGATAAGTAAGCTGTCACTATAATCTCACCTTTACAGTGGTAGCCCTGTTTGATGACTCCCCACAGCTAAAAGAGGGGACACATCATATATCACATATTACAATTTGATTGAGCATTTATACTGTATACTAAAAATCCAAAAACATAAACAACAGATACTCACAAAGCCTCCACATATGTCGCAGAATGTTGGCCGTTTGTATGTGGTTTCATGGAAGTTATGTGCTTCATTGAAGTTGTAGCCCAGTTTGGCACATATAGACATTCCCCTCATGAAGTAAGAGGTAATTTCTTCACGGCTGATTTGTCCTTCCCTGAGCACGGAAATGCAACGCAAAAGTGACTAAGTGAGTTGAGGTTTTATAACCTATTCAACTACTGAACTTCTTTCATGTTGTCTCTGTTGTTAAGCAACATCAAGGTGAGAGGTCTTTGTGCGTGTGTTGCAGCTTCCTCACCTGTCAGTTTCGTGAGTACAGAAGGAGAAGGGGAAGTTGGCTGCTATTTTCTCAAAGTCCTCCAGTGAAATGTAGCCATCCTGGTTCTGGTCGTAGTTTTTCACAATGGACTGCAGGGGGCAACAGAGCAATCAGATGTTCAGCTGCACTTGTCAAGGAGCAGTTGCTTAGTTCTGCTTTAGCCTGGCAAGTTATAAGGAAGTGAAAGACAGGAGGTTGCTGCAGAGTCACATACTCACATCCACCATCTGTTTGACGTGTTTAGATATGGTGTCGGGGTCGAGCCTGGGTGTGACCCCTGAACCCCACTCTGCAACTGCTGGTGGTTTGACTGGTGCTAGAGGCTGTGGGGCGATAGATGCAGTGATGAGACACGAAGGACTGCGTATGTGAGAAACAGGGAAAAAAAAGTGCACACCCACCACATAACACGCTTCCCTAACGTACAGCGCTTTGATGTGGCTGGCTTTGATGTATTTCAGCACTGAGTCTGTGCTTTTGTTTTGAAGAAGATGTTACACCCACAGAAAAACTCAAATGTCCCTCCTCTTGTGAAAAGAGGTTAAAGCAAAAGTGAGCCTGATGGTGTAAGATAGAGCTCAACTTCAAAGACGAGCATGTAGCTCTACTGACCTGGATCTTGGGATTCTTGGGTTCCTTGGTGTATGAAAGTTCATATATTTCATCCTCAGTGTAGTATAAATCTAGAGAAAGCTGAGGCATTAAAAGAGCATAATTTAAGATGTTCTTTGTGAAATCTGTTTATCTGAATTCTTAAAAATCATCTCCTTGATTCTGTCGTGTACCGTGAGCAGGTGCAGAAGGTCTTTGTTGGCCTCGAATGGTGGTGTGCAACTGTGAATGGCCAGCAGGTCATTGATGTTGCTGTACAGGTGCTGCAGCTTGCTCAGGTTGATCTTGTCCTCTTCGATGTAGTCTGGCAGGGCCTCGTTCAGTGAGATCAGATCCTTAAGGTGGACGCCCAGGATGGGCACCTTGAAGCCAGTGCAATCGTTGTAAACTCGCCTGTAGTTGCTGTAGTTGCTGCGCGAGGAGAGCAGCTCTGTCATCTCACTCAGGGCCTGAGAGATGATAAAGATGAGGAGAGTGATGATAACTGAGGCCGTCATGTAAGAAAAGATAAGACTTGTCTTTAGTTATTGACACTTTAATATAACTATTAATTAAATTATTTATTAACGTAATCTAATGAGCGCTTTACAAAAGTCTACAAACGGTGACTTCGAGCTCATGAGTTTGACAACAGTTATTTTTAGATGTAATTCATGTCCGCCATTCTGCATGTACACTAAATGTAATTCTCAAATAATGTCCTGTGCAGCATGTCCTGTTTAAAACAGTTGGTCGACTAACATTAAACTCCATGTAAACTTATGTTAGGATGTAAATAAAGTTTGTTTTTTGCTGAGAACAACTAAAATAGAATTAGAATAAGACAAAGAAATCCCAAGAGGGGAGTTATATGCGTTTTCTGTTAAAGGAAAATAGGAAGTGAAAATGTCACCTCTGTCAAATAACTAGATATCACACGCATTCAAGTCTTCTTAATTATGTAGAAGGTGAATTAATTCACATGAGTTAGAGAAGACAGTTGCTTTGGGAAGGAATAAAGAAGTTTAATTGTCATGGGTTTGTAGGGAGGTAGCTAGTCATCACCAGACTGACTCACACTTATGTGCAATATTTGAAATACCTTAGTGATGTCAGGAGGCAGCAGGTTAGAGGTGTCTTTGAGGCGGGAGATTGAGCTGTGACAGAGACCCCCAGTTACTGCCATTAGAGTGTTAAAGTTTTGCAGAGCCCGAAGTTTCTACAGAAGAAAGAGCAGAGTGAATGACTGTGGGTACGGAACAACATGTAAGGTTATTTTTCCAAAAACAGGACCCAAACAAGTACAGCTCTTGGCAGCCAAACAAAAATCCTTCTGAGCCTCTTAGGCAAGTTTTGTTTACCTGAGCCACATGAATGAACTTAGTGAAGACTTGAGCTCTCTGCTGTGCCGTGTGTCTGCTGAGGATCATCAGCTGGACCCACTGGGAGACCCCATTACACATCATGACCGATCGCTCTAGTGCAGGGTTGTCCCTCACTGAGCCACGCACCACGTAGCTGCGGTAGTCCAGGAACTAGCCAATCAGATAACAGTGATCAGGCAGGTGCATCATTTTAAAATCCCGTGCCCAAGAAAGACTTATTAGACTAGAGAGATTTTATCTATGTCTTTACTTGATTTAATTAGCTGCATTGGCTGCTGCTAAGAAATATAGCACTACTTTCTTTGAAGACATACTTAAGGAGCTATAGATATAAATAAGTAAATGTTTTGTGGTATGGATGTAAGTCATCAAACTGTCATGTGACATTTAGCATTTATATTTGGTCATTTAAGTATGTTATGAAATATTTATAGTATGCATCTTCACCCCTATTGTAAGTGTTTGAACAGCACATAGCGAGTGAGAGATGTTCACTGAACTCACTGAAACATTACAGAAGTTCTTGAATTCTAGGTAGCTGAGATGTTCAGCCATTTCATCTGGCTCCATGTGGTCGAAGATCAAAGACACCTTCCTCTTCTTCACAGAGGGTGAGGGTGCCTGGGATATGTTCCCATGAGGGCTTCTAGGAAAACAAAGCCGTGCAAAAGGGCAGAAATAGACAGTTTTTCTATTTATAGAAAAATGTGTTTCAGTTGTGGTGAAATAAGCAAACTACAATTCCTTCCATGGGTGGTGGATGGTGAATCAAATCAAAACAAAACTCACAAGCAGGACGTGTCAATGAGTTGCGAGTGTGTCTCCTCTCCGTCTGATCGGACCAGTGCCCACAGGTCCCCCATGGTCTGCTCGAGGAGGGGGTCTGCCTCGAACACCGCCGGGAACTGGCTGATCCACTGCCTTGCCATGAAGCAGGAAGGAAAATATGTTTACTATCCACAAACAGTGCAGGATAACCAGTTCTGCCACACTGCCAGATGTCATTACTCACCTGACAAGGTGGCAGATCTGTGTGCGCCTCAGTCCTCTCTTGTCCAAAGGACAGTCCTTATAAGTACGACAAAGAGTCAAGGATCTAAACCCATTGTACAGATTCAGCACAAAATTACACCAAACACCAGCAGGGATACAGTCGATACTGAACTTCCAATCTGCTTTGCCGACAAAGAGGGCAAAACAAAGCCATGCCTGTTTCCCGATCTGATTAGTGAAAGTGGACGTGATTGGGAGCAATGCACTGGTGGGACCAGAGTACTGCACTGAGCAACAGTAGAGGATATAAGGTGAGAAGTTTCTGGGCGAACGTCTGAGATGGCATGACCCAGCTGTGCATCATCAGTGTCATGTGGACAAGCTGGGACCCTCTAGGGCTGGAAAGCTTCCCCTCTGAATCTGCAACCAAAATACAGCAGCACAAAGGGGATTCATGTGGTTAAAAACAACAACAACAGCAAAAACAGTGGACTTCTCCATGGCTCAGTGATCAAGCTGTTCATTTGAGTTAATTTCATTCAGTCAGTTAGTTCTACATGAAAGGCTCAACGTACTTTGGTTTGCTTTCACATTCCAGAGACATGCAGCTCAGGTGGACTGGATGTTTAAATGACCCTAAGTATATCTGTCTGTGTTGACCTTGTGACAAATGACAACCTGCTCCAGGGGTCCTGCCTTTTACCTACTCTATGAAATGCAGCCAACTGTGACCTTGAAATGTGAAAAAACAACTACAAAAGAAAATCCCAAATTGTGTCTAATTTACTTATGTACATTTTAATCATGTGTTATGTCATAATAACACTGTAAGAAACATAAAATTAAATGTTGGATAGTGGCTCTCACTCAGTCCTTTTAGATTGTTGGTAAAGGCGGGCGCCTATAACGAACCCACCAAGCTGCATACTAAATACTAACTTGACTTATTTTTACGGTATAATGCATTAAATGGGTATACTCAACCAAACCATCACTCCCAAAGCAAACAATGAACAAATTCCCTTTTCCCTTGAACATTTATGTTTTTGGGGTTTTACTTCCACTTCTTTTTGTTCACCTGTGGTTTACATCTTTTGTCCTGGTAACTCACTGTAACCATAACAGTTATTGTTATAATTATAAACTTTGCTGTAGGAAAACCAGACTAACCGGGTTTTTCAAATGTTACTTTTCAGTCTTTGAGTCCCACAAAATAAAACCCATTCACCATTACTAGTGAAGCAGGGCTGTCACTGTCACGAGCTGTAACTGGACAACTGTAAAGTCTGTACACTAAATATCTGAAGCATTATATGCATGTTTTTGTAATTGGGCTAAGCTAACCAACAGAAAGAGTGAGATTACTGAAAGAGAGGCAGAGAGGAGAGAGATTAGTTTACTTTAATAGTGCATGGGAATAGCTAGTTGGCCTCTGCAGCCCAACAGAACAAAGCTGGATTGTATGAGACAGCCCTTTGTCTCCATCTCTCCCTCCTCCCTGTCTGTTTCTCTCACCCTGGATTCCCCTCTCACTCTCCCTCATTTACACTATTTGACCTGGTTGCGATGAAGAGTACAGGCACATGACAGTCTTTGGGAACACATGCAAGTACAGGGACTGACCAAAGCAGTTAAGGCAGCGCTGTATGAGCTCATCCAGGCTGGCAGCACTTGCGCTGGGTGGGGAGCTGGGGCTCTGCAGAGCCCGGCTGATATCCTGGGGACTGGGACATGTATTTCTCCTCCGCTGGACCAGTTTCTTGCTCTTCAGCACACTAGGGGTGTCACTTTGTTTCCTGAGAGAGAAAGATATACAAGGAGACAGATAAAGAGAAAGAGGGTGTTTAAGTTACTTAGAAATATGTAGAGCAGAGTGTGGTGAGGTAGCGCAGGTCAGAATCTGAGGAAATGCTGCTCCCCACATCTGATAAGCTGCATGCTACAAGGCTGCAGCTGTCTGAACCATCACGCACAAGCAAACCAACTATAAACCACTGCTTAGCTTTCTGTGTTTCTCTATCTGAGGCCAACGTGCAGATAGATAATGGTAAAACAATCCAGAAAATATTAATATAGGTCACAGATGAACATTTTGTAGCCGACCACAGGGTTGGAAGAAGTGGCCCCTGTAGCAAACAGGTGACCTGTGGGCTTTTTGCTTGTTAAGTGCCTCCACACAGAAGTTATGATGTGTGTTTTTAGCTTTGGTCACAAGTGCTACCATGTCTTGTTTATTTAAATAGTCCATATAATAAGCTACAATATTTTCTTTTCAGTATGCAGGCATGCCTTTAAAGAATGTGTACAGTTTCCCCTGAAAATGTCTGGAAAAGTACAAAACTACGTCACACCTGTATGAGGTCAGAGCTATAATACATCACACAACTACAGCAATATTGCAAGTCATTGAAATTCTACATTTCCTCTGAAAACCAGTTCCTCTCAGCACCTTGAGTGTGTTCACAAAACACAGCACCGTTTGTGGCTTACAAGGTAGATAATGGCATTATTTACAGTCATGTTTTGTACAGTATGGAGGATAGGGGTAACAAATATCTGATACACAAAACAAAAGAATGATAGGATGTGCACAAAAAACTCGACATGTTTCTTGGCTTTTTTAAGATTAACAATCATGGTTCACGATATTGCTGTCTCTCTGTGTGACTGCTCTCGAGGACAAAAATCTTCTGCAACACCAAATAGGTTATTTCTATTTTTAGTTTGATGTACTACAGAAGACAGGAAAGCTCAGTACACACACAGCTCAAGGACACACAGTATGCAACCTCTGAGAAGGGTTAAAGGAGACATTAATTTTGCTTTAATTATGTCCAAATAGTTCAGAAGCATTAAAATAGGACACGTTCATTTGAATTTCTTTTG
Source organism: Anabas testudineus (assembly GCF_900324465.2). Taxonomy (NCBI): domain Eukaryota; kingdom Metazoa; phylum Chordata; class Actinopteri; order Anabantiformes; family Anabantidae; genus Anabas; species Anabas testudineus. Next base: position 3,778,858 of record NC_046622.1, on the reverse strand, counting down.
GATTTCTCTGTGTTTGTGAATAAGAGGAACTTAGACTTTAAGTGTCGACAGAGGTTTTGGCCAGATGTAGTGTGTACACCACACGTTTGGCCACAGCTTACAGTCAAGTGCAAAAGAACTATGAGCCACAAAATATTTTAACATTGAGTTTCTATAAAGACTTTTCAAATGCCCTTAAAAAGTTACAAGAGACTTCTTTGTTTCATGGTGCAATTAATGCTTCCTCTTCTGATCAGGGGCTTAATTTAGCAATGCTGGACTGTATTTCACAATAACCAGTAACTGACTCTTTTTATGGGTTTTACACTTAAACTAATATCTGTGAGAGAGAAATATTTTCATCCATATGGTCGGTCTACTTTTAAAAAAGGTGGTAAAACTTTCAGTATTTCACTTTAGTGTTTCATATTCTGCTGTCATGTATTTGTACAGAGTGTACCGTGTAACACAGCAAAACTGTGTCAGTCTCTATACTGCATCTAATGTGATAACATTACCAGGAAACACTGTGAGTTCAGAGAACTGGCGACAAGTTCCCTGAATGACCAGACCTACATCCCCTTCTCTTAACCTGCGTTTGTGTGCGGCTCATTTCACCCGCCCAGTCCACTCACATTCACACACACACACACACACACACACACACACACACACACACACACACACACAAACACAATGCATAACTCAACATACACGTTTATCCACGCTTCTGTCACACAAAAGCGTTAGGTTTGCTTTATGTACAACACATGAATGGACACTCATGGATGCAAAATTTCATACAGGCGTACAGGGTGACATTCACTGATCTATTTATACCACGAGCTGCTCTCTTGCCTGTATGTGCTTTTCCAACCAGCCGTCACAGTTATCAAACCACACATTTCCCCTACCAGCCATGCTTGGTTTCAAAAACCCTGATGAGAGGATGCTGGTGACGACCCCATGCCTCTGCTTTCAGGTGCACCTGCTCCAGGTGGCAGGTTTGGAAACCTGCTGGAGAACAAAACTGCATCTCTCCTTCTGCTCGTTACACCATCTGGCTCCTGAACTCCAATGGCTAACACCAAACTACACAACATGTACAACTGTGCATGTGCATTTTACATTAATAATTGGTAAACCCCACAACACATGCAGGCTAATCAAGAACACAATCATGGTGCCGGAGTTCACTTTCATACATTTTGGAACATCTTTTATTTGCTGTACAGATTGTCAAACCCTTGGAGGCAAAAATTGTAATTGTGCAGCATATAAATAATACAGACTTGACTTCTGTGTTAGTAGTTCTTTTACCCAGAAAACTGTGTTACAGGTCATTAAATGGCATCAAAAACGCATTTTGACAAACTGACAGCAAGATTTTGAAATATTTTATCTAATTCATAGTAATTTCAAATAAATGCTTTTTTGTTCTTCAGAAGTATTAACTACACATTAATAAACGTTCTGCACCCAACCCAGAATTCCCAACCCTAGAGATGATAAAGAGTAAATAATAAATGTGAAAATGCCAGGGCTGAAGGTGATGTCTTTTTTGTTTGTGTCCAACAGACGAAATTAAACATATTTATTATTTTAAAATGATGTTAAAATGAGAGATATTCTTGTTCCTACTCGTGGATTTCTTTTGATGACTATTTACATTTTTACATTTGTGTATTATATAATCTTCTACGATCATTTTCTGACTTCTGATGTATTTTTTTTTTAATCTCAATGCCCTTTACGATTTGTCACCTCTTTCTTTGACTCATTGTGGATCCAGCTCAAAGCAGTTGCACATATGAAGACACACGGTCGCTACTACAAACAGAAGCGCTGATGGGGAAATGTTATTGAAGTCATGACGTTTGTCAGGGAATTTCCCCCCAGAGTGCTGAGCAGGTAACATACACACAGCAGTTAATGTTACGAAACTTTTTGTGTAACGAGTCTGGACAGAGACCAAGTGCTGTTGTAAATAGAGTCTGAGTGAGGTGGACTCCCATGCAAATCTGAATACAGTTGGAGTTACTGTTTGTCCATTTGCATTTTCTTGCCCCAGACACACAACTTGGGTAAACATATTATTTCCCCCTCTATATTTAACAGTCCATCAGTGGAAACACATGGCTGCTGAAACCTGAAAAAAAGGTAATCCTTGTGTGCATAACAACGAGGAAAAGCCTTAAATATTCTCTATTTTAAATATTAATGAACTTGGTTGAACTGAATTTGTTTTAGAAAGACCTTCCACACCTACTTCTCCTCCCAAACTTATCTTTCACCCATTTCTTCCTCTTCCTTCATTCCTGCTCTATTCAAGTCTTTCAGGAAACAGCTTCTCCTCCTTTTCTTTGGAAAATTCCCTCTCACTCTCTTTTCCATCCGTGTCAAGACTCCTGGCTGCAGATCTAGCTCCCCCCTCCCCTTGCTCCCCTTCGTGCTCTCACACTAGCGGGGGGATATGCAAATTCCTCTCTTTCTTTCCTTAATTGATTAATTGAAGCCAGGGCCCTTTGAAGGCCTTGTTTGTGAGCTGCTCTTTTTCTCTCACTCTCCTCTCTCACAACCTGCGTTCTTATTCTCTCTGCGTCAAGTGGATGCTTCCATTGCAATGAGCCATTCATCCATTTAGCCACTGTACCAAATACTGTGTTAAGCAGTAGAAAATTTACAGCATATATATATATAGAACTCTTTGGCTGATTTACAAGGAAGAACAAATATAAACTGTTCAAGGCTGCAACCAAGGACTAGTTGACAGTAAAATTGTACCTGTACAACTACACACACCACTTCAGGTTGCCAAACTGCAAAACATCACACACCCGCTTGTACCTCTGTATTTCTGAGAACACTCTGTGACATAATGAAAGCCTAACTCCAATGCGTACCCTGACCTTAAACTACAGCTAATTCTGACGTCAACCCTAAAACCAAGACTTCCTATCCTTCAAATTGAGAACACTGACCCAAATTTTCTCACAATACCAAAATGTCCTCAAGATGATAGCACTGAACAGAAATATGTCCACATAACCATAAAAAGACATGCACACACATAGGGACACTTACATCAGCAGCATATATAGTAATATGTAGTCACTTATTCCCTTTTCTGTAAGTAGGACTATATGTCATGCTAGTTTAGTCTGGCACATGCATATTCTTTTTCTCTTTGGTTCTTTGGCTGATAATTGATATTTATTTATTAAATTTTCTAAGTGTAATTCAAAATGTTTTGTTTAATTTTCTGCCTCTTGAATTAACTCTTGGTGTTATGTGTGTCTAACTACTGAATTAAGAACCTCAACACTGAAAAGGGTGTGCATGCAGTAATATGGCCAACACATCAGTCAAACTCAGGATATAATATCACACATTACACATATCTGACTAACTTAACATTCAACACACAGCCCTTTCATTCCAAGCAATCTGATAAGAGCTGTGGTCAACTACAACTACAGCAATAAAAAATACCAGTGAAAACACAAGCTTCTAAATGTGTAGTTTCTTTGCAGTATCTCAGATCAAATGCAAAAAGCTTTGCTAAACTGACATGTAAATGGAGATTAGCTGGGCAGAACAGAAAAAACACAACACATTTCCACTGAAAGGTGAGCAGGCAGCACAGAAAAGGCACACACAACTGTTGAATGTCAGGGCTTGCTTGTGTGCAGTACACACAAATAATTTGAGAAGTTGATAGTCTTCATTGTTATGCAGGTCAAAGACGTTAACTGTGTGATAGAGTATGTATATGCAACCTTTCTTTTAACATAAAGAATTTCTCTCTGTTCACTGCACACTGACTAAAATAAATGGCAGAAACACACACACACACACACACACACACACACACACAAAGCGGAAAATAAAACTGAATGCCCTTGTTTCTCTTCAGCTTGTCAAGAGCCTTTGCACAAACCACACTGCATTTCAGCTATAACCTCAAGGTTCACACATCTCTGCTGCACAGAAAACACTTGCTGCTGACACATACTTAGACGTACACTTATTAAGAAACTGAGCTGCAAGTGGATTTGAGTACACCAGACTCTCAGTTCTGATGCACCCTCCTCTTCCCTTTTTAATTACCTCTTGGTCTTGTTCATTGCAGAGCTCTTGTCCTCGGCGGCAGTCCTCCTCCACTGTTGATCCGCACGGGCATCTGAGCGTTTCCCTACAGCTCCATGGTTGACCCTGCTCCTCCTCCTTCTCCTCCTCTGTGTCCTCTATATGTTTCTGTGCTCAGGACAGTGAGAGGACGGCGAGCTGCTGCGGGTGAGGGCTGCCCACCTGTCAGTCATCGACTAGGCTAAAATCCACGTCTGAACTCTGCTTCTTAAACCTCCCTCACGCTCTCTCTGTCATCTGATGATCTAACAACAACAAATCAGCAACAAAACAGACTTGATCCCTTAGCCTCCAACAAAGCCGACATGCTAGAGAAAGAGTTTCAGACAAGTTTCAAAGTTGACTGCAAGAGCTAACAAAAGTCATTCACTTGTCCCTTCAACATAAACAAGTCAGCATCTTAAATGGAGGAACTGGCTCTGACAGATAGGGGAACTCTTCAGTTTCTGTGCATGTGTGTGTGTTCACAAAGGGGAGGGGAGAGGGGAGAGAGAGAGAGAGAGAGAGAGAGAGAGAGAGAGAGAGAGAGAGAGAGAGAGAGAGAGAGAGAGAGAGAGAGCGACAGAATGAGAAAATAGTGAACACAAATGCAATACCTATAGAGGAAGGAGGGGTAGAGTTAGAGAGAGAGATAGTGATGAGCAATCATCTGAGCACTATCAGTGTACTCCAGGAAGCGACATTTGCAGCTCTTCTTCAGAGCATCAACGCAGAAAAAAAAACAACAACAACCAGCCAAACAAACAAAACAGGCCACACCTAAATGTCATTATCTAGTCTTGTACAGTCCCCCGGGGCATTACCTATACTGGGCGAAAGAATCGGTTCCTGGAAAGAAATAATTCGATATCTAAATAACGATAACTAAAAAAATAAATTGTTCAAGTGTTCATCCTGGGTCTTCAGGGTCCACCAAATCATGTCTATCATCCTGATTTCTCCCTTTTCTTCTTTTTTTAAAAACTCCCTGTGTCATTTCTCAGGGTAGCAAGTGATTACACAGGGAGGTAGTGTTTGTGCTTGTGAATGTGGCTGTGCAGCTGGACAGGGAGACTCAAAGGCATCCTTGTTTTAACACAGCAAGAGGAAGAGGCAACCAAACAGGGGACATTAATGTCCCCTGTTTGGTTGCCTCTTCAGAGGTGGTGCCTTTGCAGAGGTGGATTTTTTGCTGCAGGAAGCTGACTGGCTGGCAGAGAGTGGGTGATATGCCATTCAAACGCAGGGAAAGATGCACAGAGAGTATGGCTCCTTCAGTCCTTTTCAGGCCAAGTCCAATGCACCTAGAAGTACATTTGAATTTGTGTTAAAAATGAGATGACTGAATTACGTAAAGAGGGTCCAAAGAAGAAAAACGATGTAATGCTCTGTGCTGGAAATGTGGTAATATAACTGTAATCTTAAGCAATAGTCCATTAAAACAGGAAGAGTTGCAATCAAGACATTTGACACTTGCTGAAATAAATAGAAAAGCTAATGACCATTCTTTAAATTCAACACCAGTATGAATTTTAGCTGATGTACTGCGACTGTGAGTCGTGAGTTTGTTTTTAAAGTTAGTTTCATGACTTACATTCATTTTGTTTAAGGCTTTTATTTTGATATTTACTTTTCTGGAAAACGGAAGTACTTAAAATTGATCGTGTAGCTAATCTTCCGGTAACGTAAAGTAACGGTACGCTAGCTCACAGGGTGTTTAACATTCAATTAAGACAGCATTGAATGTGTTAAAAGTTTAATTAGCAAACTTCATACTTTGTAATGAAATTGGTTTGGCTTGTCGTGCGAGAGTTTTATTGAATTTGTGTCGTTGCTAGCATAGTAACGCGAATGTACGTCAACTAGCGTAACGTTAGCATTAGCGTTACGTTACCGTCTTGTGGGGATAAATAGTCATAAAAAAGTTAGTTTTGATTGTGTTTAAAGCAGTAGTATTGTACATTCGGCCCAGACTTACCATTGTTTAATCGGATGCTGTTTTAATTCTGTTGCTAATTTTAATCACTCTTGAATAACAGTAAAACTTTTCTCGGCACAATGTCGCCACCGTGCGGCGCGGCGCCGACACTGCATCAGGCGACAGCAGGTGAGTCCTGGATCGGGACTCATACTCCCAGAATTCATGTCCGTTCTGCTTCGGTGTCGTATCACCTCGTCCGCCTCTCCGGTTCCTCTCCGTTTCACCCGCTGGACTGAGTTGTATCCCGGCGAGCGGCGTCCCAAAAACACCTTATTCCGCTGCCGGTGGCTGATGCAGTGGGAGATGGGGGAGAAAGCCAGCATGCTGATGGATGCCAGATGGAGCCCGAGGGGGTAAGGACGTGTGTAGGTGCACACTGTCTGGAGGATGGTCACTGGTTCTGTGTGATGCGCTTTTTTTTCCGGTCAGGTTTTCTGTCTGGTGCATCTCTGCTGCCTGATATGACCAGGAGGGGTGTGCCACTGACACTCATGCAGAGCCCCTGTTTCCTCCAGGAATGCATCAGACTGTCCAGAGTTGTTGATATATTGAGAAGGTTGCATTTCAACCTGCTGTTAGGCTTGTTTGTAGTCTCCAAAATGTATTTTGGGGTATTGTTTATTCATAATTGATTAGCTATTTTGTGTCAAAGGTAGTCTGTAATTTATCTTCTCAAAGCCAGAGGAGACTGAAGGGAGGTTTATTCTTACTGCAAGAAAGCTGACAGGAACGTTGGATGGATCTCTTTTAATATTAATTTAAATGAGTAGAATGCTTTCAATTAGGGTAGGGAGATTATTATTAATTGATTATTTAGCATGTTAAAATTAATTGTTAGATACAAGTAACAATCCACTAGTCAAAGATATTCTGTTCACAATTTGATATGACACAGAAAATAATCAAATTCATAGATTTGTGAAACTCAAGCTAGCAAATGTTTTATATAGTTTTTGCTATCAAGATTGAAATACATGTTCAGTTGATTAGTCAGTCAGTCACCCACACCCCCTATGAAAACAAAAAAGAAATAATAAGAAAAATAAAATGACTATCATAGTTTCTCAGGGTGAAAAAGGCAGGCGTCAGAGAAGCGTCTGGGTGATTTTGGCAGTGATATTACTACAGATATTAACAAGGTTGTTAATAACTAATAATTAATAGTGCTAATAAGATCTATGCTAATTAAACACTGAAGCATGAAATCTAAAATTTCATGTCAAAGTGTGAAAGTGCACAGAGCTAAGTAAACGCCTGTCAAAGTGTCTCATCTTGTAATTGATTGGAGCGTAAGAAGTCATTAGTAGTATCGACTGCACTGAATGTACCAAGCTGTAGGTTGGGCTTTACTGTAGTCTAACAAATTTGAAATTTCATTGGGATATAGGCAGGTTTTAGTTAAAATGATCAGACTTATAAGGGGAAAAAACAGCCTGTTATGGAATGATGCAACACAATGAAATGATATTTGAAATCTGTGATGAAATGTTTGAAATTGCTTTTATATCACAGGTGCTTAATCTACAACAATTATAATATTCAGTTTATCTTTTAAGTCTTAGTATAGGCAGATTTTATCTGCATTACTATTGAGTTTTAAACCGTTTTTTGGATGCTTTATCAATTAAAAGCTTTGTTTTTACTTGTTAAGAAGAGATGGAGTCACTCTGTCAGATTAGTACAAGCGGTTATTGTATCTGTGTTATGTCTCAAAGGTTAAAGTGAAAGGGAAAAATTTTATATTTCAATGTACTGACTAATCTGAGACTGTGTAATCATTTGTATATAACATTATCAACCTCATGAGCTAATTGTCAGGTGGTGCAGGTGTGTGTGTGTATGTGTTCTTACTGCACCCTCCCTGAAGGCCAGTCCTCACCCCCCTTTCCTATTATAGCCTCAGACATGAGGGGAGGGAGGTGTGTATGTGTGTGTTGGATGGAGGCAGCCTGTGCAAAGTGGCCCACTTCTACAAACATGGCGGCACGGTGGTGTAAATGTGTAGCAAGGTGCCTGCCCCTCCCTCACCCAACCCTCACCCCTCCTTCATCTGGTCAGAGGGGGTACGATGCAAGGCGAGAGAAGAGAGGAGCCGGGTAGAGCCTCACCTCCTGTCACTCTCTCTCACAGCACTGTGAGAGCCACAGGACTCATGCTGTCCTCCAGCACACCCACACACACTAGCACTGAGAGTGAGAGACCCTGAGAGAGAGTGAGAGAGAGAGGGGGGGGTACAGCAAAAAGAAAGGAAGGGGAGAGAGGCAGGGACGTAGCAAAGGAGATAAAATCCCCAATCCAGAAGAGAGAAAACAGAAGGATTTTCTCCTTTCTCTCGAGGAGCTGCGAATAACCCTCAGCGAAGGATGGCAGAAGGGGGAGAGGGAGAGGAGGAGATTCAGTTCCTGCGAACGGTGAGTCCAGCTTACTTTCCTTTTGGCTGGTGGAGAGGTGTTCGGGAGGATTGGGACAAGAGAAGGATATTGGGAGTTATTAATAGAGCACTGAAAAAGAAAATGAGATTATTTTGTACTTGGCATTTAGTCAGAGAAGCGGTTAATACTCCACATGATTCATTTCTTGACCTAAAACCAGCTCATGATCTTTCAGCATCAACTATAATTGTTCTTCAGTGTCCTCTTGTCTCCTAGTGTCTCCGCTTTTTCACTTTTGCTGTTCTGGCATTGGACGTTTGTGTCAAATCTGTAGTTGCAGTTCTCAGAGCCAAGGCCTGCTTCTGTATATAGTTGACTATTTTTGCAGCGCCCTGAATGTGCCATGACCTGCTTATTAGTTGCTCTCTTTAAACTTAGTAATTGATTTCTTTAATCTCCTGTGAGTGCAGTAATCTCGAGTATTAACCTACATTATGTCATCATATTTTGATCTTTTCAGCATGGACTGCTCATTGTCTCAAATAATCCTCTTTATATTACTTCCAGAATGTTCTGAGCTTAAGAATAGGTGGGTAAGACTGGACGTGTGCATATGTGTGTGTGAGCACAGATAGATAGACAGGGGCTGGTGCATCTGTTAGCATCGTTATCTATTTATATCTGAGGAAAGTAGAGCCTGTCAGTGTGGGGTGAGGAAGCAAAGCAACAAGCTACCAGGAGCCTGCAAGGGACAGCTGGCCAAAGGCTGCATGTCATCCTTGGAGAATCCAACAGTTTAGAGAACATCACTTCACAATCTCAAACTCAAAGGGGGAGGATCTTGGAAAAGGAGCTAAAACAGCTGAGTTGCTGACACGTGTTTCCAAAACAAAACATGTAGTGTCTCAGAAAAATACAAATCCATTTGGTGCAGTTTGCATGCACCTAAACCTAAAACCTACTAAAACCTACTGAAACCTACTGTCTTTTGGGCATAAAAGGACAAAAATGTTGAGAAAACAGAAGTTATTCTAATTTTCTGACAAATATTCAACAAGACATCCACAAGTTTGTCTCGTGAGAGGAGCAGTAACAGAATCTACACAGTAAGAGCTCTGTTTTATCACTAATGCTGCTGTTATGTTTATCTAATACTGACATTTGATTCTGGTTGGCTGTGAAGTAATAGTTAAAAGTACAAAAGAGCCCAAACAGTGGCACACAAACACACACACACACACACACACATTCACATTCATGGACAGGATTCCTCTAAAGAATGCAGAGTCAGCTCATAATAACCACAAGACGGCACTACGGAGCAGCACAGCTGTTACTTCTACCACACAGCTATAAACTGGATTTCACAAACAAACAAGCGAGTCATGAAACTCACTCCAAGACAAAACACTTTGAATGCCATCACTGGGTTTGTCCTTTAGTTCAAGAGGCACAGATAGGATCAAACACTTCAAAAGGCAAACAATACAGCTCTATGTGAATTATGAATGTGTTGTGTACTTCAATGGGTTTATCTTTGACACACTGTCTGGGTCAGCGGTTCAGTCCCTACAGGGGGATACAAGGCTAAAAATGTAAGTGCTTGTGGACCTGTAAGGCTCTTTGGATTAAAGCATTCACCAAATGGTCTGTGTTATCACTCTTTTAATTAGAGGCCAATGATGGGAGGCATTGTGTGAGTCAGCTGTTTCTCTCTGCTGGGGTTTTCCCTGGGTTATATTGGATATGGGAGGTGTGAGGAAAGTGGCATTGAAGCACAGAACAGTTCTTACCTCACCTGCACCAGCTGGGGCAGCAGACTGTAGTCATATATTTACCTGATATAATATTTTTATAGTTGCATAACCTGTCGTGGAGGATTACAGTCTGAGTGCCAAGGCTCACTGTTCAGCAGCTTCCTTGAAAATCTTTCCTCTGTCGCCAATCACATCACCTTATTATAATGTAATTAAATATTTGAAAACTGTATGAATAAAAGTAGGTTTTAAAGTTAAAATAAGTGTCGTTTTCATCACGTCTAGGTTAACTAACATTTATATTCCTTCTATCATGCATTTATTTTTAAACTCATTTGTGCAAATCTAGTGCCATAACTAGCCTACAGGTGTGTAAGAGTAAATTCTGAGCTTAATAAATTTAGCAATATTTTTTGTTCAACTGTAGTTTTCCCTAGTTTTAAGTCCCTTATGTCCATCATAAGCAGTGCACCACCACTACAGTACATTATTTGGTCTGCCCTTCTACCTTGTGAGCCTGTAGGTGTTCTTCCAGAAATGAGAGCAATTTTCATTTTTATCCTCGTCTCTGTTACTTGTCTTGTGTTTATTCCTGCTGGGAATAATCCAAGTAAAAAGAAAGGCTGTGGGGGATGTGAGTTTGGTGGTGTGAGTGTTACCACATTTAATATTTTTTCCCATGGAGGCTTTGTTCGATAGAAAAAGAAGAAATGTAGAGGACGTAACTGTAGACTGTTTAAGAACTGAATCTTGATCAGGGTGACAGATGGGGAAAACAGGAAGATGTTTCCTCAGCTCCAGTGAGTATTTTAACATCACAAAAGGCACACACACACAGACACACACACATGCACACACACACATTATTCAGCAGTGCCACTCAATTCTATTCTGGGTTTTATTTTAGGTTATTTATTTATATGTTATTCTACTATAGCCCAGACCTGTGACTCATACAACACTGAGTGATTGCAGAGGTGCTTGAATAGTTGTACAGGCTACGCACTCACTAGTGGGACCTGTTCGTGACACCCGCTGTATAGCAGCAAGTTACTAAAATTCTCTCTTGCTACTAAAATAAAGTTGATGCCCTCTGTTGAACTGCAGGTATCTAGTACTCATCCTCCTCCTTGAAAAACAGCCTGCAAGCACTTCAGCCCCCATATTTGCTTACAACAGCCAGCAGCCTTTCCTACTCTGTTTAGAAGAAGCCTTTAGCAACACACACACACACACACACACACACACACACACACACACACACACTTTGTAAAACTAAAGTTCAACCCAGAGTGTCTCTGATGGTGATGTTAAACAGTGTGCCATCATTTCACAATGCCACAGCTGAGGTTTAAATAACATAGGCGAGTTTGAAGGGGAGTTCAAGTTCCAGTGTATAACAGCAGTTTCTTTTTATACTGTGCCACCATTAAGTGCACACACTGTGGAGGGAAAACCAGAGGAGTCAGAGTCCTACTTGCAAGCATCTTTTGGGAGACATGTGTGTTCATGTAGATGCAGCTGCATCTGTGTCTGTGTTGAGTGAACACAAATCTTGTTTATTGTTGTCACATTTGTGGCCTAGAGAGTCTGAGAATCCATAGTGACTTTAGCTGCTATTTTCAATGTCACTGGTGGTTATTTGCAAGCTGGATGTCTTCTAACCTGCTAAGAACAATTTAAAACTTATCAGCCTGAGTATAATTTAAAGATTTAAGAGCTTCAAGAACATTTTCAGAAGCTACAAGAACTTTGCTGCCACCTGCTCAGGCACAAATTCTAGAAAAGTGACATTTTTCACAGTTTGTTTTAAAATATGATGCTTCCAGTGAATGCTTTTTGCCACCGTTCCTTTATTTCTTAGCAGCAGAGATACAGTACAGACAGCTACTGCAGGGAGAGAGAGCTGGCAATAGCACAACAATTGTTTCTGGTTTGTTTATACTTAAACATTGATGCGTTCAAGTGGTACTTTTTAGGGTTGGGCTCTGATAACTAGGTTGGTTTTAAATTTATCTTCAATGTATACATTTGTTAAGCTCTGTGACTAGAAACATTCTGCAGTCTGACCATGACCCGGCTTAACTGAACGGTACTAGAAAACAAAACTAGAAATTAGGATAAAGGTGTCACTGATCCACTGTTTTTATTGTACTGCCCTTTATTGTATTATTGTACTGCCGTATGACACAGAATCTCTCCCTATTTTTCATCATAGTTGTTTTTTTTCTTCCCCCTCTGTTTATATTTTATAAACATGCCTTTACATGTGCTGTGGACATCAATGCTGCAGCTACTGTAGCAGCAAATTCTGGGATGATGGATGGGAGCAAGAGAGGTGGGGAGGATGTGAGTGAAGCAGGGCTTTAGAAGTGCTTAGACCAGGAGATGAACACATCAACAGCAGGTTAACGACAACACACAGACACACACACACACACAGTACGTATATAGACAGCACCTGTTAGTCTGAGTGCTTCGGTTACAGCAGTTAACACAATAAACAGGTGGTCTGGTCTGCTCTGTCAGGCACGAGACAGAAACAGAGATTGAGAGAGGGATCCTGGAGAAGCAAAGTGCTGCAAAGTGACAGCTGTTGGGCAAACATCTGTGAGCTTGTCTCTGAGTGTTTTCATTAGCTCTATAACCCTACTACTGCAAGGATTCAGGCATCTTTTATGCATGTATTATATACATGTATTTCAACTTTTATTAATTTAGTGGTTGGGTCAAACACAATGAGCACTCCCAACTCACCAGGCCACGTAGAACAGGGGCAAGACGACAATAACATTTCTGAAAATGGTTGATAGTGAGGTAGAGTAGCCTTGATATGATTTAAATAAATAGTAAATGCTATAAATACACAGAACTACCAGTGTCTCTTTAAACAACTTTACAAGCTGCTACAGCAGGCCCAGCTAAACAGGTCCAGATGCACTGTGTTTATTTCTTCATGTGTTACTGACAGTGATTTGTTCCCAGATGCCAAAACCGTTGCCAAAAGAGTTTGTCAAATGGGAAAATGTGGAAGCTCTTTTTTCAGTCAAGCTCTATTTTGCAAGAGAGACCTGAGAACACATATAGTATGCACAGTAGGGTAGGCTATACAATTAATTTCCACAATAATCAAATAAGTGCACACATACAAATTCAATACTAGTTAGAAGAATCACGATGTTATAGAAATTTACAGTAAAGATATATCTCTCAAAAGAACCAGAGTCTCTGATTTCATGCTGTGATCTGTCACAAATTAGAGGCACAAGGCAGGGGTGAACGGAAACCAGATTTATTAAGAGGTAAAAACTGAAAAAACACGAAAACAAAGTGACGACAAAACAGCCTAAAACAGTGGAGTGCAAAGTGACAAACAAGAAAAGTAACAACGAAAAACCAGGGGTACAAAAACAACAAAGAATCACTGCACAAACTGAACAGAGTAGCGAGGCTGGTAGCGAGGCGGGTAGCGAGCCGGGTAGCGAGGCTGGTAGCGAGGCTGGTAGCGAGCCGGGTAGCGAGCCGGGTAGCGAGGCTGGTAGCGAGGCTGGTAGCGAGGCATGGCATGACAATCTGGCAACTAGCAGAGGACTGAGGAGAGTTTATATAGGAAGGGGGCACACAGGTGAAACTGATTTGTAATTAAGGCCTGAGAGAGTGGGGAGTGAAGTGAGTGGAGCCATGGCAGTGGAGTCCAGTGGAGGAGGGAGAGAAAAACCACAGCCAGGCAGGTACCAGGCAGGAACAGAGCAAGATACTGTTACACTGTTTTGGATCATAGTCATTTGGTTTTTATAGTCATTTTGTTTGAGACATTTTATGCTGCCAAATCCGACTGGAGAAATATGAGAATATTACATTGTTGTGCTTTGTGAACTTCAACAGCAGTTCAGTAGTTTTATGTTGATGTGAAGTTGGTGGATAGTTCGAGTCTGGAGGTGTTCCTTGTTTTTGACCAGTGTATGTATGTATATTTCATATTCAGTCTCAGTCTATTTGATTGTATTTTAATTCAGACTGTGAATCTCTCCTTTGCTTCTTCACTCCTTTATAACATTTGTTGTATTCACGTGTGCCGCCTGGGAAACTGCTTTGCTTACTCTTAAGGCAAATATTGTTTTTTAGAAAAATGGATTTTGGATACAGACCAGCTAAAATAATTTATATAAAACAGTGTTTTCCTTTGAATTGCTGCTGTCTGCCTGACTTATCGTCTTTCAAAGGACAGAGTCTGTTTAATGTTTGATGTCTGGAAGTTTGTAGCAGTTTAACTGAGTCGCAGGGAAACAGCAGTTTGTATGGGCTGTCAAAACACTTCGTGTCACTGGAAGTTAACTTAAATATAACTTTGAATTTAATTGGTGAATTAACACTGCATGAGAGCACCTGGCACCTTAGTTGTGTGAGTGAAAATCGTAAATATTGGAACACATTCATGCTGTTTGGTAGATATCTTTCTTACAGTCCTACTTTAGTAACTCAAATATAACTGCTTTTTGGGCACTGATTGGTTAATTTTACATTGGCTTTTTGAATAGAAACATGAGAAACAACTGCACACTGTATCAGTGTGCTTTAATATTTACTCTGTTGTTTTTGGTCTATTTGAAATATCTGAGCAAATCCACCTGTATACACATTAACACCAACCTCACTGATAAAAGATTAAAAGGCAGGGAATATAACAACAGCCATTTAATTAGGAAATTATAATATGAAATATCAAAGTTGGGTGTAGTTTTTTATTATTTTTTTTATATCTTTTGCTCATTAGAAGTAGAAATTAGTTTTCCTTTGCTCAGTGCCTTACATGTGAGCAAGAGAGACTGGTTCCTTCTCCAAGTGAGACCTCTAAGTATCTGCTGGTCAGCAGAAGGAGGGAATGTGATAGTGACAGGTGCAGCCACCTAAAATAGGAGATGAGTGAAGGGGAAAAGTCCAGAGCAGAGAGGCAGAGGTAATGGAAGATGGGAGAGGAAAAAGCACGGCAATGAAATAAAAAGAGTACAGAGAGAAAATGTGTGCTAACAGCGAACATAGAAATGAGAGTGAGTCATCAATATGAAGAATGAGGAAAGCAGAATGTGAAAAGACAAAGCTCTAAATATTCGTGACACTGTTCACTTCTGTGTGTAGTTGAAAGATTTACTGGCAACAGTTCAGTGCGGCACAATAATTCTTCTGTCTTTATCCACCTAGAACTTTGGTATTTCATAACTTATCTTTAAAACCCAGTCATCCAACACCACATTAGACACACAGAAAACTCAGAGCACACGCACAGATGAACCTAGACTGAAATGACTTGTGCAATATCACAGCAACATCACACATTTTCTCATTTTGCAGATTCTTATTTACACAAGAATATAGTCTGTTTAATCTTATATTTATTTGAAGAATACATAGTTTTTTTATGTATTTATTTTTTGCAGAGGATTTGATCTAATGTTTCAGCTATAAAATGTGCAACCTGCAGAAGACCTGCAAGAACAAAATACATTTAATTAACTCTTTCCACTAAACAGTTTTAAAAAATATTTTAAAATATTTATTTGCAAGGTATTTGAGTAGGATTTAATTAAGACTGTTGTATTGTGAAGCCAAACAGATGACATTTTTAAACTGAACTTGTTGTCCATGTTAGTTAAAAATCATGTATCACTATACACACATGTAGAGTGGTAAGAAAAAGTATGTGAATTTAATTATTTTTTTTGCATTAATTTGTCCTAAAATGTAATCTGAACTTCATCTAAGTCCAGAGTATTAACAAATATAATGTGCCTAAAGTAATAACATCTTTATGTCTTTATTGAGAACAATCATAAAACCCTTATTGTGCTAGTGGAAAAAGTATGTGAAAAAGCTAATTGGAGTCAGGTGTTAGCATAAGTCAAGTAAATTTGTTTGGAGTTGTGGACTAGAGCTACTTTGACTGAGAAAAAACACTCTAACTTTTTGAGTTTGCTCTGCACAAGAAGAATAACTTATGTGAGCCATACCTCGCCGAAAGGAGCTGTCAGAAGACCTACGATCAAGAATTGTTGATTTACATAAACCTGGAAAAGTCCAAACAATATGATCCACAGCCACAGGAAGCGCTTGGATGAGGTTATTGCTGCTAAGGGGGTGGCGTCAAGCAGTTATTAATTCCAAGAGTTCACATACTTTTTCCACTATCACAATGAGGTTTTTATGGTTGTTCTTAATAAAGACATGATAGATCAGAATTCTTTTGTATTATTATTTTGACACATCATATCTGTTAATACTCTTGACTTAGATAAAGATCAGATCACATTTTATGACAAATTTATGCAATTCTTAAAGGTTCACATACTTTATCTTGCCACTGTATTTATATTTGTATATTTTTTTATGCATCATATCAAGTTCTGAGATATCACACTATGTCCAGCCATTAGGGATCCCGGAATCATACTCTACAGTATGTAACCTAAACTTTCAGTCACCCTCTTTTAAGTTCACCTAAGACGATTCTTTTTATATTCTTATGTAGCACAGGCTCATAAGTGTCAATCTACAGTGTCATTTGTCAGTTTACAGACATTGATTCAGAAAAATGCCTTCTCTAAGAATAATAAATGAAAGATGTTTGCAAAGACCTGCAATAAGGATCAGGGAGAAAGAGAAAGTTGTTTTGGAGATTTTATTGATTTTAGAAATGACTGGAGAACATTGAGCAAAAGTACATTGTTTCAAAGAGTGAGAGTACCACAGGGGCCTTCAAACCGTAATTTGTGACTGAGGACGCTGATAATTTGCACTTCTATGATCTTTTTCTTTTCAAAGGGAAACCCCATCACCATTCTTCCCTCTGCCTCATTGAACCTTTCCTCTCCTCCACCCACATCCTGTGCAGTGTGCTGTCCCTCACGCTTTTTATGTCTGCAGAAATGCAATCAATGTCCTGAGGTGGCCTGCATCAGCACTTTGATGAAGAATCAGGCAGATGTCTGCAGATATAGAGACAGAATGGGCGTATTATTCATTTCATTGAGTATTTTTAGTACTAGCCACATTTTCAGTGGCACAGAAAAGGGCTTTTTATTACAGAATTTACTGAAATTATTAAGCAATTTGTCATAAAAACTGAAACCAGTTCATTACATATTTACTTGTTGTTTGTCACAATAAATATAAAATGTAAAGTTTGATTATTGTACCCACGTGCAACTGAATGTCAAGCCAGGAAATGACATTTGTGCATATTGCAACATTGTCCAATGAATTAAAAAAGCCCCAGCTACAGTTTAATGTCAGGCTGATATCTCTCACTATTTTGCATCTGTTTGCTTATTTGCTTCTTATGCCGAGTGGGCACTAAGCCTACTTGTCTGGGGAACCCTGGCTATATCCTCTGTTTGCATGTTCACCATCAGGCGGCCCTAGAGAAAACACAAAGGTGTCTGCTTTCAAGTACTATCTATAGCTCTGACTGTAAATCTCTGCTGCATTACACACCTCTATTTGCTCACACAAGTGTGTGTTTGTTTGTATAACTGTCAGTCAATTTACATCCAATTGTCTCAATGTAACATAAACATAGCCCAGATGCTTCAGCTGCCAGGCCCAAACATGGTTTGGCTGTAACCCTACACGCAGCATACTGATAAAGTGTTAAATGTGTTTAATGTCTTTGCCCGCAGTCCAGGCCTGTGTTCAGTGGGTCAGGTGGGTGATAACCAGCACATCCTGGCTATCAGTACCTTCCACTTGTCCTGGCTCCATCAGATACAGTCATGCAAGATTAACAAATAATCAGGAGTTGAACTTGGCTTACAATAAATCGTCAGGTGCACAGCCTTCAAATCCTGGAAGCTGCCTCTATTAATAAAAGGGTGAGTTAAACCTAAGGGTGGGTGTGGTCTCTCAGTTCGTTTCACACATGGTCAGATTAGAAGTGACTCACTGCAGTACGACTTTTGAATAGACAAAGTTGTGTATTTGCTGTTGCACTTGACAGAGTCCTATTAAGTCACACTTAACTAAGTGTGATGACACTTACGGGATTCATCAGCAAAGCACTGGTGAATGTTGACTGAAGCTTATGTGTTTATCCGATCCAGCAGAGAGCTTGACAGGTAACCAGGCAGTTCTTAAGGTTGTATCGTGCCTCCTATCAGCCTTGCCTGGTTTAAATTATTATTTGCAATGCTGTACAAAATGGGATAGGATATCTGTATATATATTTGCATGTTAGGTGCCTGAGTCTTTGAGATCCCACTGTCATCTTAGGGCTCATCTGCCTTTTTTATCTTGTCTGTAGTGGTAGAGAAACTTTAACAGAGTCAGCCATGTGAGACTTGTAGATGTAGAAATAGATAGAAAACACTGGATAGTACTTCTGTATAGCGCTGATGCATATATATATATATATATATATATATATATATATATATATATATATATATATATATATATATATATATATATATATATATATCGTCTACGTTTGCCACAGCTTGTTTCAGAACATTGAGTCACTCAACTACTTCAGTTTGCTTTTAGGCACTCACTAACTCAGCCCTGTCTCCTTAATGGGGAAAGCAGTCTAAACGTGGCCAGTGGAGCTTTTACCGTGACCTTACAACTTTGCTGCATGAACGTCTTGTCTCAACAGTTGTACTCTGTAGTCGGTGCTGGTAAGATCATGTCATGTCTGCAGTGAATGAGAAAGGGTGGATTGCTCCACTTTTTGTGCAAAACAGGAAACACAAGGGCAGGACAGAGGAGACATTTCTAGGCTGAGGAGAGATAGATGATAGCCCAGCCAAAGGAAGAGGGAACAGTCTTCAGCCAAAGAAACACTAGATGCCTGTGGGTATAAGAGAGGGGTAGATGTTATGAGGTCACAGATCTGCATCAATTTCCATTTTCCTGCTGTGAGCCATAAACCGAGGCATACAAGCTCCAGTGCTGCCCTCTGCTTTGCTTTAAAGTACCAGCCTAGAATCTAAAGCCTTCTGTAAGTCATGACCCAACAGTGGTGCAGCATTACTAGTGCAAGATAAATGTTGAGCTGGTGAAGATTTGAGGAGACAGAATGATTTATATGTTGTTATTTGGGAGGGATGAAAAGTCAGGGATCCATCTAGAACTGTAGCAAGGAAAATTAGTCAGGTTAAGGGATGGATCCACTTGCATAATGACGGAGAAGAAGGAACAGCTGAGAATGTTTAGTGTCTGGTGTGTGTTTCACAGGGGAGGGGGTGTTTATCGCTGTATTTACACCAGTCTCTGGAGGGTCCAGGCCCTGATTCTGCTTGTGGAATAGAGTTGATGTGTACCTATTGTGACTCACCTCACTAGTGGCCATTAAAAACACTATATCAGTTGTTTCACTAGTTTGTGCTTCTTATTAAATTGTGTATTAATTACTGCTTCACCTTTTACAAACCATAGTTTCCAGTTTTATAGATTATATAATTAAAGAAGAAAGAGTTTGCTAATGTTTATATGTTACCTGAATGTTCTGTCATGACATCTGGACTTCTTTCATATGAAATGTGAAAAGAAAAACGTTTCAATTAAGGGTTAAAGAAGTCCATTTGCCATGACTCAGATTCCAGATAATCACAGACATACTTACATTATGGAATCATCAGTAGCAGTACAGGTGATTTGTAGTATGATATTGTTTTTTAAGTGTTCCATTTGCACATAAACACGTTTTTGTCACCACACATTGTGCAGCGATCAACTTTTTAAAAATGTGCTGCAGGCATGTTTTGCCCTGTTCTTGTCATTTAGTCCTTTATTGGTGAGTAAAATATTAATTAAAGTTCATTCAGTTTTATTGAGTGCTTTAAACACACAGAGCAGAGACAACCAGCAGAAAAAAATGCTCCAGGGAAATAAGTGTGTTGTTATAAGCCTAAATATATGTATATGTATAAATCAATGTTGCACACACTAAATGATTGTTTTTTATGTACTGGGTGCAGGATGACCAGGTCGTTCTGCAGTGCACTGCCTCCGTCCTCAAGGAGCAGCAGATAAAGCTATGTCTTTCCTGCGAGGGCTTCGGAAACCGTCTCTGCTTCCTGGAAACCACATCCAATGCTCAGGTAGGATGTTAGTTCTTCGCTTTTCTTTGTCCTGTACTGACTGAAGCCTTTTACTAACTTTTTAAAGACTGTTTGCAGAATGTGCCCCCGGACCTGGCCATATGCACCTTCATTCTGGAGCAGTCCCTGTCGGTCCGCGCTCTGCAGGAAATGCTGGCCAACACGGTGGAGATGACAGAGGTAGGAGTCAAAAACAGAAACTAGTCATAAAAGGAAGATATGAAAAGGGGACTCAGGGTTAGTGTTTTTTAAAATGACAGATGTGACAGATCTAGATAATCCTTAGAAGGATGTTATTCTACTTTAAATGGATTGCTTGTGTAGATTGGAGATATACAATCTGATATGCTGACAAACCTGCTTAGTCATACTATATTCTTTTACTTCAGTATTCCTCTATACCTTTTATTGAGGGGAACACTACAACATTTTTGGAAATATTTAGGAAACATACTTTTCACTTATTTTATCCTGTGTAGTAATAAAGACATGCTGAAATAACATTCAACACAAATCTTCTTTGGAGCTATTTCCTGACAACAACAGCTGCATGTCAGAGGTCCTGTTCTCATTGTGACATTGGTAGTTTTGCACTCCTGTAAAACTAATCCCACTGATTAAGAGGCTGTCTAATAAGATCTAAGACCGTTTTATTTGAAGACATACAGTACCTGTCAAAAGTTTAGGAGCTACCATGTTTTTCATGAAAAGCTACATGTCTTCAGCTGTGTTATTTTCATTACAAATGGATTTTCTAATGATCAGTTATATGGGCTTGATATTAGGGGCTTTTTGGCTTGTTTACAAATTTTTGCTTTGAGGTTCACCATACCGCATGATGTGCATCATGAACCTTGAGTCTATATAAGGATTTATCCTTTTTTTTTTTATTAGAATTTTTTTAATTTGCTATCTGACACCGCCTCCCCTCCCTTCCCTTCTTGCTCTCTGCCAAGCAGGCAGTCGATTTGGACCAATGGGTATGTCTGTTAACATGTCTTATTTCCTGTAACGTGTGTTCCAACCAACCTGGCAACTGTCCTCGTTCCTGTCCTGTTGCCCACTCCTGTTGAATAAAATAGTGCTCTGTCATTAACGTCTCAATTCACATTCGTTTAGCTCTGACCCTGAGGTGGTGACTGCTCTGTACACCTGTTTTTAATCTTAGAAACTAATTGGGTTCTAGTAAACAAGTCCAGTTTTTTTATTGCTGAGCTGTTTTGCATCTACTAAAAACCTTTAAAGATAAGATTAAGTGTTAGAACATTTATTGAAACCTTTGATTAATTAGATTTACACGTTGTTTGATGTATTTTATGCATTTATTTTCTTTTTTCTAAAAATTGTATCTGTTATTGATTTAACCAGGCTAAAATAGCAAGGCATCACAATGCATCGTTCATTTGCATTCCATGCAGAAATATCACCAGCACATCTCCCATTATGCCTTTATCATAAATATTACCCTGCCTTGCTTGGTGTTATTCCTTTGTTTATACACATTATTGTTTGTTTGTCTCTGATGATGATGATTCCTCTTTTTCTTATGGAACATGATTTGTGCTGCTGCTGCAACTGAGTCAGACAACCCTCATCTAACTTGACTTATTATGAAGATATGAAAATGCACACTAGACACAGTATAGAATTTTAATAAGACTTATTTTCCAGTGCATATATATACGTTAACATTCAACGATGACACTTTTGCATTTATTATGTTACATGTACGCCCCTCTCTGTATACCACTCAACAACACAACAACATTTGAGTAAAGCATTTTGTCCCAGTAATCTTGATAATAGATATGTTGTCAGAACATTATTTTGCAGTAAACTAGATTTAGACCAGACTAGGACAGAAAACCACACAATCATCTATTTCAGCTTTTTAAAAAGACATCTGACTTCAATCTTGTCAGGCTGAGGTTAATGCAATTTAAGCTGCTTTAGGAGAAAATCTATTCATAGCCTTATATTAGCTGCATTTTCATGGCTAGTTTGTGTAGGTTGTTTGCCTAACTGGAGTTGGAAGATGTGGGTGAACCAAGCTTTTCTCATGGTGAGCTGGAGGATTAGAATAGCATGGCATGCAGGCAAGTGGAAGGTCCCTCCCACCTCTGTCAGGGATGGATGGGGAAACTGGACACCCCCCTCCAGACCTCTGGACAAGCCTAACTCAAATGCACACACGAAGGAAAACTTACACACACACCACCACCTGTCCCAACTGAGCCTAGTGCTAATGTAGACCAGGGCTGATGGCACAGTGCTACTGCACCACTTGACATACCTGCCCCTGAATCATCCCTGAAGCTTATGGGTACTTAACCCTACATAAAGGCTTAGTGTTTGTGGTGCAGCTGAATGGTTGTATTGTAATCTTTTGTAATCTATCTAGAACTGCCACAGTAACTGTGTTTTCTTGTTGCATCCTTGCTGGATGTTGAGAAAAGGTAGGACAGTTGAATGTCGTGACTGAAGTTTGTTTTGCATCGTGTCACACCAGTCAGGTTTCTCTAATGATTCATAGCACAGTATCATACTAGTTTCAGCAGGATCTCCAAGACAGTTCATTTTATTTTCTTCTACAAGCATGAACAAGTGTTATACAATATATGTACACTATAAAGCTATAAAATACAGTTTTGGCTAAGGGGTAATGTCAGCAAAGGGTATTAAGATTTCCTGTCTGCCTGATCAAAGTCTATTTTATGTTTATATTCATGTCATGTTAAGTTGGTTGGTTAAATTTAATCTCTGTCTTGTTCCCCTTCAGTCATCCCAAGGTGGAGGTCATCGTACCCTACTTTACGGTCATGCAATCCTTCTGAGACACCACCACTCTGGCATGGTAAGACAGTGTAAATAGTGTGTAAATACAGTACAATGTATATGGTCACTGTGATTTAAAAACAAAATTTACCTGCATTCTGACAAAGTTATGGTCATGTCTTGAGTCAAACTAACTTTCTCCCCAGTACTTGAGCTGTTTGACCACATCTCGGTCACTCACGGACAAGCTGGCCTTTGATGTGGGCTTACAAGAAGATTCCACTGGTAAAACCTTCTCTAAACCTACATTTAAATGAAAACTAGTACTCATTTAGTACCATTGTTAGATCTTGTTTTTTGAATTTTTACAAAGCTTCTTACCAGATTGTTCTTTTCCTTTAAGATATTTTGATTAAACTTATAATTTGCTAGTGTTGATCTCCATTGGAGCACTGAGGTAGTTGTTGGATCTTGTTCTTGCTGCAGGTGAGGCATGTTGGTGGACAATTCATCCAGCCTCTAAGCAAAGGTCAGAAGGTGAAAAGGTCAGGGTGGGTGATGACCTCATCCTTGTCAGCGTGTCCTCTGAGAGATACCTAGTAAGACTCCTCACCTCCCACATACACTTTCATATTGCACAGTGGAACATTAAGACCTGGGTAATCTCTGATAAACTCAATTATTTCTCCTCCTTTTCTTGTCTTCAGCACCTGTCCTACGCCAGTGGAGATCTGATGGTGGATGCCTCCTTCATGCAGACCCTGTGGAACATGAACCCGATTAGTTCAGGATGTGAATTAGCTGAGGGTACAAACCTGCTTTATATGTTAAGCTATGCTGCCATGGGTATCTTTCAAATATACACATGTAGTATCACAAAGATATGATGATTTTGGGGTTATAATGAGCACTATCAGGAATGAGGTCTACACTTAACACATGCTGTACATATGGCGAAACGAAATCTCCTCAGTATACGCACTCACTGTGGTGTATATTCCTCCTTTTAGGGTATTTGACAGGAGGTCACGTACTCAGGCTGTTCCACGGACACATGGACGAGTGTCTGGCCATCTCTACACCAGAGGAAGGAGAAGAAAAACGCAGGTAGGATAAAGTGTAAGCGGAGCAATGCAGAGCATCAGAATAACTTGTTATTCTTGTTATTCTGAAACCACATGGTTGCACAATATCTTTACTGATGGTTGTTCTGCTACAGGATGGCTCACTATGAAGGCGGGGCTGTGTGCAGTCAAGCTCGATCCCTGTGGAGGTTGGAGCCTCTCAGAATCAGGTGATTGTCCCCTTTAGGCATTATATATATGTATAATGCCAAACACTGGATAATAATTGTCATCAAATGGCCATAATTAAAATGTTGGCTTTTTAATCATGTGTTTTTTCTTATTTTTATCTGTAGCTGGAGTGGAAGCCACATGAAGTGGGGGCAGTCCTTTCGTATTCGCCACATCACCACAGGCCGGTACCTGTGTCTAGATGAGGAAAAGGGCCTGTTGGTAGTTGACCCAGAGCGGGCCAATACCAAATTATCTGCTTTCTGCTTCCGTGTTTCAAAGGTCAGAATTAATAGCTTCACTTTTTATTTCTGTCCTGTCCTATAGTTGTCTACCACTGACCACGCTATAATTTTCTCCCACCCCTTCTTTCCCCTTGGTTCCTCCGAGCAGGAGAAGGTGGAAGTGGCTCAGAAGCGTGATGTTGAAGGAATGGGCATTCCTGAGATCAAGTATGGAGAGTCCATGTGCTTCGTCCAACATGTGTCCACAGGCCTGTGGCTCACATATGCTGCCCTAGATGCCAAAGCTGCTCGTTTGGGAATGATGAAGAGAAAGGTATCAAATGGGACCAAATTATGATGTCATAATATATCAACAAAACCTCCCACACTGGAGTTAGGGTTGATTTTGTCTACAGTCTTATTGCAATAATCACATGCATACTTCCAAAGAGGCCTCATAGAAGATAATTACTTATGTTGTATGTGTCTCCAGGTCATTCTGCACCAGGAGGGTCATATGGATGATGCCTTAACTGTGTCCCGCTCCCAGACCGAGGAGTCTCAGGCTGCACGTATGATTTACAGCACTACAGGCCTCTTCAGGCAGTTCATCAAGTACGTAAACACAGTTTTTGAGATGAGTTCTGTGACAGTATGCAGACATCTTCATAAAAAGTGGCATCTTCAATACATTTTAATGTGACCATATTTTGACTGTATATATATTTTTTCTTCCAGGGGATTGGACTCTCTGAGTGGAAAGAACAAGTCACCAGGGACGGTGTCGCTTCCTTTGGAAGGGGTCATTCTCTCTCTTCAGGATCTCATCTTCTACTTTCGTCCACCCGAAGAGGAACTGGAGCACGAGGAAAAACAGACGAAGCTCCGCTCCCTCCGGAACCGGCAGAACCTCTTCCAAGAAGAGGTAATCCACAGCCTCAGACTCTCCATACCTATTGATTTCTACTCTGTTCCCATAGCCAAATTAGCTAGGAAATCACAAATACACTCATTTTATTTCTCACGCTTATCCTCAACTCTTAACTCAGCCTTTACAACACTAATACAGGATACTGTCATTAATACTAAAAGCACAACAATGATTTGTGTCCTTTCTGGTCTTTGTGTTTCTGTGTGCAGGGAATGATCACCATTGTGCTGGAGTGCATCGACCGCCTGAATGTCTACAACACAGCTGCCCACTTTTCTGAATTTGCTGGAGAAGAAGCTGCAGAGTCCTGGAAGGAGATTGTCAATCTCCTTTATGAGCTGCTAGGTAAAAGAATCATTCTAAGCCTAAAAACAAAATACAAATAAAATACTGTCTATCTGATTAGATGATATCATTTTTCTCTTTGTGCCTCTGGACAGCTTCTCTAATCAGGGGGAACCGTTCCAATTGTGCATTGTTCTGTGACAACCTGGACTGGCTGGTCAGCAAGCTGGACCGTCTGGAGGCCTCCTCTGGTATCAGATGTGCCTCAATCATATCTAAAATATTTCAAAAATATCTAATATAAGGAAAATTAGATTTTTACTGGCAGTGTTTAACTAAATAAATGCTTAGGATTTGTTATATCCCTTCTCTCTAAACTTTGAGGTATTCTTGAGGTGCTCTACTGTGTGCTAATTGAAAGCCCTGAGGTTTTGAACATCATCCAGGAGAACCACATTAAATCCATCATCTCTCTCCTGGACAAGCATGGACGGAACCACAAGGTTTGTCTCTTTTCATTGCCAGGACCAGGTCAGGAAAGTACAGTAGAATTAGCCAGCAGCAAATGAATTGGCTCCAGCTGGCAGATTTTTCTACTTTATCAGACACTTGCAGGTGATGATTTGGAATATTCTGCCACATTTAAGACTCATAAAGATGATAGAAATGTCTGTCCCGCCTGCCTTTAGGTTCTGGATGTTTTGCGCTCTCTTTGTGTGTGTAATGGTGTGGCTGTGAGGTCCAACCAGAACCTCATCACTGAAAACCTGTTTCCGGGTCGTGACCTCCTGTTGCAGACTAACATTGTAAACTATGTCACCAGGTACTGAAACTTTTTAAGGTGCTGTATAATAAAAAAGGCTGTAGATGTGTTACTTGGTATAAAACTTCAGTCATTGGCTCCTCTGTTTAATTTTAAAACTTGATTTCTTCTCTTTTCTATTCTCAGCGTAAGGCCCAACATCTTCCTGGGTACATGTGAGGGGTCCACGCAGTATAAGAAGTGGTACTATGAGATGATGGTGGATTATGTGGAACCCTTTGTGACGGCACAGGCTTCCCACCTGCGTGTGGGCTGGGCCATGACTGAGGGCTATAGCCCCTACCCTGGAGGAGGAGAAGGCTGGGGAGGCAATGGTGTGGGAGATGACCTCTACTCTTATGGTTTTGATGGACTCTATCTGTGGTCAGGTACGATCATTCCCATCACTTTTTTGCAGAGGTTTTTACCCTGATGATATATGTTTTGTTTCATGACTTCTCATTCTGCTCTGTTGTTCAGGTACAGTGCCCCGCCAGGTGGCTTCACCCAGTGCCCACACCCTGGCTGCTGATGATGTCGTCAGTTGTTGTCTGGATCTGAGCGTGCCCAGTATCTCCTTCCGAATTAATGGCCACCCAGTTCAGGGCATGTTTGAGAACTTCAATGTGGATGGTCTTTTCTTCCCTGTCATCAGTTTCTCTGCTGGAGTCAAGTAAGTGCAAAATAAAATTACTTGTAGTACAACACTAGTTGTACACTAGTTGTATTAAGTAATGTAATAGTGCAATGATGTAGGCATAGACTAATTTAATATATTCTGAGAAGGTTGTAATACAGAATGGTGAAGAAAATCAAGTAATCACTCAATTAAGATTTAATCACACAAGTTTTAATTAGTCCTTTATCCCTCAGTTATCTCTCACAGTCTTTTATTCCATAAGAGATTTGACCGCTGCTGTGTGTAATGATCCTTCACATTGCTGAGATTGAGATTTATGCTGAGCTTAATGATGAAGGCAGGGAGGGAAACACAGAAATGAAATCAGTATTTTCTTTATGAGGCTTATAAAGATCAAAGCACTGTTTCTATAAAGGATATTAGTAGTATATAAAGACCTAAACATAGATAAAGGCTGACTCTGTTTCTCTTACCTCAGGGCTCGGTTCCTCCTTGGTGGACGTCATGGAGACTTCAAGTTTATGCCCCCACCTGGCTATGCCCCATGCTATGAGGCTCTTCTACCAAGAGAGCGGATGCGTATTGAACCCATTAAGGAGTACAAGCATGACTTCAATGGTGTCCGCAATCTGCTGGGCCCCACCATGTCCCTCACTCACACCTCCTTCACTCCCTGCCCCGTGGACACTGTTCAGGTACAAAACTAAAACCTAAAATCAGTCTTCATCATCATGTCATAAAAGCATGTGTTACTGTACTGCATGTAAATTTCTTTTTGTTTGCGAACCTCCCTGTATAGATTGTGTTACCACCCCACTTGGAGCGTATCCGAGAGAAGCTGGCAGAGAACATTCACGAGCTCTGGGCTGTGACTCGTATTGAGCAGGGCTGGACCTATGGGACTGTGAGTATAGAGTCAGCAATGCTACAGCAATACTGTACCAAAGAAACACTAATGTCAGAAAAATATTTCAAC
Source organism: Anabas testudineus (assembly GCF_900324465.2). NCBI lineage: Eukaryota > Metazoa > Chordata > Actinopteri > Anabantiformes > Anabantidae > Anabas > Anabas testudineus. The sequence goes on along the minus strand of NC_046622.1, from coordinate 3,750,619 downwards.
ATATATAGTATATATCTGACTGGAATTATTAAGAGGAATTAGAAGTATACGAATAAGAACTAATTAACACACAATGTAAACTCAACCCTGTTGTTAAACATACATTTATTTGTTTTGCTAGTTAGTAATGCAGTGTTACCTTCCTTCACAGTTCAGGGATGACAACAAGAAACTTCATCCTTGTCTGGTGGACTTCCAGAGTCTTCCCGAACCAGAGAGGAACTACAACCTGCAGATGTCTGGCGAGACTCTCAAGTGAGTTAGCAATCGTAAATATGTAGAGGCTGTGAAATGAGTGGAGGATTCTTATGTTGTTAGACACCTTTGGTGATGCCTGTGCCTTTGTATCTATTAGAACTCTCCTGGCACTGGGTTGCCATGTTGGTATGGGTGACGAGAAGGCAGAGGAGAATCTCAAGAAGATCAAGCTGCCCAAGACGTATGGCGACAAATATAATTCTGACTCTGTAAACTTACTTTTTACATTATATATCTCAATCTAAACATGGTCTTTGGCCTCTTCTCTAGCTATGTGATGAGCAATGGATACAAGCCTGCCCCTCTTGATCTCAGCCATGTCAAACTAACGCCAAACCAGAACCAGCTTGTGGAAAAACTGGCAGAAAATGGTCATAATGTTTGGGCGAGGGACAGAGTACGGCAAGGATGGACCTACAGTATTGTGCAGGTAACCACTTTCTATCCACCTTTTCCAATACTTGGTTTTTAATTTTTTGGAAAAGTTTGGAGAGTTTAATTAATTTATTATAATTTCTAATTTAATAAAGTATCTGTCTTGTCCATGTCTATTAATACATGTATAATCCATCAGAGGCTAAGTCAAGTTGATTTCTTGTAACAAATAAACTGTACAAGTTGTCACACCTTTTGTATTCTGTTACACTTCTCAGGACATCTTAATTAAGCGAAACCCTCGTCTGGTACCTTACAACCTGCTAGACGAGAGAACTAAGAAAACAAACCGAGACAGTGTTAATAACGCTGTCCGCACTCTCATTGGCTATGGCTACAACATTGAGCCTCCTGACCAGGAGAGCAGTAAGTCAGTCTACCTCATGCTAAAATGTGTTGAATGTCATACAGTTTATCTATTATTTATCCTCACTCACAGAATCTCCAATTTCTACATCCTCCTTTATCTTCTATTTGATCTTTTTCCTGCAGCTGGCCATGGCCTTGAGAACACCCGTGGGGACAAGGTACGAATCTTCAGAGCAGAGAAGTCGTATGCTATCACCCAAGGGAAATGGTACTTTGAGTTTGAGGCAGTGACCACGGGGGAGATGAGAGTGGGCTGGGCACGTCCCAATGTCCGCTCTGACACTGAACTGGGAGCAGATGAACTGGCCTATGTCTTCAATGGCAATAAGGTCAGTCACTTTAGGTTCACCTCAGTTAAATAAATATAATTTAAGTTTGGTAAAATCAAATAATTGTCTTGGAAGAGGTCTATGTTTTAAGATAATCTATTGATGCAACCCTTTCCAGGCCCAAAGATGGCATATTGGCAATGAACCATTCGGTCGCCAGTGGCAGTCCGGCGATGTGGTTGGTTGTATGATTGACTTGACTGAGATGAACATCATGTTTACACTCAACGGAGAAATGTTGATCAGTGACTCTGGCTCAGAGATGGCTTTCAAAGACATTGAAATTGGAGAAGGTAAGAATAAAAAGTCAGACACATCCCTTGACAAAAAACATTTTTTGGCATAAATTGTTTAATTTTTTTATCAAAACTACATTAAAACAATTTAAAAAGATTTTTACAAATTACTGTAATGTGGCTTTACCCATCAGGTTTTATCCCAGTGTGTGCCCTGGGCCTGTCCCAGGTTGGAAGGCTTAATCTTGGTCAGAATGTCAGCAGCCTGCGTTACTTTGCCATCTGTGGCCTGCAGGAAGGATTTGAACCTTTTGCCATCAATATGAAGAGAGACATTACCATGTGGTTTAGTAAAAGTTTACCCCAGTTCGTGCCTGTACCTACTGATCACAATCATATTGAGGTAACTACTCTTGTAATTGTTATCAAAGTTAGAACTTACAGAAGTGCAGTCAATAAGTGTGAAGTTGTATAAATATATAAGTATTCTTTTCCAGGTCTCTCGTGTGGATGGGACTGTCGACAGTGCCCCCTGTCTGAAGCTGACTCATAAGACCTTTGGCTCACAGAATGCCAATACTGATATGATGTTTCTCAGACTGAGCATGCCAGTCCAGTTTCACGAGACCTTCAAGGTCCCAGCAGGCACCACCCCTCTCACCCGTGCTCTCACCATCCCCGAGGAAGAAGTGGTAGTAGTGGAACCGGACTCAGAGTTTGAAGTTCTGAAAAAGTCTGCTAGCCGCAAAGAGCAGGAGGAAGAGAAGAAGGAACCATCTGTACCCAAAGAGGTCTCAATGGAAAATGAGAAAGACACTATGTCAGAAAAGGGAAAGAAAAAAGGGTAAGTGTGGCAGAGTGTTAAATATGCAGTAATTTACGTTACGTGAGTGGTCCATCTTTCAACAACTAGACCCCTAGTCTAGACTTTACCTCTTTTATCCTTAGTTTACTTTTTAAAAAAATGTTTTTGACACATGTAGTTCACTGAAGTTAAATTATGTAGATTCAGTGTACTTCATCGGTATATAACAGCACTGAGCAAAGTTGGTTTGTACAACCTTAGCCTATGGTCTGTACTGTATTTACAGTATGTTATCTTCTGTACACACTAGATTTTTCTCTAAGGCTAAAAAGGCTGCCATGACGCCTCTTGCTCCTCCTCCGGCCCCTCCAACAGTGCCACGTTTGGTGGAAGATGTGGTCCCCGATGACAGAGATGATCCAGAGATAATCCAAAATACCACCACTGTAAGCTCAACATTATTAAACTTTGTTTTCTACTAATGCTAGATTTAATGCATGTGTCGCTAGTTTAGGAACAATCCATGGCCCAGGCTGGTATGAGTCAGCCGTGTCATATTTAGTCTATATTTAATCCACTATTGCTCCTTTTAGGTGTTTTGCTCAGATGTTTTTTCTTGTTGCTTCTTATTTCCTTCCTTCTTATTTTTTCTGTTTTTAGTATTACTATTCTGTGAGGATCTTTGCTGGACAGGAGCCCTCTGGGGTGTGGATTGGCTGGGTCACTCCTGACTACCACCAGTATGATCCAACCTTTGACCTCTCCAAAGTACGCAATGTCACTGTTACTGTGGGTGATGATAAAGGCAACATATACAACAGGTTAGTCTTTCCCATTTGTATGTTATATTTTATATACCAGAGCATTACAAGTTGTGTTTTAGCATTTTATTTTGATGTTTTTGTTAGTTCTTTTATTTTGGTTTAAGACATAAATAATATGATTTAGGCTACCTGTTTTAATCACCTGCTGGTAGGAGTAAGGACAAACAGCAGAGGTAACTAACAAAGATATATTGTTCTCACTTATATATTTAATGCTGGGTAAGCTAATTATACCTCAAGAGGAAAGGATGCATTACTCCTTGCAACACCTCCCAATTTTCAATACTTGGTCCACTTTTTTTACCCATTTATGTTTCTATTGAATGCAAAAAATATACACCGGTTTGCTGATATCACCCAGATTTATTTACCTAAAAGGTTCAATAGCGATTTAAACACAGTAACAGTATTTCAAAACTACATCCAGGATAGAAAAAAAAGAATTTAACTAAGTAAGAGTTTGTGGATTTTCGCTGTTGTTTGTTATTTTCCATTACACTTGGATCAACTTCTTTAGTGTTTCAGCTGCCATGTTAAAAAAACAAGTTTAGTTGAGACAAGTGTGAACATAGCAGTGTGTTTGCTGTTTGCTGCAGTATGAAGCACAGCAACTGTTACATGGTGTGGGGAGGGGACCTGGTCAGCACTCAACAGACACGCTTCAGCCAGGAGGACATGGTGGTTGGCTGCCTGGTTGATCTGGCAACAGGTCTCATGACCTTTACAGCCAATGGAAAAGAGATTAACACCTTCTACCAGGTAAGGAAAGGAAATCACACATTATGGATTTCATGTGTATATTTATCTTTTTCAATACTCTGGATGTTACAGTGGAGCTTTAAAACCAGAGGGATTTTGTTTCAGGTGGAGCCCAACACCAAACTGTTCCCTGCTGTCTTCGTTCAGCCAACCAATCAGAACTTGGTGCAGCTGGAGCTGGGCAAACTCAAGGTCAGAAACTACTTTTGCTCAGCGATCCCCAAAGTGATTCCCGAAAAAAATGCTTTCCTAGTTGTCTTGTTGTCATCTATTTCTTTTCTCCTTTTAAATGTAATTATCTACTTTTCTTTCTGTGATTACATAAACCTCCCCTCCTTTGTCTATGTTGTATCAGAACATCATGCCCATCTCGGCAGCCATGTTCCACAGCGAGCGTAAGAATCCAGTCCCACAATGTCCTCCCAGACTGGAAGTCCAGATGCTGACACCAGTTATCTGGAGCCGTATGCCCAATCACTTCCTCAACCCAGAGGTGGGCAAAGTGAATGAGCGTCTGGGCTGGATGGTGGAGTGTACTGAACCTCTCATTATGATGGCCCTGCATATCCCAGAGGAGAACAGGTCAGAGACAGTAGCTCCAGCCGACCATCTACAGTTCCAATAGAAATGTATTTCAAGCAGATTTAAAACATTAAAATACAATTTATCACTGGAATCAATTGTAATTACAGTCTCCTGTCAAATTGTGGGGAGAAAGTTGTTATAAAATTACATTACAACATATTCTAATTTTGATATTTGTCTCTTCAGTGCTAACCTTTGATTGACCTTTAGGTCTGTTTTTTTCTCAGGTGTATTGATATCCTAGAGCTGTCAGAACGCCAGGATCTGATGAAGTTCCACTACCATACCCTCATGCTCTACTGTGCTGTGTGTGCACTTGGCAACAACCGAGTTGCTCATGCCCTATGCAGCCACGTGGATGAATCCCAGCTTTTCTATGCCATTGAGAACACCTACCTACCTGGACCTCTGCGCAGTGGCTTCTATGACCTACTCATCAGCATCCACTTGGAGTCTGCCAAACGGGCACGTCTGGGCACCAATAGAGAGTTTATTGTCCCCATGACTGAAGAGACTCTCAGTATTAAGCTCTACCCCGATGCAAAGAAGGCCCATTCTCTCCCTGGCGTTGGCCTCACCACCTGCTTACGACCCAAGCTGCATTTCTCATCCATTAACTTTGTTGGCACAGACCCTGATCTGTTCACCCTTAGTCCCATCTTCCCTCTACAGGTATGAACCAAGAGACAGGTATTAGTGCAAAAATATAATAACATTGGATAACAGTTGCCTCACTTTTGTCTTTTCCACACAGGAGCTGAAGACCAGGGCGATCAGTATGTTAACAGAGGCTGTGCTGGATGGTAGCCAGGCCATGAGGGATCCCGTAGGAGGCAGTGTGGAATTCCATTTTGTCCCAATCCTAAAGCTCATCAGTACACTGCTCATCATGGGCATCTTCAATGATGAAGACACCATGCACATCCTCAAAATGATCGATCCCAATGTTTTCAGTGGCAAGGAAGAACAAGAAGAAGAGGGAGAGAAAGCTGAGGAGAGTGGAACTCCTGAAGGAGAAAGTGAAGAGGCAAAGGAAGAGGATGAAGAAGAGGCAGCAGAGCTTGAGGATGAAGGGGTCGGAGAGGAGGAAGAAGAGGAGGTGAAAGATCTGGTGAAAGCAGAGGAAGAGGCTGAACCTAAGGAGGAAGGAGAAGCGGGGGAGAAGGAGGAGGGAGAGGATAAAGGAGGAAAAGTGGATGGAGAGAAAGCAGAAGAGGAGAAGGAGGCAGCAGCAGTTGAGGCAGAAGCAAAGGACGAGGAGGAGGGTTTGGAGGAAGGACTACTCCAGATGAAGCTGCCAGAGTCTGTAAAACTGCAGGTTAGGCTGATATTTAAACACTATCTGTCTATAGAATTGATGATTTAAAACACAGGATTCATAAATTTCACATATTGTCTTTGCCCTCAGATGTGCACACTCCTGCAGTACTTCTGCGACTGTGAGCTGCGACACAGAGTGGAAGGCATCGTGGCCTATTCAGACAACTTTGTCCAAGGGGTTCAGAACAACCAGCGAGTTCGCTACAACCTGTTAATGAGGGCCTTCACCATGACAGCAGCTGAGACTGCACGCAAGACTCGCGAGTTCCGTTCACCACCACAAGACCAGGTACTCATTATTTTAACCATAAACAGTCTTCAGACCCAGATGTGGGTTATGGTGGTTTTGAGTTAGATTGAGGTAATTTTCCCTCTGTGATTTATATGTTCCCACCTAAATTTGTGTGTAAATGAGAAATGACACAGAAATTAGGTTGTTCCACCTGTAGGTTAGGTTATGAATATTTGTTTTGATGTTACATTATCTGTTATGGAGAACAGAGTTAACAAAGTAACTGCAAAAAACAACATAAGAAACCCCAGGGGGTTTATGAAAATTAATCATATAAAATCAGAGGGAGGAAAATAAACAAAATATTCTGATGGGGTTGTCTTATTGTGCTCCTCTTCAAGGTTCTTTTGCTGACCCACTTTAAGCATGGTCAAGATGATGACGACTGTCCAGTGCCTGAGGAGGTGCGGGAAACCCTAGCAGAGTTCCACAATGACCTGTTGCTTCACTGTGGTACGAAGTTCTTAAAAAATTCAGTTTATGTTTTACTCTAAAGGTGTGACTGGCTCTTTATGGTTTTTAAAATTATATTCTGGTTTTTGAGGCCCTCTTCCCATTTTGCACATAGGTATACATATTGAGCATGAGGAAGAAGAGCAGGAGGTGGACACCTCACTCAGGGGCAGACTCCTCAGTCTGGTGGATAAGATCAAGAACTTGCGTAAGAAGAATGAAGAGGAAAAGCCAGAGGTTGAAGAGGAGACAAAGCCCAGTAAGATCATCAACCAGATTACCTGTTAAATATCTGGAGGACAGATTGGCAAATTAGAACCAGGCTACACGAGTAAGAGTAATATAATATAATCAACACTGTCTGGGTCCTCTTTACCAAGGCACTCTTCAGGAACTGATCTCCCACACCATGATCCACTGGGCCCAGGAGTCGTTCATCCAGAACCCTGAGCTTGTGCGTCTGATGTTCAGCCTGCTCCACAGGCAGTATGATGGCCTGGGCGAGCTGATCCGAGCGCTGCCCAAAGCTTACGCCATAAACGCGGTGTCTGTCCAGGACACAATGGATCTACTTGAGTGCTTGGGACAGATACGTTCGCTGCTTATAGTCCAGATGGGCCCAGAAGAGGAGCGGCTCATGATCCAGAGCATCGGGTCAGTGAGGGGTTGACACAGTGTGCACTGCAACATTTGTAGATAAGAGAAAGATACGAGCTGATGTATCAGATGTATGATCTGTGATTGTTGTCTGATGTGTCTGTGTATCTTTCAGCAACATCATGAACAACAAGGTTTTCTACCAACACCCCAATCTGATGAGAGCTCTTGGAATGCATGAGACTGTCATGGAGGTGATGGTCAATGTGTTGGGTGGAGGAGGAGACTCTAAGGTAAGGTGATAATTTTTAGTTTGAAGTTGTTTGGTTGATCTATCTTATTAAGACTAATCTGTACATTTTTTGAATACATTGTTTTGTTGTTGGAGTTATACTGTACACACTGTACTACTTACCACAGTAAACAGAAAGTCTTTTTACCTTTCATCTTTTTACCTTGTTTATTTAGGAGATTCGATTCCCTCAAGTGGTGACCAACTGCTGTCGTTTCCTTTGTTACTTCTGTCGTATCAGTCGACAGAACCAGCGCTCTATGTTTGACCATCTGAGTTACCTGCTACAGAACAGTGGCATTGGCTTAGGTCAGTGGCAGACATCTACAACACTGTACATTTTTTAAATTTTTTTATTTCAAAAGCAAAAGTCAAAACTAAACTCTCTGTTGCCGTTTTACATTTGCAGGCATGCGTGGTTCCACACCTCTGGATGTGGCTGCTGCTTCCTGCATTGACAACAACGAGTTGGCCTTGGCTTTGCAAGAGCAGGACCTAGAAATGGTTTGGGAAATTTAAAAATTAGCAATAAAGAAATGCACATAAAGGGCCCACTGGACTTGTTCTAATGTCTTTTGTTCTTTGTCTTTTGTTCTTCACTTGAATGGTGATGTAGGTGGTGACTTACTTGGCAGGCTGTGGACTGCAAATGTGTCCAATCCTCCTGTCTAAGGGCTATCCTGACATTGGCTGGAACCCGGGTGGTGGAGAGAGATACCTGGATTTCCTCCGCTTTGCTGTGTTTGTCAATGGTTAGCAGCTACATACAGTGGTAAATTCTCTAGTGTTTAGTTTTCATTCATTTTTACTAACATTCACCACTCTGCTGCTCACAGGAGAGAGTGTGGAGGAGAACGCCAATGTTGTGGTCCGCTTGCTTATCCGTCGGCCTGAGTGCTTTGGTCCAGCCCTAAGAGGAGAGGGGGGGAATGGTTTGTTGGCTGCCATGGAAGAAGCCATCAAGATCTCAGAGGATCCAGCCAGGGATGGGCCCACTGTCAAAAAAGACAGACGTTTTATGTAAGTAATAATGTAGTAAATGAAAGATTTGTGTTGGAGAATTTGTGTTTACTAAATTTCATGAAGCTCCACTGTTTGATTCTACAAAACTACTTAGACAAATGACTTAATCACCCATGTTGTGTTTTATGTTTTAAAGCTATACTTGACACAGACATCTATTAAAAAAAGATAATTTCTTGATTGGTAGGTTTGGTGGAGAGGAACAACATGAGGAGAACCGTGTACATCTGGGAAATGCCATCATGTCTTTCTACTCAGCCCTTATTGATCTGTTGGGTCGCTGTGCCCCAGAGATGCATGTGAGTAGAAGACAATTTTGTACAATATAGAATCTCTTAAGCCTCTTCAAGCAGGGGTCCCTTAAGTGGTTGATGAACAGAGTTTCTTACAGTTTGTTATAAATGTTCATATTTACAGCTGATTCAAGCAGGAAAGGGTGAAGCTTTAAGAATCAGGGCCATCCTGAGGTCACTGGTGCCCATTGAGGACCTGGTGGGTGTCATCAGCTTGCCTGTGCAGATTCCTGCCTATGGCAAAGGTTAGCTACAACGTTGGAATCATGCATGAACATACTGTGTCAGTGTACATAATTTTAACATATTTAGGCATTTTCCTGTATATATGATTTCTTCTGTCCAAACCACAGACGGTCAGATTGTTGAGCCCAAGATGTCAGCCAGTTTTGTGCCAGACCACAAGGCATCCATGGTACTGTTCCTTGATAGAGTTTATGGTATTGATAATCAGGACTTCTTGCTTCACGTGCTGGAGGTTGGCTTCCTGCCTGATATGAGAGCTGCAGCTTCTCTTGACACGGTGAGAAGGAAAAAAAACAAAAGACAAGTAAAACAACAAGAGAAACGTCACTGCAAGTCTGGATGTCCGTGTGATTTACTGCCCGTGCCTCTTCACAATATTAGGCTCATTATGAATAATCTATTTTTCTCATTGTAGGTGGCATTCAGTACAACTGAAATGGCCTTGGCACTGAACCGCTATCTCTGTTCAGCTGTTCTGCCTCTGCTCACCAAGTGTGCCCCACTGTTTGCTGGGACAGATCACCGAGCCATCATGATTGACTCCATGCTCCACACCATCTATCGTTTGTCCCGTGGTCGAGCCCTTACCAAGGCTCAGAGGGATGTCATTGAGGAGTGTCTCATGTCACTCTGCAAGTCAGTACTAAAACCCAACCAGTATCTTGAGATCCATAATGTCTTAATAAGAGAGACCAAACTAGGATGGCAAAATCAAATAGTCTTGTATCAGTGGAGCCCCAGAATAAAATATAAGCTCTGAATCGGAATTAATTAATAATAATCTTCACAGGTACCTTCGACCCTCCATGTTGCAGCATCTGCTTAGACGGCTGGTATTTGATGTGCCCATCCTCAATGAATATGCAAAGATGCCTCTCAAGTTGTTGACCAATCACTACGAGCGCTGTTGGAAGTATTACTGCCTGCCTAATGGATGGGCTAATTTTGGGGTGACCTCAGAAGAGGAGCTGCATCTTTCTCGTAAACTCTTTTGGGGAATTTTTGAATCTTTGGCACACAAGGTGAGAGAAATCTCTTAGTATCCTGCTACAGTTTAACAGGGTCAATGCTTTTACCATTAGTAATTTCTCTGATGTCATCCAATCTCCAGAAATTTGATGCAGAGCTATTCAAGATTGCCATGCCCTGCCTCTGTGCCATAGCAGGAGCCATCCCTCCTGACTATGTGGATGCCAGCTACTCCTCTCACACTGAGAAAAAGGCTTCTGTAGATGCTGAAGGCAATTTTGATCCCAAACCAGTAGAGACCACAAAGTGAGTTTCAGATCTACTTAAAAGTTTACAGCAATCAAAACTTGTACAGTATGAAATATTAAATGTGTCTTCATTCGTATTCATAGCACCATCATCCCAGAAAGGCTAGATGCCTTCATCAACAAGTATGCAGAGCACACTCATGACAAATGGGCCTTTGAAAAGGTCAGTTCTGAAAAATATCTGCTATAAATCAAATAAATATTTATTATTTGAAATTACTGTAATGACTGACTCACTTGTTAAATCAACCTTCAGATTCAGAACAACTGGACCTACGGAGAAGTGTTAGATGAGAATGCTAAGACTCACCCAATGCTCCGACCATACAAAACATTTTCTGAAAAGGTAATAATTTGTCACCTTCTGTCTACTCCTACTCCTAGCAGTGATATTTTTTATTTGTTTTAATGTGCTTTAAAATTTAAGTTCTTTTTTTTCCCTGTTTCCTAGGACAAGGAGATCTATCGTTGGCCCATCAAGGAATCCATCAAAGCCATGCTGGCATGGGAGTGGACCTTGGAGAAAGCCAGAGATGGGGAGGGAGAAATCGAGAAAAAGGCCACTGCCCCCACCACACGCAAGATCTCCCAAACGGCTCAGGTACAGAAGAGATGAGTGGAAAAACATCATGAAACATGATTATTCCTGTGTTGCACATTTGGAAGACTGTAGAAATGCTTCCTACATAAGGGTACACAGAAGACTTGATGGATCTCTTACTGTCTAGAATGACTCCTTTGATGTTATTAAGCACTAAAGCGTTGAAGCGCTACTCTTTTCATGGGTACCTCATGGAATGCTCTAGAGGTCCATAAACCTCGATGGAAAGTTACTGTTCTACAATATATTGTGTACTTTCTGTCTTTAGGCTACTTATGATCCCAGTCACGGCTACAACCCTCAGCCAGTAGACATCGCAGGAATGGCTCTGTCCAGGGAGTTGCAGGTAAGTATTTTTCTCTTTCGTATCACTGTGAGGTATTGTATTATGGTGGCATGGTTATCAGGAGCCTGAAGAAATTATTTACTTACCCCCTATGTGCAGTCTATGGCTGAGCAGCTGGCTGAGAACTACCACAACACCTGGGGCAGGAAGAAGAAGTTGGAACTACAGTCTAAAGGTTATAATAGTTTCTATTATACATCATTAAGTTTGTAGTTTCCAGTCTTTGGTTTCAAAAAATGATTTGTGTTCCTCTTAGGTGGTGGCACCCATCCTCTGCTTGTGCCTTATGACACCCTGACGGCTAAGGAGAAGGCTAGGGACAGGGAGAAGGCCCAGGACCTGCTCAAGTTCCTCCAGCTCAATGGATATGCTGTAACTAGGTAGACAGGATATGCCACTGTTTCACCATAACAGTTCTGTTCATATTACGCTCTCTCACCTTTTAACTTTTCTCACCATCCTTAGGGGTCTGAAGGACATGGAGCAGGACATTTCTTCTATTGAGAAGCGTTTTGCTTATGGTTTCCTTCAGAAGCTTCTTAAATGGATGGACATCGCCCAGGAGTTCATTGCACATCTTGGTACTGTGTAGTATAGGCATTGCTACTGAGTCCCAGCATATCCCTTGACTAAGCACTGACTCATTTTGTATTTTAACAGAGGCTGTGGTTAGCAGTGGTAGAGTGGAGAAGTCACCACACGAACAAGAGATCAAATTCTTTGCTAAGGTGAAACATTGACTCTTCGTCAACTATTTTTAATCAGGAAGTCAGGATAATTTACATTTACATTTCTACACTCAAATTTAAGGTTTACACATTCAATCTCTATACACATATGTGCTAATGGCTTTTCATCTTGGGTTCTTTGTTTCAGATTCTCTTGCCACTGGTAAACCAGTACTTTAAGAACCACTGCCTGTACTTTCTCTCCACACCTGCTAAAGTCTTGGGTAGTGGAGGACATTCGTCTAATAAGGAGAAGGAGATGATTGCCAGGTCTGTGCAGTTCATTAAAAATGTTTTACTCTCTAAATTATGTGACTTGAACTCCTTACCATTTAGCTTTCCTTTAGTACAGTATGTTCATGTGATAGTGTCTGTCCTCTCCCTCTTCCACGTTTCTTCATTTATCTCCTTTTGTGCAATATCCTTTATTTCCTTGATCTCCCTTTTGCTTTCTGTGTTACTTCAAACATCTTTCCTGCTCTGTCTTCCCTTACTCTTCTTCTTCCTCTCCCTCCCTTACCTCTTTTCTCCTTTACCTCAGTATCTTCTGTAAGTTGGCTGCTTTGGTGAGGCACAGAGTATCTCTTTTTGGTAAGGAATCTGCATGGTGGCATTATGCACTGTCACCATCTCTGTCCCTTTCTGTCTGTTTTATTGTCCTTTTTGTCTACTCTTCCTCCCTCCCTTGTCATTTACATACTAATCAGTGTTATACCACAGTATTCACATTTAGTCTAACCTACCACTGTTTAATTCTCTCATCTTCCTGGATCTCCTCATCTAATGCTTTTCTCTTTAGCTCAGCTTCTGCTTGGCTTTGGTGTTTTCTGCAACCTGTTTTGTAAAAAGTTTTCTCTTTTGCTTTGAAGACCTCTCACACACTCAGAATAATACTTACACATCAAGAGTGATTTGAGCATGAATGTCTGTACTGGTATCCAAAGATGGTGTTGTACTGCAGCTCTGTCATGTGTCAATGTGGCTTATATGGGGCAGTATATGCACATTTACACAGAATACAACTGTTCAACTGTTCCATAAGTACTGTACCTGTTTATTTTGTCTAAGTATACTGTACATTATCCTTGATTAGTCAAATAGAAGGATTGTAATGTTTTTTGCTACACACTAACTGTATGGCCTGGTTTGTGGTTTTATTATAGAACATTTAATCATAACTCATTTACTATTATTAATAAATCCGTACTTTACAGTAAATGTAATTTGTGTAGTGAATTTATCCAGGAGAGCTCACACAACTCACCTTTGTTATTTTCAGGAACGGATGCAGGTGCAGTGGTAAACTGCCTGCACATTCTGTCACGCTCTCTGGATGCCAGGTAGCTCTATTCATGCCACATCTTGAATCCAAAATACAAACAAACTACGAGAGATTTTTTAACTGCTCCTTTGTGTTCTTCTTTTCAAGGACTGTCATGAAATCAGGCCCTGAGATTGTGAAAGCTGGCCTGCGTCAGTTCTTTGAGAGTGCCGCTGATGATATTGAGAAGATGGTTGAAAACCTAAAACTAGGCAAAGTGTCCAGTCGAAACCAGGTCAGAGACAGCACCATCCTGTGTTTAGTTTAGATTTTTTGTTGTTTTTCGCGTGCGCTAATATGTGTACTTTCTTGTGTGCACTCCTGTAGGTTAAGGGCGTGTCCCAAAACATCAATTATACCACCACTGCCCTTCTGCCAGTGCTCACTTCACTGTTTGACCACATTGCCCAGCACCAGTTTGGAGATGATGTTATGTGTAAGTGACGTGCTTATTTCTCTTAAATAAACTGTTCATTATTTACCCTTCAAAGGACTGATTCAGTCTCTCTGTCTCTTCTCTCCATCCTTAGTGGATGATTTGCAAATATCCTGCTATCGCTTGATGTGCAGTATCTATTCTTTGGGCACAGTGAAGACTCCACATGTAGAGAAGTGAGTAACAACATCTCTGGATAAATGAAAATCTGAAAACACATCCTTAACAAGTGTCTTTTACCAATTTACATGAGCTGTATAGAACATTGATTATGTGTACTCACTAAACATGTATGTAGCACAGAATCAGAGATTTGTACATATATCAGATAATATACAACAGCCTCTGCATAATAAACCATGAATAGGAAAAACTTGTTATTGTATCCTTTCAAAGGTTAATTGTCCATAGATATTTATTTGGTTTTATGGAGACATTCTATGAAAATGTTGTGATTTCTTTCTTCTGTGCAGACAACGACCAGCTCTTGGCGAATGTTTGGCCCACTTAGCGGCTGCTATGCCAGTGGCCTTCCTTGAGCCAGTTTTGAATGAGTTCAACTCATTTTCTGTTTACACCACCAAGACTCCGAGGGAGCGATCCAGTGGGTTTTAGCATTTGTCTTCTCTATCTTCCTCAGCAAAGCTCTTACTTAACTTTCTTTTCTGCTCTTTTCTCTCTCAGTCCTGGGTCTTCCCAACCAAGTAGAAGAGCTGTGCCCTGACATTCCAGAGCTGGAAGTCCTGATGAAGGAGATCCATGACCTGTCTGAGTCTGGGGCACGCTACACAGAAATGCCCCATGTGATTGAGATCACTCTGCCCATGTTATGTAACTACCTCCCACGCTGGTGGGAGAGGGGCCCAGAGAATTTCCCTGAGCAGGAGGGCCAACTCTGCACTGCTGTCACCTCTGAGCAGCTCAACCAGCTGCTGGGTAGCATCATGAAGATTGTGGTCAACAACTTGGGTATAGATGAGGCGTCCTGGATGAAAAGGTTGGCAGGTCAGTCGGGAGAAGAACAGTAAGCTAAAATGCTGTCATTTGGATAAAATTATGCTCACTCTTAATGTTATTGATTCCTGTATACCCCTTGTTTAGTGTTCGCCCAGCCTATTGTCAGCAGGGCTAAGCCAGAGATGCTTAAGTCCCACTTTATCCCCACCATGGAAAAGCTGAAGAAGCGCTCAGGAAAGGTGGTAGCTGAGGAGGAGCAGCTGCGCATGGAGGGCAAGACTGAGGTGGACAGTGAAAATGGGACCATCCGAGATGAGTTTGCTGTGCTTTGTCGAGACCTGTATGCACTCTACCCTTTGCTCATCCGCTACGTGGACAACAACAGGTAGCTGAAATGTGTCGAGCACAGTTTTGCTGATGCATAAATTCTGTATATTGTTAGTATTACAGTTTAAAATTATTTAAGTGGCAACACAACATACTGAAAAATCTGTATAATGTGTTGCAGTATCAGTATGTCTTTTGGTGTTTGTTTTTTGTTAATGCTTTTTTTTTACTGTTATTTTTATTTGTGATGTATTATATGTTGTAATGCTGGTTTTGTGATACAAAAAAAAACAAATGCTATCATTGCTTTTTCTGTAGGGCAAGGTGGTTGACCTGTCCAGACCCAGATGCAGAGGAACTTTTCAGAATGGTGGGAGAGGTCTTCATATTCTGGTCCAAATCCCACGTGAGTCTTCTGGTTTCTTTTAGTTTTTCTCTTAGATATTGTGACCTGTCTCTTAGTTGCAATTTACCATTTTTTCTGTGTAAATTCTTTTTACAGAATTTTAAAAGGGAGGAGCAGAACTTTGTGGTGATGAATGAGATTAACAACATGTCCTTTCTGACTGCTGACAGTAAGAGCAAGATGAGCAAGGTGAGAGGGGACATGCAGAAGGGTAGACAATTTAAATAGCCTGTTATTTATTAAGCTGTTTTATTCACTTACTCCATATAACATTACATCATTCATATTTCACTAACATCACCATTTGCAAACAAACCACTTTTGTGTTCTCAGAACAGCTGTTCTCAGCTGTTATCTTAACATCAGGTAATCCATTTAGCGGATGTTATTATAATAGCATCAGCGATAAATTATTATCTTCTATAAGTATCTAATATCATCCTTTTCCAGGACAATGTAAGTGGCAGTATATAGTGGAGAGATAGTATTAGGAGTGAACCTAACTATCTTTTCTTCCTACATCCTGTGTCGGGGTTGGACGCTGGGCCACTAGGCCGGAGATGGAGAGGTTAGACTGTGTTTGTGCACGAACGCTGTGCTGATCGCATGGCACCCTGAGTTTGGGGAGGCATTTCATCAAGCTCTCCCATGGACTACCACACTTCTTACACACAGACCCCAGTATTCACTCACATATATACACACAAACAGGATTATAAACATGTAGTTACTACCAGGAAAGAGCTCACTGTAGTTGACATTTTGTAATATCATGGTTATAATAATGAATTTATATTACTAAAATGATGGATTGAATAATGTAAAGTTAGCTGAGACTGCTTATATGAAAGAGTGCTTTCTGTGAGTGGGATATGTTTGTGGTTGTACTTAAGCAATATTGAGTGTGAGTTTGTATGTGTTAGGAAAGTGCGTCTATGTTTTTATATATGTGTTTACACTGATCAGCTACAACAATAAAACTAGGTCGATTTTATGTTGTGTCTGATCAGTGTATGTGTGAGTAGGGGTCTGGAGCAGCTTGATGAAAGCTCTTTGTTGTAGTTCATAGTGGCCTGAGAGGTTTCATGGGGCTCGGTTCAGCAGTTGTGTATGTTATTTGCAGAGAGCACTCCTGCAGCCGAGCACCATCAACTATTTTTGTTTGATTAATAAACTGTTTGCCTTACAGTGTTGGAGCCCGTGCTACTGTGCCACCTGTGATGTTGAAATTTTGTAATTGATGCTTGGATTTCTTTCAGCTTTTGTGGTTATAATTCCTGTGCTGGGGGACTCTTCTCTTTTCAGTCTTATCATTAGCTTTGTGTTGAAAACCTGTTTACACCAAAAGCTCATACCATCGCTTGCTCTCAGCATTAGATCAGCTTGAGCCGTAAGCAGCGTTTGTAGATAGCTAGCCTGACAGTACCAGATACTTAGCTGTCATGATATTTACTAACTGGGTTTTCACGCCATGTCTAATTCATTGACAACATTTACTTGTTAAATCATCAAATATTTAATCACTGTTTGTTTTACATGGTTGTTGTAAAGTAAATACGACAACTTCCTCTCCAAGGCTATAAATGGGCATTACTGTAGTGAGCCTCTGTTACCTGATCCTCACAGTACCACTCACTGCCTAAACAGCAACATACTATGCACTCTGAGGGCAGAGAGGTTGCTGTGAGGCCAGACAACAGTCAGTAATGAGCATTGGCAGCCTCAGGACAGGAGTGGCTGAGAAGAGCTCCAGGGCGATGGAGCCAACCCCACAAACTTGTATTGTTCTGTGTGCTGCTCAGTGGACAGGATGTGCCCTGTCTGATTAATGCATTACTAACAGTGACGCTGCATTGTGTCTAACAACTGTAGATGAGCAAGCAATGAAGCACCTGAAACCCCACTGGAAGTTGATGTTTACATTAAAATGTAGTTGTTAGTCTGTTTTTTTTCAGGTGATGAATTATTATATTGACTTAGTTGTTCAGCATGTTGTGTAAAATGCTACCCTGCAGTTGGTTCTTGCCACGTCATTGTGCCAATTTCCTGATATGCTTTGTGTTAGAAGTAGTTGTCATCATAAGTTTTGGTAAATATTCTCACCTCACAAAGATGTTTTCAGATTTTTTTTATTTGTGAAGCATAAGGTCGTGTGATTGGGACAGTGTTAGATTGGTCTGAACTTTTCTGTATCCCTTTAGTCTGGCGGTTCAGAGCAGGAGCGCACCAAGAAGAAGCGTCGGGGGGATCGTTACTCTGTGCAGACCTCTCTTATTGTGGCAGCGTTAAAGAAAATGCTTCCCATCGGTCTCAACATGTGCTCTCCTGCAGACCAGGAGCTCATCAATATTGCCAAGATCAGATATTCACTGGTACCTTTAAATATTTGAAGCCATTAGAAGTATATGCATGTACGAAATGGGCACAATATATCTATATATTATTGTATCATGTGTTCAAAGCACTTAATTATACAAAGAAATTACACAACTGTATTGTTGTGGAATAAAAATATCTGATAATGCATGTTGGATCTGTTTGTAATGTAAAAATAATCTCCTACAAAATTACTTTAGTCCAGATTCATGGAGATTAATTTATTTTGCTATTTGCAGTTTGTTCAAAGCCTGAAGTCAGTATTGTGTTTTTTGTCTTAAATAACAACTAAATTTCCAATGTTATTTCAATCTTGTCCTCTTCTCTTGTAGAAAGACACAGATGAAGAAGTGAGGGAGTTCTTGCGCAACAATCTACACCTGCAAGGCAAAGTGAGTGGACTTTAATTAGTTTTATAAAATATAATCCTGGTGTTTTATATAATTGATGCTCTTCTTTAGGTAGAGGACCCAGCTATGCGCTGGCAGATGTCTCTTTATAAGGAGATGTCTGGAAAGGCTGAAGATGCAGAGGACCCTGAGAAGGTGGTGAAAAGGGTCCAAGAGGTGTCTGCTGTCCTTTACCACATTGAAGTGGTAAGTAAAGACAAACTCAGACGCTGTGTGAGCATTCACACCTGGCTGTTTTTTTTTTTTGTGGCACCTTGTAAAGAGAAAAGCTGTTGCAAAGAAAAGGACTTATTCAGTAGCTGATTTTTCTTGCTTCAGACTGAGCATCCTTTCAAGTCAAAGAAAATGGTGTGGCACAAGCTGCTGTCCAAACAGCGTCGTAGGGCTGTGGTAGCCTGTTTCAGGATGACCCCTCTGTACAACATCCCCACGTAATGATGCATTTCATACTGTAAATCAATCAGTAATAAATTCAAAAGGCTTCGCATGAGCCATTAAAACCCATCCTAATTAAGCCTTGATGACCTCCACTCTCACAGGCACAGGGCAATCAACATGTTCTTGGATGCATACAAACGTAACTGGTTAGAAACAGAAGGTTACTCCTTTGAGGACAAGATGATTGACGACTTATCAGTAAGTCATAGTACTTTAATTTACTAATAATAATACAACTGGCGTTGTCCACAGTGTATACCAAGGTTTTTTGTGATGTATGTAAATAGAAAGCCATGGAGGAAGAGGAGGAAGAGGAAGAGGAGACTGAGACGAAGCCTGACCCCCTTCACCAGCTGATTCTTCATTTCAGTCGTACAGCTCTCACAGAAAAGACGTAAGAGCTTCTTGCTCCTTCTACAGCTGCTACAACCTTGGTACCTGATCCTGTTCTTGATCCCTGTGTGTTGTCTGATTACAGAAAACTTGACCTTGACCATCTTTATATATCATATGCTGATATTATGGCGAAGGTAAGACTCTAAGCTCTAACCCTTCCCACTCATTAATTTTCTTGTGTGATCTTCTACTCGGTCCCTGACCTTTTGTCATCATCTCTCTCCAGAGCTGTCACATTGGTGAGGAGGACGAAGGGGGAGAACAGGAGGGGGAGGAGCCATCCTTTGAGGTGCGACAGACAGAGATGGTATGGGGGGACCAGGGGAAGGGAGACAGGGGAGTCAGCGGAGAGGCAACTCCCCACGCACTGAGTGATCACACCAGGACATCACACCCGGCACACCCCCCCCACCCCACCCCTGCTACAACATTTCTCTTTTTTCTTTTTGTCTTTTCTCTCGTTCACTCACACCACTGGTCTATTTCCTGCTACAGTGGACTGACCTGTGCATGCCTTTGCTGAACTCTGCCCACCAGTGGGATCGATGTTTTTTATTCCCTAAATTGCATGACCTGAGTGCAGAGAGATGGTGTTTTAAAGACAACAAAATGAAACACGGGCCAAAACAAGGTATTATAGAGTTTTTGCTAGCGGCAGACTCACAATTTCCAAGCCTGATGTGCTTCTATGTTTTTGCTGTAGGAACTTACTGCATCTCAACAGACTGCAGCTGAAGTTAAAAGCATTTACAAACCACCTGCTTGAAAAACGGTGGAAATTGACCAAATACATTTATTCAGGTTTTTGTACTTCAGTACTTTGTGTACTTCGCCACCTGTCAAAACGTCATTATTGTACTAATTATCTTTTAAGATATAAATAATACAAAAAGCTTTTCAAAGACATCCTTGAAATATGAAAACATACTGAAAAAAGTTTCTGGTTGTTCTGAAAAGTTACCTCTTTGACCAAAAGGGTCCAAAATAAGATTCTAGCAAACCTTTAGCAGTCATTTAGCTCTTAAGTGTGAATTTAAATTAATATCTCAATCATTTGTTTTGCCTCAAAAGCCAGGTTTGGACACTGTGATGCTGTAGCTATAGAAACCCATGGCTATGGAAGGTAGCAGTACATCAATTTGCACAGCAGTCGTCTTGATGTACTGTACACTAACAATCTCCTCATTTAGCTAAATGTTCATTTTTAGGTGTATTTTCATCAACTAAACATCATTACTATCACTTGTTGGTACCCAATATGAGCTCAGAAATGGTTTGTGGCCACCCAAGGCTGAGTTAAGTAGTTTATTTTTTTTTAAATCTCTGATAAGAGCTACTAAGCTGAGTCATGCAGCATGTTTTCTAGCAGTAGAACCAGTTTTCTTGTGCTGATCTTGTGCTGCTCTTGTTAGTGTGTACTCTCCCACACACCAGCCTGTCCTGTCTCACACCCTCATGTATTCACCTGCTAAT
Organism: Anabas testudineus; assembly: GCF_900324465.2. Lineage (NCBI taxonomy): Eukaryota > Metazoa > Chordata > Actinopteri > Anabantiformes > Anabantidae > Anabas > Anabas testudineus. Next base: position 3,730,011 of record NC_046622.1, on the reverse strand, counting down.
TAGGCTGTACTATACATGGTCTCATCTCATCTAACAACAGCTAACAACTGATAAGTAACCGATTTTGTTTGTCTTTACTTCGAATTGGACCATGTTAACAAGTCTCCCTCTCTGTGCTCACCAAAGATTACAGTAAAAGCCTGCACAGTCAGCCTTACATACTGTCCGAAGCCTAAGCACACACTCATCTAATCATACACAACAAGACAGACCCACACTACTCTCATGATCACATACAAACTCTTAACTTATCACAAAGATGCATAATTTGATTAAATGAAAAGCAGAACCTCTGTAACCAGAGAAAAAAACTGCTCTGCATTTATTTAAACATAGTCAGGCTTACAAGGGAGGGGGGCGGAGGGAGGGGTAGTTTCAGGTATGGGTGCTTTGGGTGGGGCTTTATGCATGCTATTAAGTGGGTGGGTAAACTCTAACCTCTTTTGTCAACAGGATTGTTATTCGTACTGCTGTAGTGTGCCATTTGCAACAGGTAGTAACAAAGGTAGTTGTGCAATGTTGTCTAATACCAAAGTGAAGTGCAGTCAGTATAGTTGTGTAGTAGAATAGTGTATTATATAGCAGCATAGCCAATATAACATTGTATTGCAAGTGTAATGTAGCACAGTACTGTTTTAATATTTTCAATCCTTTATAACTCAGATCTCCATATTTAAACATGTATGTAAAATATACATATATAAAAAGTCTATATTAGTAAAACTAATTATGCAATTCCTAATTAATTTAATTACATTAATAAATTAATAGGTGCCTTTCTCTCAACTTCAGCACCTCCCTCAATTTTCATTTTCACTGAAAAGCAGCAAACAGTGTTGCTGCAGGTAATATAGCTGTAGGTTTAGGAGAATAGGTTTGAACAACACAGAGTTGTACTGTCAGAAACAGTAGTTGCATGCTGTAAGTGTTACTCAGACAGCTGCCGTTGCTTCCGAAGAAGAGTGTGTAAAGTGTGTGTCGTGCACTGGGAAGAAATGTTTGCTGGCATCAAATGTTTGCTGCCTCTGGAAGATGTTAAAGAACTGGAATAACGATCTCCGCCACTAATACACTTTGCATTCCAGTGGAAGAGAATGTGTGTGTGTGTGTTCCTGTTTATTTTTCTATGTGACAATTATTATGAGTTAAGTCAATTTATATCAGTTTCAGATTTAGAATTGAGAAAGATAGAAATCATTTTAATTGCAGTAGCAGACAGACTGGATGCAGCTAACCTAACTTGTCAGAGGTGAAAAAAATTATGAATAGTAATTATAAATAATAAAACTCAATTATATTGTCAAAAGCTGCAAATCGTGTTGATTTCATATATTCACATAGTATTTTTTTTAATAGCTAAACTAGATCAGTAGCCATGTTTTTGGTCGTACTGTTAGAAGTAGATTTAGGGTAAATGTAGTCAGAACTATGAAGCTATTTGTTTGTGTTTGTGTTTGTGTGTGAATGAGTGCGGGGGGCAGTGCAGTTGCTGTTGGCAGGGTTAAAGCTGTGTCGCTTCTGCTCTGCTCCATAGGAAAAGGAGATGGAGAAACAGAGGCTTCTGTACCAGCAGTCCCGTCTACACAATCGTGGGGCTGCAGAGATGGTGCTGCAGATGATCAGTGCCTGTAAAGGTAGCTGCTCTACTCTACCTCAGAGCCTCTCACTCACATAATGCACACACTCAAACTTGTTTTAGTCTGTGTAGGAATTATATTGACTTAAATAATTTAATTGTAGCCTACTCTAATCTAATCCTGTCCTCTTCAAGGAATCCTAGATATGTGAGACACATGTCTTTCCCCAGTTTAGTTTGAATGAGGTCAGTGGTGAGATGTTAATGTTGCCTGGAGGAGTGTACTGTAAAGAAATGCTGTAATGTCACATCATTCAGTAGAATTCCAGCACAGAGCACTGCACAGTTCTGTGCAGTATTAATTTACAGTTTGTAAAATCTATTGTGATGGTAGAAACGACTGAGTCTTCTTTGAGTTCATTCTTCTTGGGTAAAAAAAAATGTAAAAAAACTTTCTTCATGTTTCAGGGGAACCTGGAGCCATGGTTTCTTCCACACTCAAACTGGGAATCTCCATCCTCAATGGAGGCAACAGTGATGTGCAGCAGGTGATAGAAAATATGACCATTCTACATACATTACCTTTTAGACAATGATAATTTAATTGAAAAGCTGAAATTTAGACTTTAACTACCTTAAATAATTTCAGATTATTTCTGTTGTCATTTTGTTGATGTCCAGAGAATGCTGGACTATCTGAAGGATAAGAAGGATGTGGGATTCTTCCTTAGCGTTCAGGCTCTGATGCAGACATGCAGGTCTGTGATGAATTTACATTTAATATCCAAGTTATTAACGTCTCTTGTTTTTGTTGTTAAGGTTTGAAAGAGGCTTCAACTGTAAACATTATTTGGTAAAAGTCTATTTTTAAGGGAAATTGGTTGAATTATATATTGTGAAAGTGACTGATGGCTGTGTTTGACGTTGACAGTGTGTTGGATCTGAATGCTTTTGAGAGACAGAACAAGGCTGAGGGACTCGGAATGGTTTCAGAAGAAGGCACCAGTGAGTATGGCCACAGCCTCGTACTGTCCCACGGTATCTTTAGACATGACACGCACAAACACACTGCCACAAACTTGTTTCCCTATTTCATTTTGCATTGGTTTGTGATATATTTGACATCTTTGTAGTTCAAGTCTGTGGTCCTTTCATGTGTGCATCTGTGTGAGTCTGAGTGTGCCTGTTCATGGATGCCTGGTTGCAAGTATGTTGTCATGTAAGTGTGTTCAGAGTGTTTGGAGCCATGACATTTGTGTATTAGTCAGAGCATTTTGACTGTTGATGTATGAAACTGTTTATCATCCCCTGACAGCCATGAGATTTTGGAACTCACTGCGTCTCTCTTTGTCTTTCTCTCCCACATCTCATTCACTTTGCCCGTTCCGACCCTTTACCCTTCATGTCCATGTCCTTCCCACCTGTCAATTTGCTGCTCTCACGGTTCTCAGATATGAAGCTAGAACGTGGTAAATGAAACTTTGCTGTCATATATTCTCTTTCTTTGCCTTCCTTTCTGTCCTCTGTCTTTTCTAGCTCTAAATCACCTGACTAGTTTTTTCCATGCTGTGAACTTAAAATGCATTTCATTTCACACTCAAGGAACCAGCTAAATGAAGCTTTACAGACACTTGCTTACTGTTGTTTTCTGGAAATCTTGCAATGATACACACGCTGTCGTAACAGTACTTAGGCATTGTATCGCTGTCTTTTCCATTTTCAAGTGATTGTAAAGTTTTATCTTCATCCTTGAGTGTTTAATCACAGATCTACTGTAACTCTGATTCTCTCAGTCTTCTGGCTGATCAATGGGAAGGAAAGGTAACCTCCTTCTTCCTCTCCCACTTAGGTCTCTTAAGTAGATCACAGAGATCTGCACTGACTCTTGTATGTGCCCCACAAACTCTGAAATGAATTGCAGCAGCAGTAGCTCTCTTATTTGCACCATTAACATTTATATGATTCCCCCATGACGTGGCAGTATGTCCAGAGCTGACCCATATGTCTGAACCATCTGTGTAAAGGCAATTTTCAGATCCTGTAAAATGTCCCCCAGCTTTTGAAGTTTTTTATTGTATTGTTTACCATGAGTGTGCCATAGAGTTTACTCTTGGATATCAGGCCAAAACCTATAACTGTGGCCATTTTAATGTTGGAGCTCAATTCAACAGGACATTCAGCCTGTACAGTACAGCAAAGTAAGAAGTGCAACAACTAAAGATGATGCTGATCCCACAGAGCTTAGATTATGTAGAAGTCAGCAAGGGTTACATCCCTTTCGTCCTTGACTTTCAGCCACTAATTGTCACAGCAGGTGGTCAGATGAATTTCACCACCTACAACACAGGCTGAAATACTACACACAACCGAGCATCCTTGGTAACGTCTGCGTATTGTTCCGGCTTTTATTAAATATATTTATATGTATGTTGTTATATCACGTTCCCTGAACTTCTTGGCTCAGTTGTGATCCCACTCCTTTGCTTGCTACATATATAAGATTGTTAACCAGATTTCACCTCCGCCCCTGATGTCTGTATTTGTTGTTGTGGGTGAACCCAGCATCACTGCCAGTTCTGTATTGTCATAATTAAATGTGAGCATGCTTGTGCATTTCAGAGAAAGGTTCTGTTTTTAAAGTTGCCACTTTCGGTTGGATTGCTGACAAAGAAACTGAAAATTGGATTAATTACAATTGACTGTTTAAAGGGTTGACTTTATCTATTTTCAACTTTTATCCTAGGGTTCTGGTTTGGGAAGTGCAAATGTAAAATGAATAATGAAAAGGTTCCTCTTACCTTCCCTATATTAATATATTGAGCTACATATTAAATGAAAACTCCTATGAACAATTTAATGTGCTGTTTTCCAGCTAGAAACAGAGACATATTTCAATATAGGAAAGGCAGAGAGAAGTGTAACACCATTCATGTATGCGTATCCCTCAAATCAGAACCACAGAAAGCCAGTTGAAAATGTGTGAACTTGTCAATATTTACATTAAGTCAGAACATACTGTCCCCACTTAGAAACCTATACTCCCCTACCTTAAGAAGATTAAGTCTTGTGTACTCCATACTCATAGAGTTCAGTAGATCTGTTCTGCATGAGGGTGTGCCTTGAGGTTCTTTGTGTCATGGGTGTTTCTTCACTTGTGTTTGTGTTGATCCCTTGTTTTGTGTCTTCATGTATCTGTGTATTCCACCTGTGTCTCACCTGCTGCACATTTGAGTTTTGTTGTTCAGTTGTTTTCTGTAAAAACTATACAGAGGTAAAGTTCCTCTCCTCACGTGGAGTAGTATGACGTCACTGTTAAAAGCTTAAAACACACAGTTACCCAGTCCAGATAGTTACATTCAAAGATGTACACAACATATATACAGTAAAGTAAGTAGAGTATAAGTATATAAGTACACTAATCCCTGAATATCATATACACATGCACAGTTCTGCTGTAGATCAACATAATCTCTGTTGATTCTTAATATGTGTAAGAATATGTGTTTATCAAAAGATTTTTTAATATATATGTATTTTTATATATCTTTCTAAATAATTTTTGAATTTAAGACCAAAGATACATTAATCTGTGTATTGTTTGTTTTAGTAACAACCATCCACTTGTAAAGGAAAAATAAACTTTAATTTGTTTTAGTAAAATATTTTTTTTTACTTGGTGATAGGTAATGATAGGTCAGATTTATTGTGATGCAAGAGAACGTTGAAGTGTTAAATGGCAATAGAAGAAGAGTTTACAACTAACTAACTAGAATACACTTTTAATACACCTAATTTCTAATCTGCTATTTTTGTATTCTAACAGAATAACACAACAGTTTATATATAAATATATACTTAATGTTGCTTGGATTCATGTCCATGTACTACGTTTCTCTGCCCAGATGAGAAAGTGATGGCTGATGACGAATTTACATGTGACCTCTTCCGCTTCCTGCAGCTTCTTTGTGAGGGTCATAATAATGGTGAGTCAGTGATGAACAGAATTGTCTTCTGAGCAAACACTAGGATGGATTAAAGTGAACTTCCAGCAAGAAGAGTACTTCACTGGCTAACAAATCTAAATATCTCTGAATTAGGAATTTCATGTGAAGTGTGTCTCGTTTCTCTTGTCTGTGTTCAGATTTTCAGAACTACCTGAGAACTCAGACAGGCAGCACGACCACAATCAACGTCATCATCTGCACTGTGGACTACCTCCTTCGACTGCAGGTCACTCTGACATACTCATATTGATAATCTGATATCAAGTCCAAAGTAACTTAATATGAAGCCTACAAAAAGATTTCCACTGGCTATAGCTTCTTCTGTAAATATTATTTAATATTTTTCCATCACAGGAGTCAATCAGTGACTTTTACTGGTACTACTCAGGAAAAGACATCATTGATGAGCCTGGAAAGAGGAATTTTTCCAAAGCAATGACTGTGGCCAAGCAGGTCTTCAACAGCTTGACTGAGTACATCCAGGTGAGAATGTTGCTGCATGGTTAATAGACAGATTCATAATAACATGATTTCATGTGATACATTTTTATTTTGGATACATGTATATAAAGTATTTTATTATTAATAATAATACTAACTCAGTCAAGCTAACAAATAGACAAACCACAACAAGAATCAAGACTAGTTGATTATTGACATTACTTTCAAACACAACACAACACTATAGCACTATAACAACATGAATATTTACTATGTTTATGTCTCTGCGTCTGTCAGGGTCCCTGTACTGGTAACCAGCAGTCTCTAGCACACAGCAGACTGTGGGATGCTGTTGTGGGCTTTCTGCATGTCTTTGCTCATATGATGATGAAACTTGCTCAGGTAAGAGACATCCCAGTAAATGTTTATTTTATATTTTTATATTATTTTATAATCATATTTATTGAATATGTGTAATTTAATGTTGTTGTTCCTGCACATTTAATAGCCATCCTAATAGATAGAATTTATTTAAAATGGTCAGTTTAGACTGTTAATATTCCTAAAAGAAGCAAAATCACACTAGTTGATCAATCTACTGTCGTGCTATATTCTTCTAAATAATTCAGAGGGTTCGCGTGATTCATTTCTGTCAACAGCATTAAGTTAAGAGAACAGAGACAATTTGACTAAACAGTTCCTGTTTCTTTCCCTGATTTTAATTTTCTCTTACTTTACATTTTCTGATTCTGTATAATATAGTTAATCCACCACTCCTAATTTAAGCATGTGTTCATTTCATACTGACACTTCAGAGTTGACACGCCCAGAGTTCGCTTTGAATAATGTGTCTGCTGTTAATTTGTGTGACCTAATGTTTTTTACTCAGCCTAGTTTTGAGCTTTGATTACTGTTGGTGCTGCTGTTTTTATTTTATTTTTTTTTCTTTTGATACTGGGTTATTAAGGTTTGTTTTAAAAAAGGTACATATGGTAATGTTTGTGTCCATGTACAGATGAGATGTTCCTAAATAGGTTTTTAGAAGCCTGTGTTTACCCCAAAGAATTAACATCTATCTGTCATATCTCTTATTTGTCCTGATAAAACAAATCTTTGTTAATTTATTAACACTGGATGGTATAGTTTGGCTGGTGCTGTAGCACAAAATTATCAAGGTATAATTTTTTATAAAACACAAAACAAAAACAAAATAAAAAGGATGATGATGGTTAACATTTTATTTCCATGTGCAACCCTGTTAGATGCATCCAGATCTTGGACAACGAAATGGCGTAAGAATCCTTGTCTCTCCGCAAATGCCATCTCATTTCGAGGCTTTGCCACATAATTCAGCAGCTTAACATTTGGCATCATTTACATTTCCCTCCTTGTGTGTCTCATCGTGTTTTACCAGTGTTGCTTTTTTCTTTTCTCTTTAAGTTACAAAACAACTCAGGTATTATATTTGTAATTCAGGAAAAGTGACTGCCCATTCAGAGAAAGATCAGCCACATTCTGAAAGTTCTTATTCTTTAATAAAATATTTTTTGTTTACAACAACAAGCAAAGTGACAAATTATTTATTTAACACTAAATATACTACTAAAACAGAAGCCTCTCAGAATTTAGTTCAATCGAGCATCTAAGCATCTTGCTTCGCTTCAGTTCATTTATCTGCATTTTACTGTACAGATTTTGTTGTTTCTGTTGTGTAGAAATTAAAAAAGATATTGTTGTGATTTCATTTGGCGGTTGATCCTTGCCCTACCCTGACATCCCTTTTCCTCTAGATCTCCACCAGCTTGACGAATACTCTGGACTGTCTAAAATATTCATGGTTCTTGTTATCTGCTGGTGCAGGTCTTAAGGAGATCAGTGTCTGCAAATATGTTTATGTCTTCCTTCCTCCTATGCTGCAGCCACTTTTTCAGACAAAGGGGAAAGGCGACTATGTCTATAGTAACAGACGCATTTTCTTCTCCTTTTATACCTGTGTTTCCAGTCTCTGTCTTGCTTTCAATCACATTCAGTGTACTTTAAGTTGTTAAAAATGCGTATTTTTTATTTAAAAATGCAAACCCAGGATCATTTTTGGAGTAGAGCACACTCTGAGGTAGCGTCTTTTAGTATTTTATGTCTCAGACAGAAGCAAATTATCTCAAATTAAACTGCGATATAATATCTGTGGATGTACAGCAGGTACACATGTTAAGAATATTCTTTTCTCTACTCTTTGCGTTTTTCTCTGTGATTTGGCTTTGGTGCAGGACTCCAGTCAGATTGGACTGTTGAAGGAACTGCTGGATCTACAGAAGGACATGGTAGTGATGCTTCTCTCTCTGCTTGAAGGTATGATGTCCAACTCAGTCTCTCATTTCCGTCACATATATTCTATTTTTTCCTCACCTCCTCTTGCCTTGTAACTCTCCTAGGTAATGTTGTGAATGGCACCATTGCCAGGCAGATGGTGGACATGCTGGTGGAGTCCTCCAGTAATGTGGAGATGATCCTTAAATTCTTTGACATGTTCCTCAAACTCAAGGACATAGTGGCATCTGATGCTTTCCGTGACTATGTGACTGACCCCCGTGGGCTCATCTCCAAGAAGGATTTCTCCAAGGCCATGGACAGCCAGAAGCAGTACACTCCTGCAGAAATCCAGTTCCTGCTCTCCTGCTCAGAAGCTGATGAGAATGAAATGATCAACTTTGAGGAATTTGCTGATCGTTTCCAGGAGCCAGCCAAAGACATTGGTTTCAATATTGCGGTTCTGCTCACAAACCTGTCAGAGCACGTCCCCCATGACACCCGCTTACAGAACTTCTTGGAGCAGGCCGAGAGTGTCCTCAACTACTTCCGCCCTTTCCTTGGCCGCATTGAGATAATGGGTGCCAGCAGGAAGATCGAGCGCATTTATTTTGAAATCAGTGAGGCGAACCGCAACCAGTGGGAAATGCCACAAGTCAGAGAGTCCAAACGGCAGTTCATCTTTGATGTGGTCAATGAAGGCGGTGAGAGTGAGAAGATGGAGATGTTTGTTAACTTCTGTGAGGACACCATCTTTGAGATGAACATTGCTGCATCTATCTCTGAACCTGAGGGAGATGGTGCAGAAGAGGAAGATGATGAGGAAGAAGAGGAGGGTGCAGGGGAGGAAGCAGAGTCTGGAGAAGGAGAGGAAGGCAATGGAGAAGAGGGAGCTCCAGAATCAACCTCTGCCTTTGCAGACTTCCTGAAGAGCGTAGTTAACTTCTTTAACATGTTCACCTTCCGTAACCTGCGGCGTCGGTACCGCAAATTTAGAAAAATGACAATAAAAGAGATGGTGATCGGCCTGGTTACATTTGTCTACACCATCCTGATGGGTATCCTCATATTTATCTATAACATATGCAAGGGCTTCTTCACACTAATATGGAAGGCGCTGTTTGGTGGAGGCTTAGTGGAGGGTGCTAAGAAGATGACTGTGACAGAGATCCTAGCCAGTATGCCAGATCCAACACAGGATGAGGTTCACGGGGACCTGCCACCTGAACCAGGGGCTCAAGAAGTCCAAGATGCAGATGGAGCAGCAGAACTCTTAGACGCTGTAGGAGGGGAAGAGGAAGAAGAGGATGGCGAGGAGAGGGAAGGTGGACGCCTGCCTGGCTTCAATGCTCCTGGTGGCCTTGGAGACTTTGGTGAGACTACACCTGAAGAGCCTCCCACACCTGAGGGGACGCCACTGCTGAAGAGAAAATTGGTGAAGTGTTCCTTCTCATAATTACTGTTACTGTTACTGAGTACTCAGCATGCTCTCCATTAATCAGTTAAATAACTGCAAACTATCACTGAAACAGTTGGCTGCTGCAGCGGGAGGACAAGATGAGGAAGAAACTGTTGAAGTTGAAGAAGAGGCCCCTCAGGAGACGGAGAAAGCAGAGTAAGTTGTCTACATAATTAACATATCAGCATAAAAACAGAAGCAGCATCTGCTCAAGATGACATTTTTGGGGTTAACTATAAGCTCTTCACGTGTGTGTGTGTTTGCTGGCATTCACTTTTAATCAGGTGTTAAAGCATTGCCATACAAACGTATTCTGTTTAAAAAGAAAAAACAAAAACTTCTTCCAGCACCGAAAATGGGGAGAAAACAGAGAAGGTAGAGCCTGAACCCGAGGTAAAGGAGGAAGTACCTGAGGAGAAAGAGGAAACAACTGTGAAGACCAAGGCGAAAAAGGAGAAGAAAACTGCAGATGACGGGTTTGAGCTGTGGAATGAGCTGGAGGTTCAGAGAATTAAATTTATGGTGAGCAGTTCTCTGTTAGCTACCCCATAATTATTTATTAGCAAAATCCATTTCAGACTTTAATGCAGAGGAATATTGAACTCACTTCCTTGTTTCCTTGCAGAACTACCTTTCTCGCAACTTCTACAACCTTCGGTTTTTAGCCTTGTTCATCGCCTTCGCTCTCAATTTCATTCTGCTCTTCTACAAGGTTTGTGCATTTGTAACCTTTGTAAGATTTAGACCTAGACATAAACCATGAAATCCCAACCCAGTTTGTTTTTTATTAGCTTGGTTTTCTGTCCCACCTTAAGGACTCAACTAGACTTATTTTGGTTTTGACTTTCCAGGTGTCTGACACTCCTCCAGGTGAGGAGGAGTTTGAGGGTTCTGGCCTCTTTGAAGGCTCTGGCCTCTTTGAAGGCTCTGGTGCTGAAGAGGATGGGTCTGGATTAGATGATGGAGGAGAAGATGATGACGAAGAAGGTCCCTTGTACTACTTCTTGGAGGAGAGCACAGGATACATGGAACCAGCCATGGCTTTCTTCGGTATTGTTCACACCATCATCTCCTTCCTTTGCATCATCGGCTACAATTGCCTCAAGGTAAGTGGTGTTCAGTGTGCTCCACAAAAATCCACCACAAGCTTTCATATAGTTTATCTTCTCTTCCTGATGTATCCTTCAGGTTCCGCTGGTTATCTTCAAGAGAGAGAAGGAGTTGGCCAGAAAGCTGGAGTTTGATGGTCTTTATGTCACTGAGCAGCCCGAGGACGATGACATCAAGGGCCAGTGGGACAGACTGGTGCTCAACACACCGTAAGACGACAGATATCTGATTCAAGCCTAGTCTATTTATTGTAGGCTGAACCTGACCCACACCCAAAAGTAAACAAAAGGTTCAGCCGTCAATATTTTAGCATCCAACTCTCTTTCCTATGATATTGAAAATGATAATCCTATTATGCAGTTGCTGGATGAAACAAACTCACCACTTATTATAAGGACTGAAAGCTATTTAAAAAATGCTAAATAGACATAAACAGGCTCTCTACATCCTGATACGATATTCTCCTTCCATAGTCATTTAACAGATGATAATTGTTATGATTTATATTTATTATATAATATTTAATGTGTTCACAAGTTAATAATAATAATTAAAGATTGTTTGATGTTTAATAGAAGTGTATCTAAAATTTAAGCCAGAACCTGACCTGAATCTTGAATGTTTATATAAAATAGGCTTGAATTTCCCACATACCTTTCACATTTGGGCCAGATAGATAATACAGTATATAATATAATAGGGTTTGAATTTGAATCATGTCTAAATTTTTTATATATTTCTCCTTCTATGCAGCACCTTCCCTAATAATTACTGGGACAAGTTTGTGAAAAGAAAGGTGAGTTTTCAGCTTTGGTTAAAAAATATCAGCTATGTTTTTTTCCTGTATGAGTTACAATGAAATGACACCTTTGTGTTTTGTCCAGGTTCTGGATAAATATGGTGACATTTATGGCAGAGAGAGGATTGCAGAGTTGCTCGGTATGGACTTGGCTTCTTTAGATGTCAGTGCCATGACACATGAAAAGAAACCTGAACCTGACACGTCAATGTTCAGCTGGTATGAACTGTTCGTATTTAGATGAGCAGTGGGATTGAGGTTAATAGTACAAAATGCTGCAGAATCAACGTGTCCTTCTCTCTGTAGGATAACATCTATTGACATCAAGTACCAGATCTGGAAGTTTGGTGTTGTGTTCACTGACAATGTGAGTAAAGGAAGCAGTTGACAATAAGAGTTTCCTTTAAATGTGGTGTTACTTATGTCTCTCTTTGTTCTTTTAGACCTTCCTCTACCTCGTTTGGTACATGTTAATGTCTCTGCTTGGACATTACAACAACTTCTTCTTTGCCGCTCATCTTTTGGACATCGCCATGGGCGTCAAAACCCTGCGCACCATTCTGTCCTCTGTTACTCACAACGGCAAGCAGGTCAAGCACATTTCCATAATAATGATGCATCATCAGGCTTCCTGCAAGGGCCGGTTTCCCTTTAAGAATTCTAATGTGACCTCGTACCGTTGACCTGTGCATCTGTTCCCCACAGCTGGTGATGACAGTGGGATTGCTGGCTGTAGTGGTGTACCTGTACACTGTGGTGGCCTTCAACTTCTTCCGCAAGTTCTACAATAAGAGTGAAGATGAGGACGAACCAGACATGAAGTGTGATGATATGATGACTGTGAGTGGGCACAGATGTAAAGTGGATAATGATGAGCTGATTATTCTGATGTGTTTTCCGAGCTGAACTCTGTCCTCACTCCCTCGTGCAGTGTTACCTGTTCCACATGTATGTCGGCGTGCGTGCTGGTGGTGGCATTGGAGATGAAATCGAGGACCCAGCTGGAGACGAATACGAGCTTTACCGAGTGGTCTTTGACATTACCTTCTTCTTCTTTGTCATCGTCATCCTGCTGGCTATCATTCAGGGTACGAACAGTCTGTGATATTATTTACAAGTGGTAACTGGTGCTTTGTGTCGCTCTGCATCAAACCGTCACTCTGCACTTTGTAGGTTTTATTTGTAATGCTAATTCTACATTAATATGTGTATTTGTGCATAGTTACAACAATATAAGTAAATCAGGTGAAATTATCTATTAAATTGACACTGAAAGACTGAAACATCTTAAGTCTCAAACTATTTCGTTGTTGTGAATCACTCTGAACTCCTGTCTCGTAAGAAATAATACTGTGTCTGTCAGGTTTGATCATTGATGCCTTTGGAGAGCTGAGAGACCAGCAGGAGCAGGTCAGAGAGGACATGGAGGTAAGAAAATGAGTTTCAGAGATTTAAGTGGTCACTTCACAAAACACCATCAATTCTCCTTCAGTCTCATTAGACATGTTTAATGTAAACTGTCCTCTCCCTCCAGACAAAGTGTTTCATCTGTGGAATAGGAAGTGACTACTTTGATACGACGCCGCACGGCTTCGAGACGCACACCTTAGAAGAGCATAACTTAGCCAACTACATGTGAGTTACTGTTAGAATGAAATAAAAAAGTGTGACTAACAATATGTGCAATACAGGTGTTTAGTATTTAAAGGGTATTTCAGCAGCATGACTCTGGCTACTGAGTCTATTTTGGAAAATGTCTTTTCTTACATTGGTTGTCATCAAACATCACATTCTCTTTTTCTCTTTCAGGTTCTTCCTGATGTATCTCATCAATAAAGATGAAACAGAACACACAGGACAGGTCAGTAAATGTTTAAAAAATCGAATTTCTTCATGTAATTAACTAAACCCTGAGCCTGGTTCTGCTCGAGGTTTCTTCCTCTAAAGGGAGTTTTTCCTCTTCACTGTCTCCTGGTACAGTTATATTTGTAAGGTCTCAAACCGACTGTAAAGTGCCTTGAGATGACTTCTGTTGAGATTTGGTGCTTTACAAATGAAAACTGAATTGAATTATCCTTCACTAATCCGTCTTTCTTGTGTTGTGGGATGTTTTACCCTTCTGTCTTTCAGGAGTCGTATGTCTGGAAGATGTATCAGGAGCGATGCTGGGACTTTTTCCCTGCTGGTGACTGCTTCAGGAAGCAGTATGAGGATCAGCTCGGATAATGTCCTGCATGGTTACTGTGCGTCTGAAGTAGAAAAAGAGGAGAGGAGGGAAATTCAGAGAGAGTAAAGACTGGAAATTGAACACATCTGTATCTTAGTTTTGCCTTTTGTCTGCCCATTTCTCTCCTCTGTTGAAGCTATGCACACTTTGACTGCAGTTACTACCTGCAGCAAAACGTTATTGGGTTTATTTTGAGAAAAGCATAATAATAATAATAATAATAATAATAATAATATCAGAGAGGCATAAAAAGCCAGGGGCCTTTTTATTCCACCATGAATTCACTACATGGCCTTCTTGTGTAAACTATACATAGATTGCCTTGCATATCATCCGGGTCTATATACAATGGGCTCTTCCTGTCGCTACTGCTGTAAACGTTATAGTGCCTATAGCAATGTCACTGCTTTAGCAGTTTAGAGTTTTAGCTTTAACACTTTTGTTTGAGATTAGAGTGGATATGTTTAATTTATATTGTGAGTAAGGTTGGGATTTTTTTTTCTATGTGGCTGCTGCCACCTGATATTTTATTTCTGATTTCTGGTGTTTCAGTGAGAGAGCATCGTGAAAGAAAAAAATTTAGCAGCGTCTTCAAGGGAGCAGTGAACATTTTAGGCACTCTCTCACTCTTTTCCTTCTTCTCTCAAGACTTAGAAATGCATCGTTAAACAAGTGATGATGTGTGGAAACTCTCGTTGGACTGACTTGCCAAGATAATAAACAGAGTATCATCACCATGTGATACTCCGACATAAATCAGCTCTATAGACAAACCCAGTTTGCACTCTGAAGTCTTACAATGCATCCCTGGATGTATGTGGTCCTCTATCTCTGCTGGTATTCCTGTGCCATATAAGATATTGACGATGTATATACACATACAGTATAGGAGGATGCCAGGGTTATTTATTTATTGTTTATATGCAGATCAGATCTCCTGAAGACGACCGTTTTAGCCCGTCTGTATTTCTGGCCAAGAGTTTGTTTTATGACAATTTATGCACAAGTAAGTTTCGTCAGTGCATTAAAATAGATGATGAATGTACTTAATGTATACATTTTGGCCAAAGTGTCATTTGTATAACTGAGTAATGGCGAGGCTGCTTAGAGGCCTTTTGATGAAAAGACATATTTTACATAATTCATAGATACATATATTTATTTTTCTTTAAGGCTTTGAAGAATTTAAAGGATCCATGCTACTTTGCTGGACACAAACATGTCGTGTCCTGTTTGTGTCACAGAGTCGTGATGAGAACTGGTCTCACACTGAATTAAATGCCCAGTTTGGAGTAGGACGAGAACCTTAGCTTTTGTTTTTGCTAGTTAGGTTTTTATGATAGATATTTTTAGGAATCCAGCATATCAGTTATTTTTGTCAATCAAGAAAGTCATGTGTGATGTGATCTCAGACTGTTCTGTCTTATTATACCTCTTTAAGAACACATACACTCAAAAACTGTCAAATCTCCTATTTAATGTTGCGACTCAGAGAAAAAGCAGTAGTCTATTTTGTTTGCTAACAACTCTGACTAATGGTGTGGAGCTGATTGGAGATCACTACTCTCTGCCTGACTGAGTGTCCTCTGACTCAACTCTGTGTTTCAATACATAATAAACAGATTATTATAAAGAGAAATGAAACGTGTGTACTTGCTGTTTGTGGCTCTGGGTCTGTCACAACACATCAACAATGTCTTTTTTACTGTATTTCCAGACATGATTGTCGTTTCTGACTCTAGAGTTACAAAGGTCTTGAACAGTACTGCAGAGTGACATTTTCTGCAGCCTAGTGGCCTTTAAATTCGCTGCTTGTCTGGTTTGGTGGCTGATTCAAACCAGAGTAATCTGGTTCATAAGTAAGAAGCTGGGTGTGTTACTGGTAAGCACACACATATTCTCACCAGAGCTAAATAAGTTCTGAGTTCCTTCGTTATTTATTCTTAAAACTATGTTTATGATCATTTAACAATATCTTAGGTTGATCTATTTCCTCCTTAGTTAGCTTTTACTTCTGTCTGGGTTTATTAAATTAAACATTATCTCTCAGCTGGAGGAACTTACAATAATCTATCACAACATTCATTGTTGTGCTTTAGATTTTTCAGGAGGCACTTTTGCATCACAGTGACAGCTTTTGTTCCCTAAAAGATTGTGTATCTATGTGTATTTATGTGTTTGTATGACCAGCTTCAGTGTTTAGTTTATAAAGCATTTGCAAGGATGGAAAAACCTCTCACGTCACCATGAACCATGTAAATATGGAATTATGAATGATAGGGTGCAGATAAGGGTTGCTCATGTTTCTGTTTACCTTTGCAGACAGGTTTGTCTGCATATTATTGGAATAAGTTTCAACACAGTGGAAAAAACACAGTTGTTGAATAGAGGTGATGTCAAATTATATTTACAAGAACAAGTAAATCTGACTGGACGAGTGAAAACCACCGCCTGCCCTTCCCTCCAATAGGATTTGAGAAGGTCAGAGGTCAACAGCAGTCAAGCGGTAGCAATCTCAATGGGCCGAAACGGTCACATGCACATCAACCAATAGGTAATGACTCCTAACATTACTGAATCTACTCTTTACTACATTTAGAGTCATACATGTAGTTAAATGACAGCTGATGAACTCTCCACATTTACTAACATTATATGAAAACGTTACTATCAGCTCCACCTTAATTAATTACAGCAGTAAATAGTGTTTTTAACCATGACTCTTTAATTAAATAGTGTTTTTAACCATGACTCTTCAATTAAATAGTGTTTTTAACCATGACTCTTTAATTAAATAGTGATTTTAACCATGACTCTTTAATTAAATAGTGATTTTAACCATGACTCTTTAATTAAATAGTGATTTTAACCATGACTCTTTAATTAAATAGTGTTTTTAACCATGACTCTTTAATTAAATAGTGATTTTAACCATGACTCTTTAATTAAATAGTGATTTTAACTAACTTGCTGGTGAAACTTACCTGGAGTAATTTTGTACATCCACTGCAGGATTCATACTAACATCATCTCTCTCTGTGTAGCAGGGACTTGAACATCATGTGACTCCAAAGTCATAACGGTGACGTAGTCTAGGTGTGTTCACCTGTGCGGCCGCGCCCCCTGTCCCATGTATAAAACGAGGTTTCCATCAGATCTCAGTTGATCCAAATCACCGTAGTTTCCTTCTGATCTTCAGTCTCATCCACCGCAGCCATGTTCGTGGCTCCTCCCGGGTACCAGCCGGTTTATAACCCTGTGAGTATCAGCTGAGTCCTGCAGGAGATGATTCTCAGAAACGCAGTGTGCAGTCAGTGTAGTTAGCTGAAATGATCTTAAACTTAGCTGTTTAACAGCGATATGAATGACACATTTAAGTACGTGGCCTTCAGATATATTTAACTTTATATGTTCTATGTCTTCAAGAAAAAAACTACGACGGCTTTTACTTTGGAATCCGGAAGTGTCACTCTCTGTGGTTGGTTGGTAGCTTGACAGTGGTGTCAACATGTAGTCTGCATTTCATATTGCATATAACAGCAACATCACAGTAATATACCAGGGAGAGAGCATGTTCATATTGATAACTTAATGTAAAAAATATGATCTAAATATATTATTAGTCCCTTTTTGTTTCAGGTTGAAGAAGTGTCAATATAATTCTTGACAAACAAAAGAAAAACATTAGTAGTAATAAATATTAGCAGCTGAAGTGACTCATAAGATTGTATCACAAATATTTGTTCTGCATGAAAATGACCCTTGTGAATAGTTCAAATGTGCGGTTTTTTATCTGAGAACAAATCCCAAATAAGAAAAGACTGATGAATTTCAGAATTGTTTTGAAAACAAATGGGTTTAAGAAGAATTAATTGTTTCTGACACGATGTTTGTTTGTGACTTTGTTTAAGCTCAGATCAGATTTCACCACCAATTTTTCCAGAAAACCAGGATATTCTAAACAGTCTCTTTTTCTCTACTCTCGTCAATTTTATAGACGATTCCCTATCTGACGCCCATTGGTGGAGGTTTGAGGGAAGGGATGTCCATCTACGTCCATGGGACTGTTCCTGAGAACACAACCAGGTGTGTTGAGAGACAGGTTTGACACACACCTTTAGGTGAAAGTGCTAAAAGCTACAGGGTGTGTTCAGTTCTTGCTTTCTTGGACGTTTCCAAGTAGGGTAACAGTGTTTAGGTGTTCAGGTGTTCATGTTCTGGAGGCAGACACCCTCTCTACATAGGCAGTAGTTAGAGTTTTTTCAGAATCCAGTTATTGGTCCTACCAACCTGGGGTTTTTTCTGCTTATTGTTATTTTTGTTGCTTGTTGTTTTTTCCTCTCTCCTCTTTCCACTCACCCCAACCGGTCGAGGCAGATGGCCGCCCTTGAGCCTTAAACACTGTAACATACAAACAACCTCAGGCTTTACCAGACGTGATAACATTTTTCCACAGGTTCTATATGAACTTGCTTTGTGGAGAGTCTGAGTCCAGTGACGTCGCCTTCCACTTCAACCCTCGGTTTGATGGCTGGGACAAGGTGGTCTTCAACTCGTGCCAGAATGGTTTCTGGGAGGCAGAAGAAAAGATTCATCACATGCCATTTCACAGAGGGCGTGTCTTTGAAATGGTGATCACAGCCACCTCACATGGCTACAAGGTCAGCTGTAAATAATTTGTTTAGGGGTTAACATTTTCTGTGAGCTCTATCTCTATGTAAAGATTCAACAGATTGAATATTTTATATAATGGAGCTGAAGCTGAACTGATTACATTGTAAGTATTAGCAATTATAACTTATAATATTTCATATTTTTACAACCATACTGTTATAAACTGCTATTTCATGTTTATCTGAGAATAATTCTTATTAATATTCTGACATGATTGATATTATTCTGTTGCAGGTCAAAGTGAATGGGAAGGAGTTCCACCACTTCAAACACCGTGTCCCTATGGAGAGAGTGCGTGCATTGTACATTGCAGGAGATGTTCTCATTGAAACAGTTAATGTTATCGGGGTGAGTACATTGTTATCTGATGGTGGTCAGAGGCTATTGATTTGATGCAGGTGAATATATTTTAGTATAGATAGATTAGATAAATAGATGTCTGTTTATTTTAGGGTGGAATGGGAGGTGGCATGTATGGAGGAATGGGCATGGGAGGAATGGCAGTAAGTATAACGGACTTATTATAAGTGTGTTTTATATATAACACGATAATATATAACACTGTACAGTATTTAACTTGTTCACCTCTTATGAACAGGGGGGATACCCAGGAGGTGGCATGCAGGTATATGTTAGTTTGTTGTCTAACACACTAAAAAATACTGTGAAATATTAAAGATAACTTCACTAACACACACTTTTAAATGATGTTCAGTTTGGATACCCAGCTGGCATGGGTGGTGGAATGGGAGTAAGTATAAAGAATTAATTATCTGCTCTGCAACTCGTAAAATGACTAAAAACATTTAATGTGCAGTTTAATTTAACATGTCCATGACTTGTAAACAGGGCGGATACCCAGACAGTAGCATAGGGGTATGTAAGGCTTCTTGCTTATAATATATACAGAAAATATGGTGAAATGTTAATTTCACTAACGCATCTTCTAACGATATCCAGGGAGGATACCCAGGTGGCATGGCAGTTGGAATGGGAGTAAGTATACATCTTTGCTCATTTTTTTTTTTCCATCAACATGAAACAATGCAGCACTGTTAACTGTCGTGTTCACAACATTTCTGCAGGGAGGACTTCCTGGAGCTATCATGGGGGTGAGTAAATACTTTGCTTTCTAATCTTCCTCAGAAATGTGCCTATCCAAGTCTAGCTGCTCAGGTAAACAGGTACATTACAGAACAAAATTACATTAAATCTGAATTTTAAAATGTGCACTTCTTTGCAGGGAGGAGATCCAGGCGGCATGGGCGGTATAGGGGTATGAAACACAGCAGACTCTAATCTCCTTTTGTATTATTTACACGTTTCATTGTCTATGTGTATAGACTATCTGTGGTATTTAGTGTTTATTTATAGCAATCACTGTGCAGCAGTGTTGTAAAAATGACTTCTTTTGCCTGTCAGGGAGATTATCCAGGAGCAAACCTGCCGGTGAGAATACTGCTACTGTAAAGTTTGCATGTCCAACATTTGCTTGAGCATTTTTACTGAATGCTCACTGTATATCTGTTGTTCTGATCATAGATCATGTGTGGGCAGCCGGACTTCCACCCTGTAAGTAACATTTGTTCCACACTACTGTGGTCTATTTTGTAATGTGCTGGGTGTCAGTGAGTTGACTTATCTGTGATATTGTGGGAGCTGTGTTTTCTCCTCTGCCACTGTTTAACTTCCTGCTCTAGAAGGAGCTTTAACCTGATGTAGATGACTCCTCCCAGGAATTTGACATTAAGTGGAGTTAACCAAGTGTTCACTGCCCTCTTGTGGCCATACTGAAGACAAGTGTAAAGAAAGTCATTTTGGTTTTTACAGTGTTGCATGGGCCTGATTTACTACAGTGTAAAATATCACATTTCAAAATTAAAAAACAGCACAGAGTGTTTTAAGGGTGGAGTTTGAGGGCTGCGTCTCTCAAATTTCAAAAAACAACCTGCACACAGATTTGAATTCTGGTGTTCGATCAGATTCATGCCTTGTACTTTGTTAAATGTCTCATTTTGTCTGTTGCTGTTTGTTTTCAGTCTGTGCCATACTCCATCATGCTCCCACAAGGGATGTTCCACAGGAGGACTGTTATCATCAGAGGCATGGTGCTGTTTGGAGGAAACAGGTGTGTACTGTCTTCATGTGTCTCTAAAATCTACTGTGTGGAGTTGTTGACGGACACTTATTCTCCGTCTGGGTCTGCGTGTTGCAGAATGTGCATCAACTTTGTGGTGAGCAGATCCCGGGACATCGCCTTCCACTTGAATCACAGAGTGAGGGAGGGGGTGTTGATGAGAAACAGCATGATTGGAGGCTGCTGGGGCCAAGAGGAACTGGAGCTGAGTACGAACCCCTTCGTAGAGGGGCAGTACTTTGAAGTAAGACTTTTCTTTCATACATTCTTTAAACCTAATAAATAAATCCAATGAATTTATATGTGGTTTTAAGGTGTGTGTCCACAGTGTTGTGACTTTTTCGCTGTTTTAATCCCTTTTGTTGTTTCTCAGATCTCAATTCGCTGCGGGCGCCATAAGTTTAAGGTGTTCGTGAATGGACTTCATCTGTTTGACTACCACCACCGCTTTCATTCCTTCAATGAGATTGACATGCTGGAGATCGAGGGCGACGTGCAGCTCTCCTACGTCCACTTCTGAGACCACACACTATGCACTGATCTATGAATTCTGTATGTCTATTGTCTGTTTGATTAGGTTGTGGATATTTCAGATGATAGGTCACTCTGAGCATAGAATAAAAAAACCTAAACAAAAAGCTCCCTCGTGATCTGCAGTATTGTTCGAACCTGAATAATAAACATTACACATTTGAAATGAATGAGATCAATATTGATCTAGCTAGAAAAATACATAGTGTGAATTATATCATGTGCTTTGTGTGAGTCACCTTTGAGGGGGGGTTTGGTATTCATGGTGAAAAGTAAAAGTTCTTGCCTATAAAAATACTACAAGTACTATTTCAGTCTCCTAACTCAAGCTTGTTACTTTTTGCAGCTGTAATTTCTCATAAGAAACTAAAAACACCTAATAATGTTTAGATGTACTATAATAATAATTAATAGATGTACTATAATAATAATGTTTAGATGTACTATAATAATAATTAGATGTACTATAATAATAATGTTTAGATGTACTATAATAATAATTAGATGTACTATAATAATAATGTTTAGATGTACTATTGTGGATCACCCATCTGTAAGTGTGCTTCACCTAGATGTTAGAATCAGCTCCACCTTTACCAGCTGCTCTCACAGAGCATTATCTTAATCAAATACCAAAAAGTACATTACTGAGCTTTAGACTTTTCAGGAAACACCCGTCTGTCACTGCAGCAGCTTTTGTTCCCTCAAAGATTGTGTCTGTGTGCATTCATATCACAGGTTTGTTTATTTTGTGATGCCTTTGAAAGACTGGAATAACCTCGGGCCTCCGTGAAGTATGTAAAGTATATATGGGATTATGATCGATGGCCAGATTGGCAGATAAGGGTTACTTGTCTTTCTGTTTGCCTTTAGTAGATGGGCTTGACTGAATATTTTATGAATCATGCACACACCCTCCTACAATTATTAGTACTTTTAAACACTGTATGTGCAGAATAGAAATGATATTGAATGTGGCACTGTACCCTTTCTCTTTCACCATATAACATTATTAGTGTATAATAAAAAGAATTTTTTTCTAAGTTACTTTAAACACAGCTCTAAACTATAATAATGCTGTAGGATCAGTGGGGAAAGGTAACTAAGTACATTTACTCACTTGAATCCAAAATGGGCAACTTAAACTTGAATTCAGTGGGAAATGTATTTTTTACTTCTACAACTTTACATTTACTGTAAAATGTGAACTGAAACCTCTGCAAACTTCCTCTACAGCGATGTGGCAGTGATGCTCTTTGCTTGAATGGCTGTGGCAGGTTTCACTCTACTGTGAGTCCTTTGTTATAATGAGGCGCACCTCTGCTGGGTTAAAGGTTAATGTGCAGATAAAGTAAACACGGTGATGCAAGCCTGGGTCTGGTACCTGGTGGTGCCCCTCCCTCATCACTCGTATAAAACCATGTGTCCAGCAGAGATCTGTTCCCGACAAAACCCCCCTGTTTGCATCTGCTCGTCCACCTCGTCAGCTGCTGCCATGTTTGTTGCTCCTCCTGGATATCAGCCCATCTACAGCCCCGTAAGTATCTGGTGATTTTATTTTAAAGGTTATATTTGTATTTTTGTGTTTGACTTGCTGATTAATTTATCCCACTAATACAAACAGATTAGGTTTAACTGCCAGTGGAGTCATGACAAAATTTGTAATTATGATCCAACGTCAATAATCTGAGCTGAAGTCTGTATCGTGATAAGTTGATGAGAAGGGTTTTAAATTCTCACTTATGCTAAATCAATGTTTCCTATTTGACGTTACTGGTATTTGAAGACATGGTTGTGGTTGAGTACATGTTGTCCATTGTGCAGAGACTGCCCTATCTGGGGCCTATTTATGGAGGCTTGAGGGAAGGGGTGTCCATCTACCTCCAGGGGACTATTCCAGAGAATATCAACAGGTGAGGTAGAAAACACACATCTGACTATGTCCAATGTGGCACATGACATCTCTCAGCAATACTGTTTGGCACCAAACTAATGACACAGCTTGTGCAGACTCACTCTGGGTGGAGCAGATTGTTTTTTACTGTGTTGGACATGAACACACAGAGCTCCACTTTCATCATTCATCCCTGAACAGAACTCAACTTATTGCATCAACCACTACAGGACTGAAACATTATCTGTAGTTCACCTGCTGTCACTCATGGCAGGTTCTTCATCAACTTGCTTTGCGGAGAGTCTGAATCCAGCGACATCGCCCTCCACTTCAACCCTCGATTTGACGGCCGAGACAAGGTCGTCTTCAACACTTGCCAAAATGGTTCGTGGGAGTCGGAGGAAAAGATTCATAGTATGCCTTTCTGCAAGGGCCAAGCTTTTGAAATGATCATCTTAGTCTCTTCACATGGCTACAAGGTGAGATGTAAAGGATATTTAGTAATACTTTTACCTAAATTCAGCATTTATTAGTCTAATTAAAGAAGTGCTACAGACAAACCAACACAAACCTTTTAAAGAGATGTATTGTTATGTACCTGTGTTGACCGAGGCAGCTCTTCCCTCCCTCTATACATATCTGACATGTTTCTGTTGCAGATTAAAGTAAATGGGAACGACTTCCACCACTTCAAACATCGTATTCCTTTTGAGAGAGTGTGTGCAATGCAGATTGCGGGAGATGTTTCCATCCAGACAATTAATGTCATAGGGGTGAGACCTCCTGGCTTCTGAAGCCTTCATCTTAATGCTTTGAAGTACACAAGATATTTGAATAATAACTCTTAGAACTGCTGTGTTACTCCATCATTTGCGGGTTATTACAAGATATTAACCTTCTGTGCTTTCAGAAATAGTAGCACTAGCAGACGAAGTAGAGCATCTGCAAATAGGTGTCATCGTTTTCCTGTGAATAAACAACATAACCTTCTGTTTTAGGGTGGAATGGGAGGCGGCATGGGTGGAGGAATGGGAGTAAGTATACTTTATTATGGGCCCTTTGTCATAACAAGTATTAAAATGAAACCAAACCCAGCACTAAACCATAGCTCACATGTTCACTGCTTTTAACAGGGAGGATATCCAGGAGGTGGCATGGGAGTGAGTAAAATATCAAATCAGATTAAAATGATTTCACTGTGTCTGTTATAACAATGTTCACAGCAGCTCAGAGAACCAAACTGTAGGTTTAAAATATGTGCTTTGTTGCAGGGTGGATATCCAGGAGGCATGGGTGGTGGTATGGGGGTATGAAACACTATTATAATAACAGAAATTAGTTTTATATTGTTAGACATTTTATAGTTTGATGCTAAACTAAGTCAAACTAATTTGCCATGTGTGTATTTATTTAGTGGACTTACAAATTACTTTTTGTTCTGTCAGGGAGGATACCCAGGATCAAACCTGCCGGTGAGAAAAGTACATTATAAAGCTCACATTCCCTCTATTTTTTATTATGTCTTTGTGCATTTAACTGTTGTGTGTGTTAATCTGATTATAGGTTATGGGTGGCCAGCCAATCTACAACCCTGTAAGTAAAATGGGTGACGGAAAAAGATGACAGTGACTTTTGACTTGCAGACACCTTTAATAAGTTGTTAACTTATTAAAGGTGTCTGTCCTGTTTGCCATCTTTGTGTAATTATTTTCTCTCTGGTGTTTGTTTTTAGCCTGTGCCTTTCTCCAACATGATCCCAGGAGGGATGTTCCCTAAAAGGACCATCATCATCAGAGGCATGGTGCCCTACGGAGGAGACAGGTGCGTATGAGTCTGTGCATGCACATGTTCCTACAATATACGTGGACTCTAACACACATATTCTCCGTCTGGGTCTGTTTGTTGCAGAATGAGCATCAACTTTGTGGTGAGCAGATCCCGGGACATCGCCTTCCACTTGAACCCCAGAGTGAGGGAGGGGGTTGTGGTGAGAAACAGCATGATTGGAGGCTGCTGGGGCCAAGAGGAAAGAGAGATCAGCATGAACCCCTTCATGGAGGGACAGTACTTTGACGTGGGTGTTCAGTGTTATTAGCTCACTCCTATTTCTTTGTGCTTCAGGTGCATGATGTTGACCCACTGTGGGTCAGCTGTGACTGATCTTTTCCACTCTTCTTTCTCAGATGTCTATTCGTTGTGGGAACGGGAGGTTTAAGGTGTTTGTAAATGGGCAGCACTTGTTTGACTTCGTCCACCGCTTTCAGTCGTGCAATGAGATCGACATGCTGGAGATCGATGGCAACGTGCAGATCTCCTACATCCACTTCTGAGATGACACACCTATGCACTTATCTATGAAATCTGCATGCTGGCTAACTATAGCATGAGTTTTACTGGTGTTAAAGAGGATAAGGCTAACCACTGTGATGTACATCTCAATTCTTTGAGTCTCTTGCTGTTTGATTATAACTCTAAGAGTAAGAGGATGCTGTATTCTTCATAACCAAATAAATATAAACACGTCATGAACACATTTGATATGAATGAGATAAATATTAAGCAGATGAAATGTTAAGAAAGGAGCTCATTCAAAAATGAACACATTTATTTCTTATACAAAATACTGTAGGTACTGTATAAAAATTGTTTACAAATCATGACCATGACGATACAAAGGTAATTATAGTACAATCCATTCCCAGTTAAACACACAAGTAGAATCAAAACACGTCTACTGTAATGCAAAATACTGGCTCTCTGAAGGCACTTAATAACATCGTAAAATTGTTGGATTTAAGGCTTAAAATGTGTTTAATCTGCAAGTTCTTTCAAATTGGTGAAATATTTGTACACACTAAATTAGCCCAGTGCTTCATTCTCAGTCCCACTTCACTTCACGTGGTTCAAGAACAACGCAGAAACTGAGTATACAGTGCCAACATCATCGCAAGAAAAGTACAAGGAACTCAGTAATGCTACAGGTATAACATACCACAGTATACTGTCTCATATATAAGTACCTCTGATGTGTACAACACAGCGCCTCATTTGAAAATTCTCCCAAGATGTGTGTTGGATTATGGTCGAGTCCATCAAATGACAGAATAATAAACACAATTAAACATATATACATATATATATAAAAAATAAGTGCATGCATGATGTGAAGTTGCAGCTGGTGATCGTCCTCTACACAGAGGTTTAGATGATCTTCGCTCCTGTTTGGTTTTCAGTTGTGGCTTTCTGCCTCTGGTACAGACTTCTATTTACAGTGCTAAACCTCAAGCAACAAAAATATCTCCAAATAAAAGACGTCAGATGATGAGGTTAAGTCCCGTTTCCCACTCTCCCAGTCTTGTTTAACGCTTTCACAGGCCTCGTTCTTCGCCTTGATGAATATGCGAGTTGTTCCATGTGAACAGATTTCATGAGAGTCGTCTACTCTACAGGACGAATTAGGACACGCAATGAAAAAGAATGAACGATATACAAACTGTACACGTACAATGATATAAGAACATTAGTGCAAAGTGGTAAAAAAACAAAAATCAGCATGAAAAAATGACAAAATGTCTAATAACACTGTGCTTTAGCCAACAGTAAAGTTGAGGAGCTTATCCCACCATTTTCCTTGAATAACCCCATTCTGTGTACCTGCCCTTAGTCTTAGTCGTCTGCCTACCTCTGTGTATTTGTACCGTCTTGATTTGACCAGTACCTCTGTCCCTGTACAGCAAAATCTCAGGTTCCTGAGTTATGGTCAACATGTATAGACTAGTTCAATCAGGACTTGAACCGGAGTCTCACGTGTCAATGAGGAAAAAGTTGCCTTACAGTGAAACTTCAGGAGATCACACCACGCTGTGATTTCTGATTCATTCATTAACAGTTTCACATGAAGTCTCTAAAGCCTGCAGTGGAATTTGGTTATCACTTCATTCTCTAGTTTTTCATTTCTTATTTCATTCTGTTGCTACCAGAGGTCTTGAACCTAAAAATCTTCGTAGTTGTCCTTCATGAACCTACTTTATGTCAACAACCCAGCTGTTTTCACCTTCAATAATCACCTTCCTTTCCAATTAATCCTCAGCTTAGTTTTGCTCTGAGTCACACGGGAGCAGGGCTTCAGCTGGATGAGGTTCCACCATGACAGGAACAGTTTTCTCAGGTGGTTTGAGGACTTACTCACTGGGAACTTCACGCTCCTGAGTTTGTTCAGCTGTAGATCGTGTCTGGCAGTGTCTGAGCTGGTTTCACAGAGATAGTGGATTTATTTTCTAGCTTAATAACTTGAAGAAGAGCCCTTTGCTGATCACAGGTAGTTGTGCTGGTAATTTATTGCTAAAGCAACTGGTAATTAATTTCTCAGATTGTACCGCAGTCAGTGTTTTTATGGGAGTCACACTTCAATCTTTACACTGACTTGGAAATGTGCTCATTTTAGAGAAGAGGGGACTGAAATAATCCCAAACCTTGACTTCCTTGGAATGTCTTTGAGTGTATTTGTGCAAAATATGTACTGTGTGTATGGGCACATTAGGTTTCTAACAGTCAGTAGCAGGAGGCTGGATCTAGAGCTCGGACTGGAGTGATAGGATGGCACACTTTGGTAGTGAAGTTAAGAGTGAAGCCATCACTGCCAGGGAAGTTTCCTGGACGCTTCCCTGTCCTCCATCAGCTCAACAGTCGGCGTGGTAGCTCGGGTGGGGTTGGGTGTGGAGTGGAGGGACGTCTGTAGAGGCAGAGTGGCTGTGGAGGATGACACCGGCATGTCCAGGCTCTCCAGGGAGTCTGAGAGGGCCCGGTTGGTCTCGTGTTGGGGACAGAGGACGTAGCGGTTGGGGTGGTGGACCTCCACTGTGGTCACAGAGTCCAGGCCCTTCAGGCAGAGCGGGGGTGCCCCCCCAGTCGGGTCACGACCACCGACGGCCCCAAGCTCCATTGAAGACTCGTCCATGTTGACATAGAGGATCTCATCAGGGTCCTGGGTGTCCGGCAGATCCTCGAGGGCCTTTTCTAGCTCACAGCGTAGAGACTCAAATGACGGTCTGTCCTTTGGGCTCAGCAGCCAGCAGGAGAACATCAGGGAGTAGCTGGATAAAACAAAAGACCAATATTAATAATATATTTAATGTTTAACAATGTTAAAACATGAGGAAGTTTGCAGGCTTCTATGTTGGAACAACGTGGTTCAGTTAAAGTCTGATTAATCTTTAAGAATCTTGAATGTCTAACCTTGATTGCTTCAAAGAAAAATGTACTTCTAATCAGGAGGAAAAGATCGCGAAAGTATTTAATCAGCAGCTGAGTGAGTTTTGTGAGGAATGTGCAGCAAAGGAGCCGACACTCACATGCTGTCCAGACAGTCTGGGGGCTGTTTGAGACGGTTTCCCTGTCTCAAGTAATCATAAATCTCGCTGTTTTCGACCCCAGGGTACGGAGTCTGGCCCCGAGTAGCGATCTCCCACATGGTGACTCCAAACGACCACTAAGAGAGAGAGAGAGAGGTGAATTATGGATTCAAAACTTGATTTTTATCAGTTTGAAGTGGAACTCTTTTTCCCTGACCTGCTGCCCACATAGAGTCACTTCCCTGTTTCCTCTACTCACCTACAATCTATTTACTTATCATCCACCAGAGCAAATACTGAACGCCAGCCTGTTTCAGTCCCTCACTGGACTGTTTATTGTTGATGTGCTTTTGTGCCGTAGCTCTCCAGCCTTTTCTTGTTAGCCCTAACTAAATATCTTACTGTAACCTTTGTGCTAACCCACATAAACCTGATTTTAACTATAACCCTCAAGTGAAGTCTGAAAACCTCAGACAGCCCATTGAAATTATGGAGTTTGACCACAACCTTTGTTTTAACTAAACCACATAAAGAGTCAGACACTGACAAACATGTACGTGAACTCACCACATCACTCTTTGTGGTATAGACTCTGTCAGCCAAACTTTCGATGGCGATCCATTTGACGGGCATCTTGGAGATCCTCCCCTGCCTGTAGTAGTCCCCGTTGTAGATCTTTTTGGAGAGGCCAAAATCGGCCACACATACATTCATGTTCTCATTCAGCCTGAGGTAAAGAGGCAAAACAACCACAATACATTTATTGAAAGCTATAGCTGCTTTGCAGTTTCTTTGTCACGCTTCTCCTGCGTTATATAAGCATTTATTTTGAATTTAGCACAAGTGAGAGCACATGTAGGAACTGAGAGGGGAAATAATGGAAGCAGAAGTTGTGCTTACATGCAGTTGCGAGCAGCGAGATCTCTGTGGATGAAGTTTTTGTTGCTGAGGTACTCCATCCCTCGGGCAATATCAGTCATAAATTTAACCAGCATTTGAGATGGGAGGTACTGCAAGAAATCACAGAGAGAATGAAGGTTTTATTCACACATGTGCACAGTAGAGGGCGCTAGAAGCCACCTCTTTAAAGATCAGTGTGTACCCAATGCTCCTTGCTCCAGATACTAAAAAAAAAACCAAAACCAAAAAAAAAAAACCCAAACGGAGTTTGGCACCACTGTGGTTTTTGAGTGTTTGCAGAACCGCTTCAAGATTCTGTAGAAATCTTGTTTTGATTAGGGTTGTGTTTCTCAACCTGGCTCCTCGGGGACTTACTGCGTATAGCAACAATCGATTCCAAAAAACCACATCATCCATTAATAAGTAAAATTACAGATAGCAACAACACACACACATCTTGTGTTTTCATGAGCTCAGAGTATCTGGTGCCAAAAAGGTGTGGGTGGGAAGTCACTGTAACAGAACCTTATAAATACATCTATCTTGAACTTTGGATCCTGTTCTGCTGACAGACATTCAAACAAATTCATAAACTCCTTTAGGTGTTAAATTGTGTGGAGTTGTTCTGTGTGCATATACATGGGAGTGCATCGTAACGACACTAACCACAGGACAGTCTCCCAGCCTTGAATAGAGCAGATAGCTGTGCAGGTCTCCATGTTTCATATAGGGCAGGATCACCACAGGCGAGGGGTAACCTTCACTCTCCACAGTCTGCAGACACACACCTGTAAAAACACTGACTCAGTATTATGCACATAAGCTACATACATAGAGTACATTCACTGCTGTTTTCACGTCCAGTGTTTTTATCTCAAAATCTGGACAAAGAAACTAGGAATAAGGGGTTTATGGGGTGTTTTTTTGTAACCTGTGAATCCTGACTTACCTAGAAGCCTCATGACATTGGGGTGGTCAAACTCCTTCATGCATGCAGCCTCACGGAGGAAATCTTCCATTTCTGAACGGGTACAGATGGCAACTGGGGAGGAGAAGGAAGGCGCGGTGACATCATGAGGTTTTGTTTTGTAGCTCAGGGGGTAACACACTGCACTAACGACCAGATTTAAACTTACCAGTGTGAGAAATCTTTTATTTTAGATGACATTTTGGTTTCTGCTTTTATGAAACTATGAATTAATATGTGTTAGCAGCTTCAACCACTAAGTTTGTTTTAACTTCTTTGCCACTGATTTAAACTGGCACCCTAACAGAGGAGCTTCTCTTTCTCCTGGTACTTTTCCTCTGAAATTCATCTTTTCCCTTCAACTCTGTAAGATTTTCACAATTGTCTATACTTTGGCGCTACAGTTCCAGTGGGGTCAACGTTTTCTTCTGCCAAGATTTTCCACAAGTTGTGTCTTTATGTGTGGAGATTTTTACCCCAAACACTTTATAATGTTTGACCCTCGGGGCTGTTGGTGAAATGGCCTGTGTTCCCAAGAAGAAGGGATTCATTGTGGTGTTTGCGAAGCACTTTTACAGTCTACTCACTCTTCATAGTCTTGACAGCAACTTTGAGAACAGACTCCTCGTGAGTCAGCAGCCCTTCCATCACAGAGCCAAACTCCCCTAAAAAAAGAAATTAAAACACAATCAAACAAGTCAGCTCATGTCCAATTTGATATACAACCAACAACAGTGAGGACTGGTTAGTGTCCTGACCCTACAGAGCACAGGGCTGCATGGGTATCAACTGTTACACTGTGCCCAGGGTCAAAACATGTTGGTGTCAGATGGAAATTAGTGGAGATAAATGGGAAACAAACACTGCAGCTAAGTCCTGACTGTGCACCAACCCTGAAATAAAAGTGTTTACAGATTCCTTTGTCACATTGCTGTTGGTCAGGCACTGTCTGTACAGACACTTTACATATTAACTGAACTGTCCTAGAGTAGAAACCTACAAATCATTAAAACAAACATGCACAAAACAAAGCATCACCTTCTCCCAGGGTCTTTCCCAGGGTGAGTTTATGTCTGTCCACCATGACGTCTTGGAGTTTCTGCTTCAGTTCGTCGCTGATGCCCAGACTGTTCACTGAGCAGGAAAAAAAACACATTTTAATTGTGTTTTCAGCACAAAGTCCTTTAATGATCGACTCAGAAGAGAGAAAAACAGCCACGTTGTACAAAATGTTAATTAACACTGCCAGGCCTAAATAACAATGAAGACTCTAACTGAACTAAAACAAGCCCGACTCGTTGTTTGTAAATTAAACTACAGTTTACACAAAATCACACTTTTATTCCAACTATTTTAAATAAACCCAGAAAACTAGTGAAACCATTTTTTCATGACCCTGTGATCCTGCCGGGGTGAGGTGGGGAAATGATGTCAGGGGATTAAAGCTGGTTTAAATACCCCGGTGCCGTTTCAACCAGCTGGCCGTCACTAGCGAGCAAACTGCGCTCCACATTTTAGCTCTGTTTTCACATCTGGGCCAGGACATGACAAGGCAATGACATGCTCAGAGAGCCCCCCCCCCCCCCCCCTCCAGCTGTTGCTACACTATGAATCTGCCACGCGTTGGACAACAATGTGCTCAGACCTCAGGCATGTACCAACACATGCTGGCGTGACCATCTATTAGCCAATGCAGGCAATAAGTGGAGCTCCAGGATTCACATCCTGAGTATTGGCTGACACAACTTCCTTTATCCCCGATGCCGTTTCCAGCATTCGCTCAGACTACACGTTATCTGCACATCTCTTTCCCTTGGCCCTTCTCATTTTACTCACTGAGCATTTTTTTCTTGTTACCTACTCTTTGGTTTTTGTCCCCCTCCCTCCACCTTTGTGACTGTGGCAAGCTGAAACTTGTGTATGAGGTTAATACAAATACTGTGCACACAGAAGGGGCAATGTCAGAACTTGCACGTGACCCAGTTGTGTGAAATGTGAGTCCGTATGCTGTGTTTACAGGTATGTATCTCTGTGTATAGTCGAGAAGACTCACGGGGGTGCTGGCTGCAAACTACTGCCTTGTACTTGACCAGTATGAAGTTGTCACTTCACCTGGATGAGACTTGAAATTCCCTATTTTCCCCCCTAAAGAAGAAATAATCTTACTTAACTCCTCCTACAACATTAAAATCTCATCATCTGAAGCGGTCAAATCAGTTCCTCCCTGATTTAAATGCTGTTATCTTCCACCTCTGGAGTATACATGTCATCTTAACATGTT
Organism: Anabas testudineus; assembly: GCF_900324465.2. Taxonomy (NCBI): domain Eukaryota; kingdom Metazoa; phylum Chordata; class Actinopteri; order Anabantiformes; family Anabantidae; genus Anabas; species Anabas testudineus. The sequence goes on along the minus strand of NC_046622.1, from coordinate 3,697,353 downwards.
CAACTTCCTTTCTCCCCCCTTTTATTCTGCTGTTCACAAGTGAATGAACAGAGCGTAACTGGATGAATGGATTTACTGCACATTAGAGCAAGCTGAATGAACACTGTGGATAGTAGTAAATCCATAACTGTTGATTAACCAAACAATCTACGACAGTAATTCCTGTCTTGAATTACTTAAATACTTCAACTGTTATGACTGATGAACACTTCCTTCCGATGCACTCAGGGCAGGAGGAGATATTATGCTCCTTTTTTATCTAAGTTAAGTTATCTAACCTGGGGACTGAGGCAGGTTTGGGCACGTTATTCTCAGGTGAAACAACTGTCATCTCACTGAAGAACATGCCAAAGTAGAGGAAGGAACTCACATGTTGCTTCTGTAGTCCTGCGACTGTAGGTGCGGCGGGCGCGGTATCTTACCACCAGCTCTCCGCTTTCCATCATGGGTTCAAACGCCTCTCTGTATATACATAGACACATCATATGAAACTGAGGAAAACACAATGTAAGGTCAGTTCAGCAGATGCATAAACACAGCTGAAAGCATGGCACTGGCTCCTAAATCACGAGGATGACTGGTGGTCTTTCTTCCACTTCATCTAAATGCACAAGTGAGTCAACTAGTTCCAGAAAGTGAAATGAAAAAACTAAGTTTTTCTGGGGTTTGGCACAGTTATCGAGCTCCTCCCTTTCACCCATGTGAAGTGCTAACAGCCTACACACCCAAAGCGCGTCTCCTTGCGCCGCAGCTTGGCCACGTAAACAGCCATGAAGACAGCTATGGACACGGCACCGGCAATAGCCATCACCACATACCACCAGTGCCAGGAAAAGGCCGGGGGCGATGTTGGACCTGAGAGAAGGGGTGTGGACAGAGACAGAGAGTTTAGTAATGTCAGTGTTTTAAAGTCAAATGTTAATTCTGTTTTTTAAAACATGCACTTTCTGTCCCACCTCTCGCATTACATTTCCTCCCACCCACCCCCTCTGCAAACTACTGCTCCATACAAACAACCTCCATTTACTGTTTTCCCTCTCATTCACACACGTCCTCCCCCAACTTTCCCTGTTCCTTTTTTCTTTTTATCTCCCATTCTTGTTGTTTGAATTGTCCGTCTGGCTCATTTAGACTAAGCAGAGATGCTACACTGTTCCTGCCTGTTATAAATATTTATGACGCGTCTCCCCATTCACTCCCACACCCCTCTTCCTCTTTCCTGTCTCTCTTAGATCCTCTCTTCTCTTTTTTCCCTTCTTTCCTTTTTTCTGAAAAAGGAAGGAACCAGTGACAGATAATAAGAAAGAGAAGTCCTCTGGTGGCGAAAGCACCATGAGCTCACTTCTGCTGTTACTGTGTTGTCCTGTGCCGCTCTGAGGGGTCACAGGAGAGCGTGTTTATAGGTCTGCATGTGCAAAGCCAGTCAGTACTCACCTCGAAATTCCCCAATCTCTGTGGGAATAAAAGAGAAAGCAGAAATTATGTCAATATTTCAACTACCAGGGAAAAACACCGTCTTTCTATTGTAAAATGAAAGATAGTTGAAGACTTCACATGAAATACAGATTATGAAAACTACATCTCACATTCTTCTTAGTATTTTTTTACACTAACCAGGTGCAATAAGGGTGAGAGTCTGCGTGGGCGTCCAGGGTCCTTGACCTGCCCCTGTGTAGGCACAAACTCGAAAAGACACATTGGACAAGGGGACAGTCAGGTTGATTAAGAGCTCAGTGTCCAATCCAGTATCCACAAGCAACTGTCAACAGAGGAAAAGACGGAGAATTAGTGTCAAGCAGATCGGACATATATTCACATACCGTCCCTGTTGAACTAGTTTGTGTGTGGATATGTTGCTCTGACTCACCTGCTGGGTGCCAGGTGTGCTGTACTCCACCATGTAGCCTTGCAGTTCTCCATTCAGCTTCCCTGGTGGCTCCTCCCACGTCATCAGCACCTCTGTCCCGTTTAGCACCGCGGTCACGTTAACAGGTGGGTTGTCTGGCACTGAAACACAGAACGCAACAGAACAGTTACAGGTGTTAGGTGTGAGTCTGCTGTGGTGCAAAGGCCAGTGGACTATGGGTTGACCAGGCATGTGTTGTTTTGACAGCCTGGAGCCTCTAGGGTGTGGATAACTTCAACAGCTGGATGGAGAAGATGCTAGAGAATGTGGAGAATGCAGCTTTATTAGGACAAAACAAGCTACCTCAGGGCATCACACACAGCTGAGCTCAGAAGCCAGTGCACTCTCTGTGTCAGAGTGGTTGGACGAGCTTAGATCAACACAAGCCGAGGCCTGTGTCTCCTGCCTTCCTGCTGTTCCTCCTCTTCAGTCCATCCCTGTTTCTGCATTATTCTCTCCTATCTACCCTTTTCTTTACTGGCTCTCAGGAGCAGAGAGCGAAAAAAGGCTGCTGGCAGCAGAAATACCCAGTGGAGGAAAAAACTTAGCTGAATAACATGCTAGAAATAGTGTGAGGAATTTGCGTATGTGAATGACTGTGTTTGTGTGATTGTGGCTTTTGGATAGTAAAGAAATCCAAGAACCTTTTCACAAGGAGACGACAGTGCTTATTTCCATGGTTGGTGTTTGAGTTAAGGCGCTCTTTGTCTTTGCTTCTCACTCACTGTGAAGGTTTACAAAGTCACAGAAACTAGCTGGACACACACACACACACACACACACACACACACACACACACACACACACACACACACACACACACACACACACACACACAGCGAGTCAGTGAGAGTCTGGGAAACATGGCCCAGCCTATGGATGATGTTATCAGGAAGCGTTTGGCGGGTGATTGTTTCCACATGTGGTCCCTGTACTGCCTGCCAGCAGCAACAAAAACAACCTCCAAGTCAAGTTAATTCCAGCAGTTTGTCTCCACCTATGCTCTGTCATTTGTTGGTCTCTCTACCCTCTTTTTGTTGCTTACCCACTCTCTTTTCTCTCTTTCTCCTCCCCTCTTCATCTCTTCAACATTATTCCATCTCCCTGTTTCCAAGTTTTCTTCTCGCTCTCTGCCCTCTGTGTTGTAATGTCTCTCGAGTTCAAGTGAACAGAGATGTTTTGTCAAACGTTGTGTAGGAAAAGTCTCAGTGTCTTTTTATTTCTCACTGGAAAAAGTTGCAAGATTTAAAAAGCTTTAAAAAGAATGTGTGCTGGTGCAGTTTCTGAAATGTGTAATATAGGAGAAAAATGCGTGATGCTTTTAATTTGTCTGCCACATGAAAGCAGACCACTCTTGGCACAGAGCTGAGAAACAAACACTTTTGAGCCACAATTAGTTCACAGCAGCAGAGGGTAACATCTGCATCAGTGGTAGACTACTGTTTCACATCCCTCTGTGCGCTGCTAGAGAAGAAGCAGTGTCAGAAAACCATGATTGGAAGCATTTTAATGTCGCTTCGACCTTCATCACGTCTGCTCAGTGTGTGCAGTGTGCAGGCCAACATGTGGCTGGAAAAGTTGGAAGAATTTTTTAGCCAAGAACTGACTCACAACCTTAGATCTAAAGTCTGTTCCCCATAAATAAAAACGAACTCAGCACTACACAGGAAACACGATTCGCAGATCAGTCAGAGCACAAATGTAAGTGTCATCAAAATTGTCACAACATTTAAGGACATGCACCTTATTTCAATCTTTGCGACTTTACCAGATGGAGTCGTTTAGTGATTATGGGTGCATTCTGCTGACAGCAGTATTAAATGTCACACGTGTGAACCATGCCAAGTCATCATGACTCACTTCCATCAGGACGATGAGTTTGGGTGTCCCGCAACTCGGGATTAATCCTGGCGTCCTTAGAGAGGTACAGACAGATGTGATGTAACAAATATGTCGAGGGAATGAGAGGTCACTTAGTTGGCTTTTCAGTGTAACAAACTATATAAGTGCACAATAATACTAGTAGTAGTTAGTAGAGATGTTGCACCTTTCACTTTCTTCTGTGTAGAAAGATCCATAGGAAGCAAAAGCTAAATTAACTTGCACATTGTACAGTGTTGTATATGGAAAACACAGCTTTAGGATTTGGAGGATGACACGGGTCATCTTGCTTCCTCTCCCACTGACCAGCCCCCCTCTTTCCATGCTCTCTCATCCTCTGGGGAAAATAGTAGGCTTTGGGAAAATAGCAAAGTGAGTGCTTTCTTAAAGCTCCCTTTCCTCCATTTCCCTGTTCCTCCTTCAATTCCTTGCCTACTCCAACCATTAACAGGCTGTCTTGTTTTTTTCCCACAGTGTCTAGCTGTGTGCTCTGAAAAAGGAAATCACTGCTCATCTGAGGTCAAAAAAGAGGGGAAGAGACAGACGAAGGAGCGAGGATGCAAGACTGAATCCAGAAAATAACTTGTTCAACTTATTTAGAGACAAATGAAATAAATTAACAGGATTTGAGATAAGAAAATAATTGTGCCACAAATTGAGAGTAAGATAATCTACTTGAGGGAAAAGGAGAATTTATGTGAGAACAAAAGAGACCTGGCAGGAGAAAGAGTGGGATCTGTAATAAATTGAAAAGCTTAAGAATTAAAGAGCAGCAAGTGTGATGTCTGTGCCAGGATCACACACGTAAAAGATTGTGCAGCATATATCTGCACAATTTATTAATGAGAAACAAACAGAGCTGAAAGAGACTCAGAGCAAGGAGCTTTGTGGGAGTGTTGTGAGGGTTCAGCACTGAAACCAAAGGGAAAGAAGTGGAAAATATGGCTGGGCCGGGAGCCGTCGTCTACCTCTCCCCTTCATTCGCTCATTCCCTTTGACCTTCAGTGGCTCCTGAACTAAATGTGACCAGCAGCTGAATCTTATCTTCTGTTTTTTCATTCTCATTAGACAAGTGTAGGGAGAGAGGCTGAGGCAAAGGAAAACTATAAAAGGGAAATTGTAGAATTTATAATTTGGCAAACCTAAAGTTTTTGACTGAAACGAAACATAGATAACCAAAACTCTGTTAAATAAAGAACTGAAAGTTAAAAATCCCGACTGTAACCATAATCGTCCAAAACCACGTTGTGTCCTTCTCTATTATGACAATACGAAGAGAGCTGCTTCTCCTTTTTTTCTGTTCATGAAAACGCTGTGTTTACGCTGTTTTTGGAGTATAAGCAGCTTTCATTATGGAAAGCCCCCGTCGTCCCTCCCGTGGCATATCGCTCCACTTAGTATACGCAATTTCCACTGCTATTCATCCAGGGATAGAGACAGCATGAGCTGGCATGGAAAATCCCACCTCAGTTTAAACTCAAACACAGCAGCCTAGCATTACAGTTTGGACAGAGTGCTGCGATCTTTACTGAAGCCTTTCAGGAGAAGGGCTTCACCCTCCTTCCCTCTCCCTGTCTCTGTCTCCACCTACTCTGTCCCTTCAATACCAGTCTTAACCTTAAGAGTTTACATTTGAACTGGGTTCACAGAGCTACAGTGACTCGTGTCTGGTTTTCTTCATGACACAGACTACATTGAAGGGGCACAGGAAGGAGTATTGTGATTGACGGTGCACTGTAACATGATTTTCATACAGTATGTTCTCAATAAGGCTCGTACAAACTGAAAATGTAAAACGGAAAAGCCGGCCTGCTGTGAATTAAAATCAGCTACAAACAAGGTCAGAAAAAATGTTTCTTGTGGCAAAAAATACTTGTAAAGAGCAATCACTGTTCCTGATAATTAAGAATATGCCTTTCACTTCTCCTCAACATGCATGTGAAAGCTGTCCCCTGGGGGCCACAGAGGGTGAACGTGAGGCAAGATAGAAAACAAACAAGGCCCAATGCATAAAAGACAGTCAGAACAAAACTGCAGAACAAGATTATAGCCATTAACTACTTCCTAGTAAAGTTATGATCACATCTGTCATCACTTGTACAGAACAAAACAGTCTAGAAAGCAGCTCTGTTGTCCTTCTAGCTAATGTGTGGCTTCTGTCCTGTCCTGGTTATAGTGCGCTGCAGGAGTAGGAGGAGCTCAGTAGCCTGATAACACAGCCTTGACCTTGATTTGCTTCAGAGGAAGTGTTCCCACGTGTGCACACCCGTGCACACACAAGACATCCAGGGTGAAAACTAACATCTCTTCACTTACCTCCTTCTTTGGTGCGTAGCTCTACCCAGGGTGACCAGTCAGATGGGCCCTGGCTGCTGTGACAGGCCACCCTGACAGCATAGAGGCTGTGGGGCTCCAGATCCCTGATGAAGTGGTTGGCTGGTGGGATGTTCACATTCTGATTATGAATCATCATATCTGGGCCTGCAGTGAAGGACTCTCCTAAATGTTTGGCCTGCAACATTCACACACACAAAAAAACAACTTTAAAATAATGAACATTATTTATGTTTATAGAATAGTATTAAGTTAAGTTGTTCTCTTAGCGTTATGTTTGCCCATATGTGCAGTAACTGCCTGTTATAGAAGAACAGACAGGAGGTTAAGGTCTGTGTATAATGTTGTGGAAGGGGCCGGTCATTAAGCGCTAATTGCCAAACATTATGTGAAACCTGTTCTGTTTGCTGTTTTGAACATGACTCGATCTCAGCAAGGTGCAATGCAAGCAGAACTCATTAACCAAAAATCAGAGGCAGAAACCTGCTGCCTCTGCAAACACTCTGTGGTAAACACGTTTAAAGAGGAACATGAGGCAGGAAAAATCCTTCACTGAAGCAATTTCAAAACCACATTAAAGTTCCTGGTCTGGACTATTGTTCTCTGCTGCATTACTCATTAGCAAAGGGCTCCTGCAGGCTACGAGCTGCACTTCACAGTATGAGCTTTACAGTAATGAAATCTTATAAATAATAGACCAAACAATCAGCCACACAAACAGGTTGGGTGTGTGTGTGTGTGTGTGTGTGTCTGTGAGCAGGCGAGGTTACGGACAAGTTTGACAAGTATGCAAAAAACCAGAAGCTGTACGGTGAGTTTGACTCATGGTGTGTGATTCCAAAGAATATTTAGTTGTATGAATGAAGAGTTTATGGATGTGTGTTTGTGTGTGAGAGAAGTCACTTTTGACTTCATGAATCACCGTCCAGTCTGTAAACAAGCGTGTTAGATCAAACTGGACACTCAGCCCTGAGTCACACTGGAGGCTGCATTCCCCTCGTGTTGCTCACAACCCACAATACCTGCTGCCACTGCCTTGTCCTCTGTTCATTAACCAACTTTCTCTGTCTTTTGTCTTTTGTTCTTTCTCCTCTTTCTTTGTTTCTTTCTTTCATACAGTGATATTTTTCTGCTCTGTGGTCCTTTTCAGGTTTTTCTTCACCACACAATCAACGGTTAAAATCCCATTTTTTGCCCCATTCTGCTAACGCCGGCCCCTCGCCTTGTTCCCTTCGGAGGGTGAGAACAGCAAGAGGTATGAGGGGCAGCTTTATTAGAACCAGACGTTTAGGGGTGGTGCTGCACTGCTCCCTTCTTCAGGGGAAAATGTTCCTCCTCTAATACGAGCTGTAACGGCCACAGAGCAGGATAGTGGCAGAGAGACACTAACTGAGAGAGAGGGAGGGAGTGGCGCTACGTAAGATGGGTCCAGGAGGCCACTTTCCCAGCGTGAAACATGATCTACTGGTACATGAATAAAGCTGGGAGGGGTAGAGGATGAGTTAAGAGAAGAAAAGAGAAGCAAGCTCTCTTTTCTATGAAATTAGCTAGAAAGGAGTAGAACTGCTCTGCAGAGTCCGTTGCTCAATAGGAGAGTGACTGATGTGTTTGTTTAACATGCTATCCAAACAGCTGGAGTGATTTTTTAGCCAGTTGTGGTATTTTCCTCTCAGGTTTATCTCAGGTGGTCTCACCTGAACAGAGCAGCGCATTATTGGGTAGTCGCCCCCGAAACCAGGCTGCCATGATAGATGGAAACTGGTCTGAGTGATTTCTACAGCTCTCAGATTGTGTGGCTGAGATGGGAGAACTGAAAAAAGAAAGAAGAACTGTGTAATTAACCATTTTAAACAAGAAAGACTGAATCAAAACAGGTGAAGAGGGCTAATAGAGGGGCTGCTGCTGCAGTGTGACACCTACCAGTGATGGTCCCAGACCCAGAGGTCGCCACACCTTTACGGTTATGGGCTTCACAAGAGAAGGTGCTGGTCCTGTTCAAACCTGGACGGAAAGACGGAACAACACGCATGTGTGAAGTGGGAACATTTACGGTCTTTTGAGACCAAAAATTCCTGCTGAATATGCTGAGTCTCACATTGTGTGGCTGTGAGAAAGGGTGTGATGGTTCAAACTGAAGTGAGAATGCTGTGAGCTAATAGTTTTAGGGTTAGTATGTGCTTGTTGATGTGAGAGCACACTTCTGAGAGACAGACATACACAATAGGACCAATTTGGTATATTAAGTCTCATGGGCAGACTTTAAAGAGAAAGAATTTAACTTTATCAACCTCATCTAACCTTCCCCTCATATCAACTCATCTTAAATTCCTGCCACTTGTTCTTAATTTGAAACTGAAAATTTGAAGAAGACCAGTTTTTTGCCGTGTGGCTTTCAGAACAGACAGAGCAGTCGTGTTGAGGTCCAGGTGTAAAAGGCTGAGCTGCTGCCTTCGAGAGGCTGGGGCTCCTCTGAAAGGGGGCAAAACGCTGTGACTCACGCCGACAATAACCAGTGACTCACAGCTTGCTCACACACTCCAGTCATTCCACAGCAAAACACAGGCTTACACACACACACACACACACACACACACAAACACACCAAAACATGTGACATTTAAGTTTTAGCCCTGTTATCTAACACCACAACATTGTCAATCAGCCACAAACACAGAGCCCCACAGTGTGCGGCTCTGCGCTGACGGCACCATGCCTCCATTGTTTTGTGGCCGGAAAAAGAACAGGGGGTACGGTCCTCTCGTGGTGAAGTGATGGGGCTGTGAGAGAGGAAGCGAGGAGAGGGAGGAGTGAGGGAGGACCACTGGCTGTGTGGGTGAATGAACTGCTCGTCAGGCCATCTCGAGATTGCGCCATTCGTCCTCCTGTCTCTTTCCTTCCCCATCAGCAAACCACAACACAGCAGCTGAGAATGTCATAATCCGTTGCAACAATCCAAAATACAAAAATATTCTATTTATTTAGAAAGATATAAGTCAGAGAAAAGTCTCAATGCCTCCAGAAAAGCTGGCGTCACTAGGCGTGTTAACAGGGTCAACAGTTCAGAATCAGTAGTGGACTTGAGGGCAGAGATCCTAAAACATACCAACATGACACAGCACCCGAAAATGGATTTAAGGCCCTGAAATGTTTTTGAAAAGCTGAAAGAATATTAAGCTGTTTTCTCATTTGCTTTCTATCCTAAAAATGGTGAAATAGGAACTAAACAGAGCTTTGGTTCCTGTGCTGTCCATCACATGTGAATAGAAACTACCAACTAAACTTGAAGGAACAGGGACATGTGCAGTCTTTGCTTCCTTATTGGTTTGTATCATTTCTCATTGTGGGCCCACTGAAGGATTTCTTGTTTTCCTTGGTTTGGACCTACGGTCTGCCAGAGCAGCTGCCCATACCACAGATGTGACTGTAGGTTACCGTCAACTCGGCTCTGGTCAGCGCCAGGCAGTGTGCTCTGATGAGTCAAACCAGATCCTTCAACCAACCTCCCTCTCTCTGTCTGACTCAGGCTGCTCTGCCTGTCCTCCTCCTACTGTACTTATCTGGCACCCAGCTGGTTTGCATTCAGGCACTAACAGAGCCCTCCCCCCTTTTCTGTGTCTTTCTTTTATCTTTCTTTATCCTCTGTTCATCTATTTTACTTCTGCCAGTGTCTTTTGTGCCGGCTGCTCTGCCTCTACTCACCAACCACACAACCACAAGGCATGTCCTTAGTGGACCCAGCGGCAGTGTGCCAGCCAGGCTGGTCTCTCCGGGGAGGGTGGTTATTTAGTAGTGGAAGGGGGATTTGAAAGTCTTTGAAACTACACATGATCGTTGTTGTGCAGCTTTTGAAGCCGTAATCAACCAAAATGGATTAAATGGAGATGATTTTGAAATAGTCTTGTTTTGAGTCATTTGAAAACTCGGCTACTTGGAGCCACAAACTGCTGACAGCATCGTCTTATCGTAACTAAGGCTGTGCTAAGAAATGAGATAATTTAATTCAATTATTAAACAGCAATGACCAACATTTACTGATTTCAGATAAATGTGAGAATTTCTATGCTTCTGTGTTTATGTATCTCTCGCCTTGAGCTCTGTTTTCATCATTCATATTTTAGGACTAAATAATGAAATAGTCCCAGTCTCGGTTGTGTTTATTGATCACGGATCAATGTTGAGAGCTGAGTGAGTTGATACCTGTGAGGTTGAGTGTGGAGGGTGACAGGGCCACGGGGTCCGTCAGCTTGTTGAGAGGAACACCGTCCTGCAGCCAGATGACGCTGACAGGCTCCGGAGGGCCGTGGGCCACACAGCTGAGGCTCAGAGATACGTTGGCCACGACAGACATGTGGTGGGGCTCCACAGAGAAATGAGGGAGGCCTGAGAAAGAATGATCTGAATCAGACTTCATCAATCCGAATAAAACAGACTGTAGCACTGTAGCTGTGTCTTTGTATGTCAGGAAGCTGGAGATGAACTCACCCTCCAGCTGAATGCTACCCTCTTTAGACAAAATCTGGTGGCTTCCTGATAGAACAGCACATTGATAGTGGCCCATGTCGGAAAGCTCGACTTTCTCAATACTGTAAAGGGTGTAAAGAGTGTAAAGGGTTTGATTTGACAGGTTTCAAACTGGTAGAACAGGAAGACAGAGGCAGAACGATGCACAGACCCTGATTACTGTCCTTTCACATTTTGCCACCCCATCATACAAGAATTAAATATATGAAGCTACAGCACTTTGGACCACACGTCATTTTAAAGCGCTTCATATTGGCTGGAAATGAACTAATCCAGCAACATTACTTGTTAAGCTAGCTGAAAGGTGGATGAACAAGAAATAAGTGCAATCACACGCGACACACAGTGGACATATTTCAGGGAGGTGTGGCCGCCTCACGCCAGATGAACCTTTATCATTAAATCTCATGCACTGAATTTAGAAAACTGCCGCCTACCTCAGCGTGCTCATGATCGTCCAACTGTTGCTGCCAGTAAGAACTTGGAACTGGTTGGTGTCTGCATACTGAAGTGGCACAGCGTCTCTCAGCCAAAGCACATCTGGCGGATCATCTTCTTCACTCCCTGTAGCCTTGAGGGTGCAGTCCAGCTTAACAGATTTCCCCAGTGAAGAGATGACAATAGCAGGACTCTGCTCAAACTCCACACCTTTGATTAAGAAATGGAAGAAACAGGAGCGGGCGTTGGTTTTTATGCCAGTCACTAGAAGACGCTACACATATACAGCATTGATTTCCAATATTTATTAATTAATCATCTAATAGTTACACCATGATAAGGTTTGTGCCGTCGCTGAGCTGTGATAATAGCAGGTAAACCCTGAGTTTATCTATGACAAACCGTCTTTGGATTGAGTCCTGAGTTATCTTGTGTCTCACTGAGAGGGGGACTGACCTGAGAAGGACAGAGCTAATGGGGACAAAGGCTCCTTGTCAGAGGACGGTGTGACAGAGCACAGACAGCGCAACACAAACACTAAACAAATCCAGGGTTTCTCTCACTCAACAATGATAGGACTGCAGCTCGTC